>NC_064614.1:425938485-426250541 GCF_023898315.1 Schistocerca nitens | reverse complement strand
TGAACACATAACATTCTCCATATTTTTTCCTTATACAGACAGTCATCTCCTAGATTAGAGGGAGAGTGTTTATTTAACGTTTACGTCGTTTTTTATCATTGACAAGCAGAGTAAATCTTCTGTGTTGGGTGGTGTGAGTCCCTTTCTGTGCTTGTATTGCACATTATTTTTTGCACGGTATATGATGTTCACTGTGTCACGCAATCGTTCGTGGAAAAAAGAGAGAGAGGGAAGAGAGAGAGAGAGAGAGAGAGAGAGAGAGACAGACAGACAGACAGAAAGAAAAAAATGAAGTGAGAGAGAGAGAGACGTTGGATCTTGAGTGTGGCGAGGCGAGGGGAGCCGAGGAGAGGCGTCAACGAAGACCAGTCAGTCATGCTAAGTGATTCGCGGATCGGGAGTGCGGATGACAACCATGGAGCGAGTATGCGACCGAGCAGAGTCCTGTGGCGCCAGACAAGACCGGCTCGGTCCTCCCTTGAGCAGGCGAGCCGTAACATAGAGCGTTACGGCACACTAGAGCAAAACACGCAGGTGGTGAACTTCGTGAAACAGGTCTCTCCCCATTGTGGTGCTTGTTTAAATAAATACGAAATTGTTTCTATCCTTATCCTATTAAACATGATAGTGACAACCATTCAGGCTGCATCAGTGGGCTACTTAGTTTTAAAGATACACTAAGTGCTCCAGTTCTGATAGGCAGCACGCTTCTCATTATTTTAAACTTGGGATAAGTGGATTTCCTTACAGTTTTGAATTTAGGATAGTTTGTGTGGAGGGGAAATTGTTTAAACTGTGGCGTCTGAAGGGCAGACTGGTTACTTCACTTTGTACTGGTATCTTGGATTCTGACATCATGGAGACTGTGCCATTATCCCAGGGAATTGTGCAAACATTCTTTGTCTCAAGGAGAAAACGCAAAGAATCTGGCAACAGTGCATGGTGCGTTCCTATTCCAGGTCAGCCATCTTGCATTCTGCCATCATAGAGTTGCACCAGTATTCCAGAATTATCTTGAATTATATCCTAGCATAATTGGTCTACTTCCGTCAGCGTAACAATGTGTCATCTTCGATTTTTTTAAATTTCCTGTAAGTTTATAATTAGGACAACAGCCCTACTTTCACAGTGACATCATAGTATGTGGAAAACCTTTTAGCAAAACTGAGATAATCCTGAATTTCCCGTCATTTTTTGATAGTGGCAAATGACTACTGAACACTATCTACAAACTTCTTGTATCTACGAGTAATTAAATCTGTTCTACAATCAACAGCATAAAAAACACACTGCAGGAAGCGTAATGCAGATTCAGGAAGAGAAGATCATGTGCTGACGTAAAATTTATTTCTAGGCAATTAATGGAAGAACAGAGGGAACATAATTTTGTAGTGTTTATACATTTTTATATTATGAGAAGGTTGTTCGTTAACCGGGTTTACTGGAGAAGAGCTGGCCGATATGCACTTCGTTGTATGGGTTCTCTGAATGCAATTCAACAGCAGCTTAATGACACAGTGCTGAGCTGTTCGCAAAAAAAAAAAAAAAATGGCTCTGAGCACTATGGGACTCAACATCTTAGGTCATAAGTCCCCTAGAACTTAGAACTACTTAAACCTAACCAACCTAAGGACATCACACACATCCATGCCCGAGTCAGGATTCGAACCTGCGACCGTAGCAGCCCCGCGGTTCCGGACTAGAGATGGGCAAAACTGTTCTTTTCAGAGATTGGATCAGAACTGTTCACTCCCTGAAATGAATTAGCTGTTTTTCATGACTCACCACTCATTTACAAAAGAAAATAAATGAAAGGCACATTGCCCTTTAAACTTGGTTTATTCCAGTACTATACCTGTATTTTGATCTTATTTGATCCTATTTTGAAGTAACATAGATAATGAGTAAGAATTTTGTATTGTTTATTGAAATTTCCACGATATGACAAAGTTTTTGATTATTGATTTATTTTGCACTAGCGTGGTTTTTTGGGTGATCGGAAAATGTTGTAGCTTGAGATTTACATTAACAATATATTTGGCTATAATGTATTAAAATTTCATTAACCTCATACAAATACATCGCAAGCCATATATTTTTCCTTTCGAAGACGCCTAAAATCGCAAAATCCGTACCAGAATAAGAAAAAAAAAATATAAATTTGACTGTAAAACGAAAGCGCTGCATACAGCCTTACGCAGAATAAAACAAGGAAAATATTGGTGTATCACATTTTGCGATACGTTTATCGGTTCGCTCGTAATTAAAGCGTAAATTCGAGTGTCCATAATAAAAATCCTATAGTAAGAGTAGTCATCAGGAACCTAATCTAATCAGTTTAAACAAATAAAAATAAAATAAAAACAATTGATGTATACATAACATAATAATGTAATATACATAGCGGTATTACTACGAAGAACAATATCCAGTGGGGACAAACTCCGATGCAGAGGCGCTGAGTCGAGCAGGTCGAGCCGCGAGCTGTATTACTGCGTGAGCTGAGACCGCAGAGACCAGAGTGACACCAGAGTCGCTTTGCTCGACGCTCTGGCTAGAGCCGAGACGGTGGGGTGAGCGTTGAGCGGGCGAGTTCCGAGGGTGGGGGGAGCTCACCCGCTCCGAGACAAATCGTCCGCTCCCTTGCGAGCAGGTTTTTGCAAGTAGTTCCTATGTTATCCGCTAGGTGGCTCTCTGTCCTGTTGCTGGCATCAACTGCCCAGAGGGCAGGACGTGCGACTGAAACGATCGCCGACAGAGTGCGATGCGAAGTTAAGCTGCGCCAGACACTGCACAGTGCACACGGCAGACGACGCACAGAGACGGCCCGGCATATGTGAAACACAAAATCCAATGGGGCACTGCACAATGCAGGCAGCCAAGGTAGAAGCAGGGCAGAGGCCGGCGCTGGCTGTGTTGTGTGGCGTGCACTGTGCTCTGACCAGCAGAGGCGCTGCTGATATGCTCCGTCTCTCTCTCTCTCTCTCTCTCTCTCTCTCTCTGCCTGGGAAACGTTTGGAGCTACCGTTCTTTTTTTCTGAATCACTGATTGTTCACTCCTTTGAAAGATTGAACTCTATGAATTAGTTCAAGAGCGGATCCCCCATCTCTATTCCGGACTGCAGCGCCAGAACCGCACGGCCACCGCGGCCGGCTGTTCGCAAAGCGACAGCAGCTGCGTCACGGTATTTCTGCATTTGAGAGTTGTTGCACTATTCTGTGTTTTGTGCTGCACACGTTGGTAATCGCATATTACATGTTTTTCGCTGCTGGATGGTCTTTTCACAGGCACGAGGGTATAACTGAGGTAGCGAAAAGAATAAAGCATGTTATTATTGAGCAACTAGCCATCGAAAGCCACGAATCCTTTATGCCAGTGGTCGAAAATTCGTTGCTCACGAGCCAATTCCAAAATTTTGAGACAGCACATCAGGCCACACATGAACCGATCTTATTACTAATTGTTAACTAATATAAATTAAATGTTATGAGACCCCAATAGAGTAGCTATACTAAGGGCGCGATAAGTTGGCCGCCAGTCTCGAAATACTGATCGTTAAAAGTAGGCAGCATTCAGAACCCTTCACGTCGATTGTTCACTGTTTCACTTTGCCGCCACCCTTAACGACCCAGAAACTGCGACACTGTAATTGCCTGTCGAAGTATTTTTGTATTGTATATGTAACCGGATGATGATTTGATTAATAACAGTGATTGTACTTAACATTCAGATGCATTATACAATATAAGACACGATCACAAATGTTTACTAAATGTTTTGAATACCATTTTTCTTCTACTCATCGCTTTGAATTAAAACAGCTTTAATATTAAATGTCATGTTCCTTGCTACAGATGCGTACCGCATTTGAAGATGATCGACTCGTTCATGCAAATTCGTGAATACATGTTACTTCCGTTTGAAATTTATATCATAGCAGCTGATCACTACGGGTCAAGCACTCCCACGAGTTGTCAGCACTAGAGATGGGGGATCCGCTCTTGAACTAATTCATAGAGTTCAATCTTTCAAAGGAGTGAACTATCAGTGATTCAGAAAAAAAGAACGGTAGCTCCAAACGTTTCCCACGGCAGAGAGAGAGAGAGAGAGAGAGAGACGGAGCATATCAGCAGCGCCTCTGCTGGTCAGAGCACAGTGAACGCCACACAACACAGCCAGCGCCGGCCTCTGCCCTGCTTCTACCTTGGCTGCCTGCATTGTGCAGTGCCCCATTGGATTTTGTGTTTCACATATGCCGGGCCGTCTCTGTGCGTCGTCTGCCGTGTGCACTGTGCAGTGTCTGGCGCAGCTTAACTTCGCATCGCACTCTGTCGGCGATCGTTTCA
This sequence comes from Schistocerca nitens, assembly GCF_023898315.1. NCBI lineage: Eukaryota > Metazoa > Arthropoda > Insecta > Orthoptera > Acrididae > Schistocerca > Schistocerca nitens. The sequence continues at coordinate 426,246,194 of NC_064614.1, read as the reverse complement.
GTCGCACGTCCTGCCCTCTGGGCAGTTGATGCGAGCAACAGGACAGAGAGCCACCTAGCGGATAACATAGGAACTACTTGCAAAAACCTGCTCGCAAGGGAGCGGACGATTTGGCTCCGAGCGGGTGAGTTCACCGCTTCCCCCACCCTCGGAGCTCGCCCGCTCAACGCTCACCCCACCGTCTCGACTCTAGCCAGAGCGTCGAGCAAAGCGACTCAGGTGTCACTCTGGTCTCTGCGGTCTCAGCTCACGCAGTAATAAAGCTCGCGGCTCGACCTGCTCGACTCAGCGCCTCTGCATCGGAGTTCGTCCCCACTGGATATTGTTCTTCGTAGTAATACCGCTATGTATATTACATTATTATGTTATATATACATCAATTGTTTTTATTTTATTTTTATTTGTTTAAACTGATTAGATTAGGTTCCTGATGACTCCTCTTACTATAGGATTTTTATTATGGACACTCGAATTTACGCTTTAATTACGAGCGAACCGATAAACGTATCGCAAAATGTGATACACCAATATTTTCCTTGTTTTATTCTGCGTAAGGCTATATGCAGCACTTTCGTTTTACAGTCAAATTTATATTTTTTTTCTTATTCTGGTACGGATTTTGCGATTTTAGGCGTCTTCGAAAGGAAAAATATATGGCTTGCGATGTATTTGTATGAGGTTAATGAAATTTTAATACATTATAGCCAAATATATTGTTAATGTAAATCTCAAGTTACAACATTTTCCGATCACCCAAAAAACCACGCTAGTGCAAAATAAATCAATAATCAAAAACTTTGTCATATCGTGGAAATTTCAATAAACAATACAAAATTCTTACTCATTATCTGTGTTACTTCAAAATAGGATCAAATAAGATCAAAATACAGGTATAGTACTGGAATAAACCAAGTTTAAAGGGCAATGTGCCTTTCATTTATTTTCTTTTGTAAATGAGTGGTGAGACATGAAAAAGAGCTAATTCATTTCAGGGAGTGAACAGTTCTGATCCAATCTCTGAAAAGAACAGTTTTGCCCATCTCTAGTCAGCACTAGAAGACAAACAATAATACACCCAAGAAATGAATTCGCATTTGCGAATATTATCGGACTCCAGCTGCACAATATACTGGTGACAATAAAAACCCGTGCTGGACCAGGTCTCGAACCCGGATTTCCCAGTTTAAGTGAACAATGGCGTTAGCCGCCTCGGCCATACGAGCATCTCTTCAGGATGGCCCCAAACATTCGCATGTCTCCGTGCGTCTGCGTCCTGTAGTCGCACAATTGTTGTTATTCCTGCACAGGGAGAGACTTGTGTTTATTGTCCCGCCTTGTCGTGGCGTGAAATACTTATCTGAAGGACACTGCAGAGAACGTTGGAAAAATGAGAGCACTGCATTGTAGTGTAGTACAATAAAACATTCCCCCTCTAACATCTTCTAACCCCGCAGTAGCCGAGCCGCATACCCTTCTGCCCCTGGCATTAGAAGGCAACTTTAATTAAGGAGGAATTTACCAACTTCAATTAAAATAAAGCCATCTTAAATTATTATCATCTCTGTAAGTATTTTTGTTCATTACTGAAAGAAAATGCTCTTAACGTCAGTTGACAATGTTTGAATTCGGCTGTCAGTTGCTAGATGCATGTTATTAAAAAATACGGTTCATATTGTTATAAAACATGCCGAGTATTACGGGCCGCACGAATACTTCATTCCAGCCGCATGCGGTCCACGGGCCGCGGTTTGACGGCCACTACCTTATACCAAAATACTGGGATAATTTAAATTAAAAGGAAGGTCAGCGTTGGCCGTAATATTGATGTTTGATTGATAGCAGAATCGATTTTCGATCACATAGTGATCATCTTCAGTGCTGTACAAATTAAACTCATACACTGGTATCAAGTTATCAATAACGAAAACTGAGAAGCGATCACAATAACTCAAGTTATTGTGATCGCTTCTCAGTTTTGGTTATTGATAACCTGAGTTATTGTGATCGCTTTTCAGTTTTGGTTATTGATAACTTGATACTCGTGTATGAGTTTAATTTGTACAGCACTGAAGATGATCACTATGTGATCGAAAATCGATTCTGCTATCAATCAAACATCAATATTACGGCCAACGCTGACCTTCCTTTTAATTTAACATCTACGGTCGTTGTGCACACAGCACTCCATGCAGTCGCCAATCACTGAGATAATTTCCCTAAACGACCACTAAAATGTTGTCAATGAGGTTTGGTTCCTCCCTGCGTGCTTCACCTTTTGAGTACACAGTTAATCAGCATAACGGACGTCATCTCCGTCGTTTTAAAGCCTCTGCTTTCATATCATTGCTTCTAACAAGGAGAACACGGAAAGTGCCCTAACCAGATTTCCCAGAAACTTTGCTCAGTGGAAGAGTAGTCAAAATGAGCGAACACGTCTCTCGGCTTATCCGTAGATACTCTGCCGTTTCTAAGAAGAAGGCGACCAACCTTTCCGACGTGACTTAGTGCCTTTTAGCGCTCGTTAATCTGACGTCAACTGGTGGTACGATTATTAGCGTCGCAGCCTCTCAGTTTTGCGGTTCTTCTTCGAAACCGATTACTGTTCTTATTTATTTTTTACAGTTTTCTAACCGTGTCCATAGGAGGTTACCGCGCAAATGTTTCTTATCAAATTGGGGGATACAAGGGCGCTACATTAATTGCAAAACTGCAACTGTGTTTCACATTAAGTGTCACACATTTTTAACATGACGTATGTGTGTATGGTATTTTCAGAGATTACAATCTCTTTAAATACCCATATGAATTCTTGTACTTCATTATTACTTCAATTCCTCAGGAAGATTTTGTGCGTGCACTTGAGTGATACCGATCGTCGAGACATCCGAAACAGAAATTCCGAACACCACGAGTATTGCGCGAAGGCAGTTTTGCCACGAGCGACATTTCTTCGTAGGAATTTCATTCGGGAAAGAAACGTCGCTAATATTGTTGAAGATTTCACGCGTTGGCAATAATTTCGCGGCAAACCGTGCATAACGGACCTCTTTACCGAAAACTGGCGTTTGCAATTGATAACGAATCAAGATATACTGCAGGAATTTCACCGAAAACAATTTCAAATATTTTTCTCATTCATTTATTGTTCCTCATTCTTTTCTTAATTCATTCGCCAGACATACAATTAGCAGTCGAATAAGCACAACGTTATTTCAATGCGCCTTGAGAAACATTCATGGAGTAGTCATTAAGTAAACGGGAAGATAACTGAAAAACAAAAATAAAAATAATAATCGGTTTGGAACACGTGTCGCAAAACTGTGAAGCCGCAACGCTAGCCACGGTGTCACAGCTTCATTTTAACTTTTTTGTCGCTAAAAGACGCATAAAATACCTCGAAAACCTTGACCGTCGTTTTCTCACAAACGGTAGAGTACCTACGTACAAGCAGAGACACGTGTTCGTTTACTTTCACCTCTCTTCCGCTGAACGAAGTTCCTGAAAAATCGGATTATGGCGCTTGAAGTATTCTGCTCGTAAGAAGAAGGCTAGTACTGTGTCGTAGGAGTGATTGGCGGACGACCAAATGCGATGAAGGACACGAAGAGAGGCAGCGATTGTTGTGGCTGCCGCTGCCGTTATCGCTGCTGGCACGGGCAGCCCGCAGCGCCGCGCCGTGGCAGGGCGGCCAACCGCGTTGTCTGCTACGGGAATAGCGCCTTCTATCCACTGCGGTCGCGCGGAGCGTACAGATTGTGGTGCGCTCGCTGCGACCCCGAAGCAGCGACAAGCGGCGAAGAGAACGACTCTCTTCCGCTAGCTGGACAAGTCAGTATCGACGAGAGCACGGTGACGCTGTGCCTAGAACACAAAGTTACATTCGTCAGGAGCAAGTTTTCAAATCTAACCCCGGCCGTCCGCGCTTCCCTGGGACTTGGATCAATGGCGCGAGGGATGCTTTCGCGGACGCGTCATGTGTAAACCAAGAGTCGTGGGTTCATCCTGGTGTCGCATCGAATGTCACACCTCAAATAAAACGTTTTTGAGTTTCAGTCTCGCGAGATGTAAGACGGCAGCATGTTGTACGAAGAAAAGTCGTACTATGAAATTGCAAAGCGGTGAAACTGCAATTTCTCGAATGGTATGCATGCTAGTGAAAAGTGTTGTGTCAACGCAGCATCAAAGAATACAGGGACAGAGATTTGAAAACAGCGGCGGCTAAGAGAGTTTGTTGTGCGCTGAAAGTTCTGGATTTGGACCAAAGAAGTATCTTCAAGATTTAGAAACATGAGTTCATGCTGTCAACAGTTTTTTGACATGACGATCCAGAGACGCAACGATGGTTTCCAGTCTCGTTATGAATAAACCTACTGAAATATACGTGGGATTCATTTTCCACGGACATGCAATCGGTCAGAACAACTTTTTTTCAAAGATTGTAGTTTCTAAGGCATCGGATTTTCAAGAACTCTGAATTTACTCACAAAAATGCGGAAAGTATCTGCTTCTATATTTCAGGCCCTTGAAAATGTTGATCCTCTCTTCTTGGGACACGTTACGTCTACTGAAGGGTTCATCAAATTGATTTTTTAAATGAAAATGCCTTTTCTGAAGTATGAAAAGCATTTGACGTTGCAAAGCAGTTTATGCTAAAGCTAGAGAGTTTCTTAAAAATATACGTCCGTCACAACCTTGTCCTTTAGCGTCAATGTCAACATACAGAAAGCACTACTCGGAATCAGCAAAAATGATTAACGCAATACTGACACTGTTTCTGTGATTCTAAAAATTGGATTCTGTAGTTGTTGCAGCGTGTATGTGTGCCACCAAGAGTTTCCATACAACCGGAAAATTCCGTAGCGATCTAAATCAGTATTCAGAGTTATTAGATTGTTGTGAAGGTATAAACACCTTGAAAAGCATTAACAAAGTGATGATTAGAAGCGTGGATTGTCCTGCCTCCAATTGAGTAGTAAAAATTTTAGCGAGTGCAGTTCAGCTGCGAGAAACAGCAAATTATTTGACTGAGTCCCCAATAAGCTCAGTTAACCGAGTTGTAAAATCAAAGTCCGCATCCCGTCGAAATACACTGAAGAGCCAAAGAAACTAGGATACCTGCCTAATATTGTGTAGGACCGCGGCGAGAACGCAGAAGTACCGCAACACGACATGGAATGGACTCGACTAATTTCTGAAGTAGTGCTGGAGAGAACTGACACGATGAATCCTGCAGTGCTGTCCATAGATCAGTAAGAGTACGAAGGGGTGGAGATCTCTTCTGAACAGCTCGTAGCAAGACATCCCAGATATTGTCAATAATGTTCATGTCTGGGGAATTTGGTGGCCAGCGAGTGTTCCTAGTGCCACTCTGTAGCAATTCTGGACGTATGGGATGTCGCAATGTCCTGCTGGAATTGCCCAAGTCGGTTGGGATGCACAATGGACACGAATTGATGTGGATGATCAGACAGGATGCTTACATACCTGTCAGGTGTCCGATATCACTCCAACTGCGCACATCCCACACAGTTACAGAGCTTCCACCAGCTTGAACAGCCCCCTACTGACAATCGGGGTCGATGGATTCATGAGGTTGTCTCCATATCCGTACAAGTCCATCCGTTCGATACAATTTGAAACGTGACGCTTCCGACAGGCAACATGCTTCCAGTCATCAACAGTCCAATGTCGGTGTTGCGGGCCCAGGTGAGACGTAAAGCTTTGTGTCGTGCAGTCATCGAGGGTAGACGACTGGGCCTTCGGCTCCGAAAGCCCATATCGAAGATGTTTCGTTGAATGGTTCTCACGCTGACACCTGTTGATGACCCAGCATTGAAATTGTAAGTAGGCTGTTTAGATTTTTATATTGGTAACGCCACATAGCGCTCTGTATGAAAATCACTGGCTGTGCTGTGTGCAGTCTGGGGCATTGTTGGAATATTTCCTATTGTAGTGTTGGGCAGTTGGCTGTTAACAGCGCGTAGCGCTGTGCAGTTGGAGGTGAGCCGCCATCAGTGGTGGATGGGGGGAGAGAGATGGCAGAGTTTTGAGAGCGGACGATCTGGACGTGTGCCCATCAGAAAGAGTAAATTTGTAATATTGGATATCATGGACTGATATATATATAATGACTTTTGAACACTATTAAGGTAAATACATTGTTTGTTCTCTATCAAAATCTTTCATTTGCTAACTACGCCCATCAGTAGTTAGTGCCTTCAGTAGTTTGAATCTTTTATTTAGCTGGCAGTAGTGGCGCTTGCTGTATTGCAGTAGTTCGAGTAACGAAGATTTTTGTGAGGTAAGTGATTTGTGAAACGTATAGGTTAATGTTAGTCAGGGCCATTCTCTTGTAGGGATTATTGAAAGTCAGACTGCGTTGCGCTAAAAATATTGGCTGTCAGTTTAGTGTTGATCAGAATAGGTAAAGAGAGAAATGTCTGAGTACGTTCAGTTCTGCTCAGCTGTTTGAAAATCAAATAATGTAAGACGTTTATCAGCACAGTAATACATTAATTTTTCTAAGGGGACGTTTCAAAATCTGCAGCAATTTGCGGAATTGTTGCACTTCCGTCACGTTGAACGATTCTCTTCAGTCGTCGTTGGTCCGGCACTTGCAGAATCTTTTTACGGCCGCAGTGATGTCGGGAAGTTGATGTTTTACCGGATTCCTGACATTCAGGGTACACTTCGTGAAATGGTCGTACGGGAAAATCCCCATTTCATCGCTACTCGGAGATGCTGTGTCCCATCGCTCGTGAGTCGACTGTAACACAACATTGAAACTTACATAAATCTTGAAAACCTGTCATTGTAGCAGCAGTAACAGATCTAACAATTGCGTCAGACACTTGTTGTCTTACATAGGTGTTGCCCACTGCAGCGCCGTGTTCTGCCTGTTTACATATGTCTGTATTTGAATACGCGTGCCTATACCAGTTTCTTTGGCACTTCAGTGTATTATAGTGACATTTTCTCAGCTATACTTCGTTACTGTTCGTAGAAGCCCAATTTCCGTCTCCACCGACTGTCAGCCACTGACTCACGGGGCTCTCCCTCAAGCTGGAGCCGCCAAGAAAAGACCACGAGACGCTCCAGTTCCGCCTACTTGAAACCTTGGAAACCAGACCAAGCTAGTCAAAGTCATGATATGTTACAGATTTGTCGTTAACAACAGAACGGCGTAGTTCCTGACATTCCTAAAACGGCGGAAAGAGGTCATTTTGATCCCACATAAATTTTTCACTTCTGACTTAAACAAGTACTTTATTGTAGTGTTCGTTATTTCATACCTTCTTTCCAGTAATCACAACAATTATTTAATACGATAATTAATAATTACTAATTACATTCATTAAATAAACATCTTATAAATTTACCATTGTTAATACTAACAAGTTTCCTAAACTGTATATTTTCATTTATTAGCTAATTGTACAATCTTCTAGACACATTTAGTATATGTTATTAATATTACTCTTTCATGTGTTCTACACACGGCTTTGTATTACTTTTCACTGAAGTCAGTGGAATCTTCTACACGTACTCGGCACAGGTTGAAAGGGTACAGTACCGCCCGACATTAAAAATAGGTACAACATTCTTCGTTATTCTAGTCAGAACAACATATTTTTTGTAATAATAACTCAATTTCACTTAATACACCGAAACCAGATACCAGTGTAGGAAAGAAGGACAATTTATTTGTTTAATTGATCACATGTGCACTCCCACAAAATAAATCCCTACATCCAATTTGGTGAGATCTGAGAAATGAATGAATGTATGGTCATCTGATAACCGCAGATAGTGAATGTGCAATATATGATCATCTTTGAGACGGTCCTTTGGTCACCTTTGGTGGAACCAAAGAGATGAAATTTACCTGAACTTTTAGAGCCTGAAATCTGGCTGACCAATACGGTAGCATGGTGCTCCCCCACCTTGAGGGAGGTGCGAGATGACCTGAAGAATGGCCATGTTTCAGCACTCTGGCGCTGGATCTTGTGTTGGTAAGACCTGTCTTAGGTGTGCTCCGTAAAGACAAAAGAGTGGAGAGATGGTATGCATGTGAAATACTTAAGAGTAGTTTGGAATAATTATTTCTCTATTTCAGGAACTTTTGGGGGGAGAATTAAATGACAGGCAAGTAATATTAAGGGGACCGTAGTAATCTTAGGAAGTGACCAACAGTCACAGTGAAACCACATATAGCAATAAGTTGAAATACCTGCGAGTGCTAAAGTTCAGCTGAATTACTGGCGTGTGTACTATAAGTTGGAAATATTTAAGAAATGGCGTGTGCAGGACTTGAAATTAGAGACGAGCACTTCTACGTGGTGAGTACTGTGTGAGTCTCAATCTGTGTATGAGACAAAGGATAAAGAGAAGTGCTCGTCCAAAGTATCAGTTGAGGACTCGCGTGTGTGACGAATATGATCTTAATATTACTTTTCGTGTTATGTTTCCGTGTGACGCTAGATCCAAGCTCTAATACTCTGAGAGAGGTGAGTCAGCCGTCTCTCCAGCAACGCCGCTTGGCTTGCATTTCACAGGAAGACGTGCATATGTCCTCCAGAGTTAGTGGTAGGAAAGAAAAGTTACGAAGTGGGGCAGTGTCTTGTGAAACTGGGATGAATACTAATTGAAGTGGGAAAGCTGAAAGTGAAGTGATTCTAACGTTGTGACTATTCTTTGTGATGTATTGTATGTTGCCAGTGTGATGTATTTCATGTAATTTAAGTATGTGTGGTTTGCATGGGAGAGTATCAAGATAGGTTCAGAGGCAATGGGTTATGCATGTTCCTTTTTGTACCGCTCGGTCTGGAATAAATTTTCGTGATGATGGGTGTGAGAGTCGAAGTGTGAGATATAGCAGAAGATCCACCATCCTATCCAGAAAGTGGACTGTAGCGTTAGATAATTACGAGACCATAAGATAGAGAATCACCAGTGTAAAGTCATGCGCACTGGGCGGAGTTTCTCATGTGTAATTGTTGTATAAAATGTAATGGTGTGTTTAGGTTATCTTTGAACCATAATAGAATTTATCGGAATAAAAAAGATAATGAAAAGAAAAAGATTGGTAGCCTTGTTCTTCAAATATTGTGTAGTCATGATACCCAAAATTTATAATGTGTGCGCCATCCATATTCAGTGCGATGGCCACGTGTTGGTCAAAGCCGTTGGGTAAGAAAGAAAATGTGGTATTGCCAGAGCGTAGTGAACAAACGGAGTTGTGTAAATTCCTAATAGTCAGGCGTGCGTTATCTGTTTCCGTTGCGTAATATTCAAACAGGAGAATAATTTGTAGCTTAATTGTGGGTACTAGAGCTCATAATCAGTCATTGATGTTACACGAGAAATAACGACAAATCCACTCGCTTGGCAGACCAATCATATTGCAGGCCTGACTGCTTGATGCCACAGTATGAGCAAGGCTTGTGAGTGACTCTCAAAGTGATTTCTGTTTTACGTGCACTTTTTCCTCACACGGCTTTGTGGCACTTCGTACAGTTTTAGCTGGTCTTGTTGCCATTGCAGAGGCTGATTTGGCACTTTCTCCGTCTTCTAGGTGATTTCAGTCCCGTATCTTCTTCCTTTGTTTAATGTTCTTCTTCTTTCGTTCCCTTGAGTTAATTCGCCAGCTGAAGTATTGACTTCTTCTTTTCCATTTTCTTGTTCGTTACTATGTTATAGATGACGCATGCATTTATTGTCGCCATGTCCATTATGTTGTTGAAGACATGCATTGGCCATCTCCTGCATGTAACCTTTGTAATATATTTACGGGTTGTTTGGACAACCACGTCCACCACAAACTTTGTTGCATTGTAGAATGTTATGGTTTCTGGTTTCTTCTTTTCTTCCTTGCTTACTGCTACTTCAGCATGCAGTGTACATACTAGAAAAACAGTCTTATTCTTCTAGTTTTGGTATTCAGTCGTGGTGTAGTCTGTGTTGCCATTATAGTGCAGGATGGTGGTGAAGCGTGTTTCAGCACTGGGCTTCCTTACTTCATCCGGGATTTCACGACAGATCTTGTTCCTTGTACCAACTGATGAAGTTTTCTTTTCTCTGAGTTTCTTAGCAAGTTGAAGAGATATAAAGAAGTTGTCCGTCGTTACATTTCTTCCATCATTTATAAATGGCTCCATGAAATTAAAAAATGGCTCTGAGCACTATGGGAACAGCTGTTGTCATCAGTCCCCTAGAACTTAGAGCTAGTTAAACCTAACTAACCTAAGGACATTGTAATGTCTCTTGCAGCGGTCTCTCCGCATTATTTTCAGAAATTTTATAAATTATATAACTCAGTACATATCTCGAAATATCTCTTCTTATCTTACCGATTATCAATGCAAAGTAGTTTCAAGCCCAATTATTCCTTGGAGCGTCCATTTACTCCATGGAATAGCTTCTCTGCTATCTATGTTTTCTCTTATGAAAAGAAGGGAGACTTCTTGCCGATTAGTCGTGAAAGGAGGATGTATATGTATGTATTGTTGGGCTAGTCGCCATCTTGATGAGATTGTGTATGAGAAGGAATTTAATACATGAACTAAAGTAAGTGTGTTCGCGTATTATTTAACTGTTTATTATTAACAGTGTCTGCTTACTACGCTGTGTTGCACGGGATCAGTGGGGAACGTCTGATTTACACTGGACGAACCTGCCGTTTTGTATGCTCAAGATATCCAGTTACTTCAAATAAATAGGCTAACACGTTCTTACCAGCAGATCCCCGGTCTTCCCCATGTGATCACCGAAAGTTAATAATTATTACAAATGTTTCCAGGAGATCGACTGACAATTTTCGTCGCACCGAGACTTCGAAATTGCTTCACTGCCTTGTGGAATTTAAGTGAAGCTCAATTTAATCAGGATAGAACAGTATCGAACTGTGTGAATGTGATAAGCCTGCTTTGTCAATGAAAATTCCCTTAATATACGCATGTTTTTACTATCCTGATCAGTGAAGCTAAATCAGGCCGGTGTGAGAGAGGTTTTTAAATTTTAGATAACACACAAAAAATATTAAATTTGGCGACCGTGACAGGACTCATTTTTGAGCATTACTTAAACATTGTGTGAATTTTATGTTGCATGTGCACGAGAGAAAAGAAGACGAGGCCTGTTCCAGAAGTCACAATTTCGCCACAACTTACGAGAACGTCGTTCAGGCCAGACAATATACAATTAAAATTTTGTAGATAGAAATTTAGAATAACTATTTAAATGTCTATCGGTTTGAATTAGATTGATTAAGTGAATGTTGGGTTGAACTTTAGACAGGAAGTGTTTATTATAAGTGAGTATTATGCAAAGTTTAGGTCAGTGACATTATTAACTCAGATGCGAGTGACTTTATATATTTGTTGTTCTGTGTATTAATGGTTCTTACTAGGGCGGCTTATAAAATGGCAATGCAACAGCAGAGCGAATCACAACAGCCCTCAGCTGTTTCTGAGGTTAGTGAAACATTAGACGCTAGCTTAACTGAAGTAGTGCCTAGCGGCAGCGTTAGTCAGGCCCCACAACAAAGCTTAAGTATTTCGATGTCATCTGAGCAGGACGAAATAAACCCATTGACTGTAATCATGCAGCAGTTAACACTGTTAGCCAAAAATGTAACAGACTTAACTAAAGCGCAAATAGAGACTAAAAGGGAATTAACTAAAGCGCAAATAGAGATTAAAAGGGAAATGAATGAACAATTAGCAGCCAATCAAGTGAAAGTCCAGGAGCAATTAGAAGCTAATCAAGCGGAATTAAATAATAAATTAGTAGAGAGTTTTCAGAAACTTGATGATAAATTAAATAAAACTGCGGAAGAATTGAAAATTCAGAATGAAAAGACAGAATTAAAATTAGCTGCTCAAATTGAGCAAGTCACTCAGCAGTGTAATGAAAATGCGAAGAAGTTACGCCTACAGCCAACTGAGTATGTTGCTACTAAGCTTGATACTATTAAAGAGCAGGTCGAGTCAGTCCCACAGATAGTTCAAGCACAAGAACAGATGCAATGTTCTATGGCGGTAATTCCGGTATTAGTTGAAGTTCAAGATGAATTAAAGCAACAAGTAAATGAGATGTCAGCAGATATGCAGGATTTGAGACAATCACAAGACAAGATCCCGAAGGACATTCAAAATTTGGATAAATCCGTAAATAACATAAAGGAGAGACAAGACGAGGTTGATCATAAGGTAAACATTCTCGCGGGAAAATTCTCGCAGTTAAGTTTAGAAAGGCAAAACATTTGTTCAGACAATATTGAACATACGGCCAGAGCAGCTATACAATCTATGACCGAGAGTTCTCGAGAAGCCAAAGAAAAACTAGGCGAAGAACTTGAACAATGGAAAGAAAACATTGAGAGATCTTTAAATCTATCTCGAGAAGATTTGTGTTTCACGCAAGGAAATGAACCCATAACAAGATCTATCAATGAAGCTACATTATCTACCCGACCAAGTACAGACAGGGACATTAAAGCACACGTTCGTTTTTGCAATCAACATCAATCACAACACTATGAGGGTAGTCATAATGACTGTAATTGTAAAAGCAATACTGAGGAGAAAATGCTGAAACAACGTCAATTCCAGATCTACAACCCAGACAAGAAAAATGTTCATCCCGTAGTGTTTATAAGAAGTTTTAGAGGAGTATTGACAAAAAATTGGAGTGAGTGGCAAAAGGTTAGTTTCGTGACCGGTTATATTCAGGGGTCAGGAGCTATATGGGCATCTGATATGATATCAACTTGGGACACATATGAAGATTTTGAACGAGCATTTTTATCCAAATACTGGTCTGAAGGAGTACAAGAACGTTTAAGGCAGGAGGTATTATACCCGGAACCTTTTTCCTTTTCACATGGGTCTTTAAAGAAATTCTTTGAGAAATATATAAACAAATCGCGGTATTGGGATAAGCCTATGCCTCTACAAGAAGTGATTGCCATATTAAAATCTCGACTTCCGGCCAGCATCAGAAATAGAATGCTGTATATTAATGAGCATGACCTTGACTCTTTCATGACTACGCTTGACACTATAGATATGATCGAGGAAGGTGAACATCGGCCAAGACAACCGGTTATGCAGAGGAGAGCGATTGAGGCGCCAAACGCAAACCGGAACGGAAACGGATTTAATAATTATTATACTAGGAATAGTCAGAGATTCAACGGAAACAATTGCAACGGAAATGGAAATTTCAATAACAGTGCTGCGAGGGGCAGATCCAGAGACAATCGAACGGGTCGCAGATACAACCCAATGTTTGGAAATGCAAGAGATTACCAGAACCAGCAGTTTTCAAATGATAATAATGCGTACAGAAATTCTGACCCTAGATTTGAAGCAAATAACACAACCAGTCATCAACAACAACCAGTCATAACAGAAGTAGTAGATGATTCAAGAGGAAATACTAATCGACATTTAAACTGAAGAGGGCCGCTTTATGCTCCGTAAAGTCGGCCGGGGAATACAAAAGGGGCAAACCTGTTTTAAACGAAATTAATTCCGTGGCAATGTTGAGATATAATGAAGGCGAATTAATGGCAGATGAATTGATGAGAGACTTAGAGGCCTGTGTAGTCGAAGATAAAAGGGTTCCTGTGTCTGAGATCATCACAGAAGCGGGAGGAATTTTAACCAATGTTGTATTGGACACAGCTTCATCTACAGACGTAGTATCCGGAAATTTGTTTCGCAGAATTAGTAAAATTAAGAAAATCGCTGTCCTACCAGTACAAAATTGCCGAGTTATAGGTGCAGTGGGAGCAAAATCCCGGAACGTCAAGATACAAACGCTTATAGAGATAAAATTGGGAAATGTAGCTGAACAATGCACATTCCTTGTAGTGGAAAAGTTGTTAGTAGATTGTATTCTTGGCATTGAAACTTTGCAAGCCTGCAGTTGCAAGTTGGACTTGGTAGAAGGAAAGGTGCATTTTAAAATCGAAGATCAATTTGTTACACTGATCTTACTGAGAAAGGAGGCAGTGTATGAGCGATATTTCCGTGGTGCTGCTATGCAGTTGATTTGTGCTGAAAATAATAATATGTACCGACTACCGATCAAGTCAATTCAAGAAGAGGATTTCAGACAAACAGTCGAACAGAAGATTGCTGAGTCAGATTGCCTAACGGATAGTCAGAGGGAACAATTATTCAATATATTAACAGAATATGAGTCAGTTTTCGATGAAAAGCCCGGAATTATTAGAGGATATGTTTGTACATTACAGATTAAGCCCCATAAGACATTTTGCCGCACACACTATCCCATTCCCTGGCGATTAAAACAACCAGTTCAGGAAGAGATACAAAAAATGTTAAACTGGAATCTTATTGAACCGTCGAACAGCCCATATTGTTCTCCGTTGCTTGTTGTACCAAAGCCAGGAGGAAAAGTTCGATTGGTATTAGATGCTAGGGAAATTAACAAAATTATAGTACCTGTGCGCACACATCCGGAGAACATCGATGAGTTAATACAGAAATTTCAAGATGTATCCTATTTAACCAGTATTGATTTGAGAAGTTCGTTCTGGAAAGTCCAGTTAGACAAGGACTCAAGAAAATATACTGCTTTTATGTATGGAGGGAGAAGCTATCAGTTCAAGGTCGTTCCGTTTGGTCTCAATATCAGCTCTGGAGTTTTTATTTCTGCGTTGGACTATGCCCTATGACCAGAACTACGTAGTCGAATAACAATTTTTGTGGACGATCTATTAATTGCCTCTAAAACTTGGGAGGAACATGTACAACTTATTAGGAGGATTTTTGCTGTGTTCAAACAAACTGGTATAACGGCAAATCTAAAAAAATCCCAATTTTCTCTACAGAGAATTAAATTCTTAGGACATATGATTAATGCAAAAGGCATTCTTCCAACAGAAGCGAAGATTAGTGCGATAAAAAATTTTCCAACTCCAAGAAACCGAACTGAAAGGCTTTATAGGCTTGGCTTCATTTTTTTGTCGATTTATTAAAACTCAAGCAATGAACTCTGAAGCACTAAACCGGTTCCTGAGGAAAGATGTACCATGGCAATGGACTAATGATTGTGAAAAGGCTTTTTGTGAAATTAAGGATCAGCTGATTAATGCTCCGTTATTATACCACCCTGATATGAATGTCGGATTCTGTTTAGCCACTGATTCATCAGATGTTGGATTAGGATCTTGTTTATTTCAAATTAGGTACATCGATGGTGTAAAAACCTTTTGTCCAATTGCATTTGCTAGCAGAGTTTTATCCACCTGTGAAAGAGCATATACCACTACGGAATTGGAAGCTTTAGCAGTTATTTGGTCTTTGAAAAGGTTTAATTATTATGTATATGGCTCAAGGATAGCCGTTTATTGTGACCACCAATCACTAGCCTTTTTACAAACTTGTAAGTTGTTGCATCCTCGCTTGTCAAGGTGGACGCTGGCGCAGCAAGAATACCAGTTTCAAATTATTCATGTAGCCGGAAAAGAAAATATTATAGCTGACGCGTTGTCAAGATCTCCAGAAGGAATAACACCTGAACTGGATGTAAATAATAAGGCAGAATTTCCAGTGCTTCTTCTTCAAGAAAATAATTACAAGTTATATTATATTCATTTATGTAAGACAATGGCTCAGCTTCAGAAGAAGGATCGACGATGGAATGCTATAATACGACAATTCAATCAACAAAATCCTATGGTCAATTTGGAATACTACCGGCTTGTGAATAATATTTTATTTTTTAAATCTGGGAAGGCTGAGAACCCAAAGTGGTGTGTCTGCATACCGGAAGAATATGAAGAACGATTAATTTGGTTTACATATTTGACCTGGGGTCATGTTGGTGTTGTAAAGTGTGCTAATAAGATTAGATATTATTGTTACTTCCCAAATATAAGGCGAAAAGTGCACAAAGTCATACAGAAATGTGTTCTCTGTCAAAAGGCTAAGCCGGACAACAAGGGAAATAAAATTGCGCTTCACTCAATAATACCTGAAGCACCAAGATCACTTATATCATGTGATATTTGTGGACCACTTCCTAGAGCCAGAGGTGGTGTTAAGTACATTATTGGATTCTGTGATGTGTTTACAAAATATGTTAAACTATATCCTATAAAATCAGCAACTGCAAGAGCTGCCGCAGTGAAGTTTGTAAATGACTACATTCCTCATGCAGGGATTCCAAAATCTATAATCTCCGACAATGCGAAGATATTTACTGGATATTTATGGAGAAAATTAGTATCACAACTAGGAACAAAACAGATATTTACATCTTGCTATCATCCACAAGGGAATTTAATTGAACGGGTTTTTCGAGAACTAAACAGATTCATGAGAACGTACTGTCATGATAAACAAACTACCTCGATAAACTATTTGACCGAGTTTGAGCAGATTTATAATAATTTACCTCATAGTTCTACAAACTTTATCCCGAATGAACTGATGTTCAGAGATAACGAAAGAAACTTTTGGGTAGATAACTTGCCTAAACTCGAGGACACCAAAATGTCATGGGAAGAAGAAATTCGCAATGCTCTCATTAATATTACGCAGAAAGCAAGACAGCGAAAGGAAATCCATGACAGAAACATCAAACGGATTCAGACTTTCAATATCGGACACATCAAGTCATCAAGGTTGAAGAAGACCATCAGAAAATGGAATCTAATTTATACAGGTCCATATATAATAGTTGATATACCGAATCCTGGTGCGTATTTATTAGCATATCCGGATTCTGGAAGAATAAAAGGATTATTTCCCCATATAGATCTAAAGAGGTACTTTTAAGGAAAGTGTTTCAAATTAAATGAAAAGTCTATATGAAGTATTTGGGTGTTAAAAATGAAGTGCGAAGGACAGTATGCCTCAGCTACTGTGATAGGTTAAATGACAGCATGCCAAGCATCTGTGATAGTTTAATGAACAGTAAGCGATTGCTTCTGTGATAGTATAGGAATATTTAGAAAAGTAAGTGGAACTGTAGCTATTGCTGCTGTCTACACGATGATCACCAAAGAAGCTTGTGCGTGTGAAATAATATACATTCAGGGAGTGTTAATCTCCAGTGAGAATAAGTTTACTGAAACTATATGATCGAATACGGCGCTTGCGTGTGAAGTTAGTGTTTGTAAACTGACAGTTCACAGGAGAACAAATGAACCGCGTTAGGAAATTAGGATCGATTGCTACTGTCCACAGATATAAAGACTCGCTGGTTTTTCTTTTTTTTTTTTGGCGCGAACTAAATTCTATTCAAGTGAATTTAATTAACCAGCTTAGTGTGTGTCTATAAAATTAGAGGTAATAAGAAAGTTCTTCATTGAATTTGTAATAATGTGTCATTTTCCAGTTGGATTTGTTTATTGTTATATTGCATTCATATATGTTCATGAGAAAATGCGGCATTTGGAGTATAAAAGAAATTTGACTGTCAATAAATACTAATTAAGATTAATTTCAGCTGGAGTGGTCATGCAGCAAGACTTAATTAAACGTTCTCTTTCAGCAAAATTTCATTTTAATCATGTATGAGTAAGATAATTTTTTTTTTCGAAATTGCCTCAAATAATAAAGTTTTTAATATTCTGACATGCTATCCACATTCGTACTTGAAACCAAATTAGGAAAGATTCAGATCTACTTCCACCTGGAAAAGCCAAAAAAAAATTAAAACCATGATTAGAACCTTTCGGCTTACTCAAGAAGATGAATGAAATTATCCATGTTTTCAAAAATTGTTTTCCGATCTGGAGTTGTGATATTGTGCAACTACAGTAT
Organism: Schistocerca nitens; assembly: GCF_023898315.1. Lineage (NCBI taxonomy): Eukaryota > Metazoa > Arthropoda > Insecta > Orthoptera > Acrididae > Schistocerca > Schistocerca nitens. The sequence continues at coordinate 426,228,390 of NC_064614.1, read as the reverse complement.
CGATTAAAGTATAAGACGAATGGATTTTCCCATTCCTCAGATGGAAGATTGGATGGATCAGGTCCATATTTGAGTTCAAAATGAATCTGGAGAAATTCGACTAACCCTTCTCTTCCAGGAATCTTTAATAGTTGACCATTCCTTAGACGAATTTCGATTGTTTCATGCCACAATCCTGAGTACCTGTTCCTGAGGTTTCTTCTGGTCTCTCAAATCCGTTACGTCTCCTGTCCGGTACGCCAATGCGACGCCTGTCCTCCGTGCCGTGTTCCATGTTCCTGTTCGATCAGTTTCACCGCAGTTCAGCAGGACATCGATGAAGAAAATTTTTCAGAAGATTGTAAAAAATTTGCATGTGTAAAGATTTTTTTTTTTGGCTATGAGGCAGATTTTATCTTTCCTATGAATTCTAGATAACTCTCAAATTTCTAAATTATTCTGTCTTTCCTATCATCTGTGATACCTAGTTGGGGTCTAAGCCTCCAGGTTTTCCGGGGTTTTCCTGTGAAGGCCAGTTCCTGAATAGGTAGACCTGATTAACAACTATATAAGTCCATTTTCCCTGGTTGTGTACGTGGGATGCGGGTATGCCCCAGTACACGTGAAAGCAACAACTAGGTATCTAGGTAACGAAGATACCAAATCTCTTTCAATTCTTGTAATTAAAAAAAAATCTTACTAACTTCTTAAAATTTATAGGAACGTATGTTCCACAAATTCTAACGAGTTAGCTAAGTCAATAGTTACCTCGCAAAGTGGATACATATCAACTTTACTCGCTGCGAGGGGCGATGTAATGTCTCTTGCATCGGTCTCTTCGCGATATTTTCAGAAATTTTATAAATTATATAACTCAGTACATATCTCGAAATATATCTTCTTATCTTACCGATTATCAATGCAAAGTAGTTTCAAGCCCAATTATTCCTTGGAGCGTCCATTTACTCCATGGAATAGCTTCTCTGCTATCTATGTTTTCTCTTATGAAAAGAAGGGGGACTTCTTGCCGATTAGTCGTGAAAGGAGGATGTATATGTATGTATTGTTGGGCTAGTCGCCATCTTGATGAGATTGTGTATGAGAAGGAATTTAATACATGAACTAAACTAAAGTAAGTGTGTTCGCGTATTATTTAACTGTTTATTATTAACAGTGTCTGCTTACTACGCTGTGTTGCACGGGATCAGTGGGGAACGTCTGATTTACACTGGACGAACCTGCCGTTTTGTATGCTCAAGATATCCAGTTACTTCAAATAAATAGGCTAACACGTTCTTACCAGCAGATCCCCGGTCTTCCCCATGTGATCACCGAAAGTTAATAATTATTACAAATGTTTCCAGGAGATCGACTGACAATTTTCGTCGCACCGAGACTTCGAAATTGCTTCACTGCCTTGTGGAATTTAAGTGAAGCTCAATTTAATCAGGATAGAACAGTATCGAACTGTGTGAATGTGATAAGCCTGCTTTGTCAATGAAAATTCCCTTAATATACGCATGTTTTTACTATCCTGATCAGTGAAGCTAAATCAGGCCGGTGTGAGAGAGGTTTTCAAATTTTAGGTCACACACAAAAAATATTAAAACATCACACACTTCCATGCCTAAGGCAGGATTCGAACCTGCGACCGTAGCGGTCGCGCGGTTCCAGACTGTACCGCCTAGAACCGCTCGGCCACTCCGGCCGGCTCCATGAAATTCAGAACGATGTATTCTGTATGTGATTGCTTCTTTCTATGCATGTCCTCTTTACTGAGGTATGGGAAACATAACTTGTATGAGAACGTCGCATGTATACTTTGTCGTTACGTCAACAACCAGTCAGAATTCTACACTATATTTATCTGGTTTGTTGGACATGAACTGAGTGAATCAGCATCTTGTTTTGCTTAGTAATAGTTGCTCCTCAGTGGTTATTTTCTCCAGGGCGGTAAGAACGAATATTATTTTGAATGAATTTTCGCGAAACTTCAGATACAAGACCGAATTTGTTGACTGCCAGGCGTTCGGCTCGGCTTCAGTTTTCATACAGACGGAGAAATCTGTGAAGCTCCTGAAATCAGTCCCCCGGCGTAATGTCCTTGATAAAAGTAGGTCCCCAACAGTGCAACCAAAGACTATCCACAGACATACCTTTAGTGCAAATGACATTCCCCAGTTCCTCAAGTGACGCAGCCCAGTCATTGTTTTCTGGTACTTTTTGAACATTTCATTTTGTGTATTTCTTCAAGCGACGTAGCACAGCTTCGTCAAAAATAAGACGGAAGGCAAGGTGACAGTGTCGTCTAGTCGCTGACAGGCGTAAGAATTGGGACCTCCTCTCTCTTCCAGTAATTTCATGCCGAACTTCTTCCAGAAGATGAAAAAGTTGCGGTCTCCCATGCGTTTCCATCCCCTGCAACCATCTTTGCAGACGCTTCCAATTGTACCTGCTGTAATGAAAGACGTAATGACTGACGTAGATCAGTATGTGAATCCTCTTCCACTAATCGCCCCTCGTTCAAAATGTCTTCAACTTCACCTGTCCCAGGTACATGACGATTATCTTCATCAGTGAAGTCAATTTCCATTTCAACTTGGGAATCTCTAAGAGATGTAACACGTTTTCGCCAGAAAGTCAGAAACGTGTTTCGCGGACAAAGACTATAACCTGAATGACATGATGAAAACTGTGATAGATTGGAATTTACACGTGCCGAGTTGCAATACTGATCAGCAACTGCTCTGTAAGACTGCTGACTGTTGCCGCTTCATTGTTGGATAATTTTCATATGATTGACGCCTTCCGCCGCTCTACGTACATCGAATGAAATATGGAGGAAAATATAAATATTTTGTAAATCCTAAAACATCATCGTAAAGAGAAGAAAAAATTAGGAAAAGTTATATAATTTGATTAAGGAAATAAATAAATAGGATATGACAACGAAGGAAAAAAAGTATGACAGCAGTCATTTTGACCAATTCCGCCGGTCTAGTGTTAAATGACCATCATCAAGAAACACCATGCAACGTATCAAAATATGCACCTTCTCATACTCACTATTCTGCCGCCTTCTAAATCATTCTAACACAAATATTATTGCAATTATCAATTAAAAAAAGCCATGAACTACGGACCGTGCCGAGGTGAAGTGGTTTGCAAACATCGACGATACAGATAGCCGTACCGTGGGTTCAACCACAATGGAGGGGTATCTGTAGAGAGGGCAGATCAATGCGTCGTTCCTAAAAAGGGGTAGTAGCCGTTTCAGTAGCTGAAGGGGCTACAATCTTGATTATTGTATGATCTGGCCTTGTAGTATCAGCCAACATGGCCTTGCTGTGCAGTTACTGCGAACGGCTGGAAGCAAGTGGAAAGTACAGCCATCACTTTTCTCGAGGGCAAGCTTCTCTACTGTCCATTTAAATAATGATGGCATCCTCTTAGATAAAATATTCCGGAAGCAAATTAGTGCCTCATTCGGTTCTGAGGGCGGGGACTATTCAGGAGGTTGTCATCAGGAAAAACAAAAGTGGCACTCTACGGAACAGAGAGCGGAATGTTAGATCTCTGAAACGGGATGCCGGCACGGTAACTCAGCGTGTTCGGTCAGAGGGTTAGCTGCCCTCTGTAATAAAAAACTGAGTTAATGGATCAACGACGAACTGAAACGGGTGTCTTGCGACGTCCGCCCCGAGCAGATACAAAGAACGAAGACAAATAAAATGAGATTAAAAAAAAACGGGTAGGTAGATTAGAAAATGCACAAAGGGAAATGAACAGACAGAAGTTCGGTATAGTGGGGATTAGTGAAGTTCAATGCCACGATGAACAGGACTTCTGGTCAGATGAGTACAGGGTTATACATACAAAATCAAGTAGAGATAATGCGGGAGTAGGTTTAACAATGAATGAGAAAGTACACTCCTGGAAATGGAAAAAAGAACACATTGACACCGGTGTGTCAGACCCACCATACTTGCTCCGGACACTGCGAGAGGGCTGTACAAGCAATGATCACACGCACGGCACAGCGGACACACCAGGAACCGCGGTGTTGGCCGTCGAATGGCGCTAGCTGCGCAGCATTTGTGCACCGCCGCCGTCAGTGTCAGCCAGTTTGCCGTGGCATACGGAGCTCCATCGCAGTCTTTAACACTGGTAGCATGCCGCGACAGCGTGGACGTGAACCGTATGTGCAGTTGACGGACTTTGAGCGAGGGCGTATAGTGGGCATGCGGGAGGCCGGGTGGACGTACCGCCGAATTGCTCAACACGTGGGGCGTGAGGTCTCCACAGTACATCGATGTTGTCGCCAGTGGTCGGCGGAAGGTGCACGTGCCCGTCGACCTGGGACCGGACCGCAGCGACGCACGGATGTACGCCAAGACCGTAGGATCCTACGCAATGCCGTAGGGGACCGCACCGCCACTTCCCAGCAAATTAGGGACACTGTTGCTCCTGGGGTATCGGCGAGGACCATTCGCAACCGTCTCCATGAAGCTGGGCTACGGTCCCGCACACCGTTAGGCCGTCTTCCGCTCACGCTCCAACATCGTGCAGCCCGCCTCCAGTGGTGTCGCGACAGGCGTGAATGGAGGGACGAATGGAGACGTGTCGTCTTCAGCGATGAGAGTCGCTTCTACCTTGGTGCCAATGATGGTCGTATGCGTGTTTGGCGCCGTGCAGGTGAGCGCCACAATCAGGACTGCATACGACCGAGGCACACAGGGCCAACACCCGGCATCATGGTGTGGGGAGCGATCTCCTACACTGGCCGTACACCACTAGTGATCGTCGAGGGGACACTGAATAGTGCACGGTACATCCAAACCGTCATCGAACCCATCGTTCTACCATTCCTAGACCGGCAGGGGAACTTGCTGTTCCAACAGGACAATGCACGTCCGCATGTATCCCGTGCCACCCAACGTGCTCTAGAAGGTGTAAGTCAACTACCCTGGCCAGCAAGATCTCCGGATCTGTCCCCCATTGAGCATGTTTGGGACTGGATGAAGCGTCGTCTCACGCGGTCTGCACGTCCAGCACGAACGCTGGTCCAACTGAGGCGCCAGGTGGAAATGGCATGGCAAGCCGTTCCACAGGACTACATCCAGCATCTCTACGATCGTCTCCATGGGAGAATAGCAGCCTGCATTGCTGCGAAAGGTGGATATACACTGTACTAGTGCCGACATTGCGCATGCTCTGTTGCCTGTGTCTATGTGCCTGTGGTTCTGTCAGTGTGATCATGTGATGTATCTGACCCCAGGAATGTGCCAATAAAGTTTCCCCTTGCTGGGACAATGAATTCACGGTGTTCTTATTTCAATTTCCAGGAGTGTAGAAATACATGAAAGCTATATGAACAGCATAGGGAATGCATTATCGTAGCCATGCAGTCAACACCCATCACATTAGTACGCATTTATATTCCAGCTTTATCAGCAGATGATGAGATAAAAAAAATTATTCAGATAATTAAGGGAGAGGAAATTTTAATTGTAATGGGGGACTTGAATTCGATAGAAGAAAACGAAAAGGAGGATAAAAGTAGTAGAATATGTACTGGGGGGGAGGGGGGGGGGAGGGAGAGGGAGTGGAAGAGGAATGCGCAAAGCATAATTGAATTATCGCTAATACTTTATTTAAGAATAATAGAGGTATGTTGTATTGGAGGAAAAACCGGGAGACACCGGAAGGCTTCGTTCAAATGGCTCTGAGCACTATGGGACTTAACTGCTGAGGTCATCAGTCCCCTAGAACTTAGAACTACTTAAACCTAACTAACCTAAGGACATCACACACATCCATGCCAGAGGCAGGATTCGAACCTGCGACCGTAGCGGTCGCGCGGTTCCGGCTGTAGCGCCTAGAACCGCTCGGCCACTCTGGCCGGCGACACCGGAAGGTTTTAGATTGATTATATTATGGTAAGACAGATATTTTGAAACCAGATTTTCAGATATTCCCAGGGCCAAATGTGGACTCCGACCATAACCGTAGCGAGGTAGGTTAAATTTCTGCTGTTGCTGCTGTCCGTAATGTAGAGAGGATAGGCAAAATAATGTGAACTGTGGTAGTAATGGGATGGTTGTGTTTGATGGTCAACGACGCAGGTAAGGCACGTGTCACGCTGGACTGTAAGTGTTCAGTAAAGAATAGGCATCAATGCAGGTAGTTCACGAGTAGTGTACACTTCGTATTTGCATTCGGAGGCTGAGGTCGACGTGCAAAGAAAGACCTAAAGGAGTTACAAAGAGGGCATATTGTTGGGGCCCGATTAGCTGGAACTTCAGTAACCAAGACAGCCAACTTACTGAATGTTTCAAGTGTAACTGTTTCAACAGTCATGTCAGCCTACACAAAACATGGAAAGACAACATCGTGTAAACGTAATAGCGGGAGCAAATCAAAACTAAATAACATAGATTGTCGTACGTTAACACGAATTGTGTCAAAACAACACAAAACTACGGCGGCTATAGTGACTGCACAGCTCAATAGCCATCTTCGAGACCCCGTATCTATTGACACCGTCCGCCGAGAGCTCCATAAAGCGAATATTTATGGACGAGCTGCTATACCGCAACCATTAGTGACAACAACTAACGCAAAGAAGCGTAAAACGTGGTACCAGGAGCATAAATCCTGGACGGCTGATCAGTAGAAACACGTCATATGGTCTGAGGAGTCAACGTTTTCGTTATTTCCAACATCGGGCCGGGTTTACGTCTGGGGAACGCCAAAAGAACCTACAGTCCTAATTGCTTGATTCCAACGGTTAAGCATGGAAGCAGAAGTGTGATGGTATGGGAGGCCATATCATGATATTCCACTGGTCCCATCATTACTCTCAAAAGCAGCGTTATAGCCAACGATTACGTGAACAGTATAGGTGATCAGGTGCACCCCATGATTCAAATGTTGTTCCTCAACAATGACGTCATATTTCGGGCAATAATGCACCCATTCACACTGCCAGGACAGTACAATCGTGGTATGAGGAGCATTCAACTGAACTGCAGCATCTTCCCATGTCAGCATAGTCCCCAGATTTGAACATTACCGAACCCTTGTGGGCGGTATTGGAGCACAGACTCCGGAGCAGATTTCCGCCTCCCTCATCGCTACAGGAGTTAGATGTTCTGATCGAAGAATGGTACAACATTCCACTGGAGACTATACAATCATTATATGCCAGTATTCCAAGAAGAATCGCAGCTGTGTTACGGGCAAATGGAGGTCCAACCTCGTATTAGTAAGCCGTGCGGGATTAGCCGAGCGGTCTTAGGCGCTACAGTCATGGACTGCGCGACTGGTCCCGGTGGAGGTTCGAGTCCTCCCTCGGGCATGGTTGTGTGTGTTTGTCCTTAGGATAATTTAGGTTAAGTAGTGTGTATGCTTAGGGACTGATGACCTTAGCAGTTAAGTCCCATAAGATTTCACACACATTTGAACGTTTTTGAACTCTTACTAGTAAACCATTCCCAAGTAAGTACAGGTGTTCACATTGTTTTGCCTGTCCCATGTAGCTGCTGTCTATGCACTTTCGGACAACGCAGCGTTTCTTGTGAGCTGTGCAGCCAGAGGCCGTTAACGCTGTCGTCGGCTATAGTTGCGAGTGTTCATCTAGCACTTTTTGTACGTCGCCCATTTTGGCCTTGACAGAGGACACTTCCTCCCACGTTTCCGAGGCTAATATCGCAAATTTGCCTTCCAAAGCTTCCCCTAACCGATTCATATTTTTCTTCTGGTCCTTATAATCCTTCACAGTCTCGTTAAGCGTCTTATTTATGGCTTGAAGAGATTGTATTAGCGTCTGTTCCATGTCAGGTAAACTCGCTGCAATTATCGGAATTTCTGCAAACGAGTCAGTCAGAACTTCAAGCGGTTACATTATAAATCAAAGACACACAACACAGGTGTAATATTCTACAATATTTGTTATTTGTTACAGGAAGCGGTTTTCGGCTGTTACATCATAATCAGGTACAAAGGTAAGTATGTGGTGCAGCCAGCAGTGTAATTTCGTTGGATCAAAGATTTTAAACTAGTGCACCTACAGAGCATCTCCATTTCCTGAGATGAAAAATGTTAATTTTGGAATTAAAAATAAAAGAACAGGGATTATTTCAGTGTAAATGTGATGTAAGGTTATTTATAAGATAAGATAGAATATGTGACACAATAGCTAATTAACTATAGACAAATTACAATAATTGTACATAGAAGAAAATAATAACAATAAACTTAGGTGACATATTGCAAAGATGTGTCTGAACAAAATACTCTTGTCTTTAATAGGCCCTAAATTACAAACAGGTAAGATATAATAGTGGTATTAAGCAGGTGAGTGAAGCAGCTGTGATATACAAAGTAAAAAAGCAGTCAGCATCAAATATTCCGTGATGAGGACGAAGACGTGGAAAACAAATGGAAAAAATTCAAAGGAGTCGTTCAATATGCCCTAGATAAGTATGTTCCGAGTAAGGTTTTAAGGGATGGGAAAGATCCGCCATGTGTTAATAGCGCTAGTAAACAAAGAGCACTTCATCTCAGATTCAAGAGAAGTAAAAACCTAGCTGACAAACAAAAGCTGAACGAAGCGAAAATGAGCGTAAGGAGAGCAATGAGAGAAGCGTTCAACGATTTTGAAAGTAAGACGTTGTCAACCGACCTGAGTAAAAACCCTAAGAGATTTTGGTCGTATGTAAAATCAGTAGGTGGGTCAAAATGATCTGTTCATTCTCTCAGCGACCACACCGGCACCGAAACGGAAAATAACAGAGAGAAGGCCGAAATACTGAATTCGATCTTGCGAAGTTGTTTCACCGCGGAAGATCGTAACACTGTCCCTCATTTCAATCGTCGAACGAACATCGAAATGGCAGATATTGAGATAGCCGATCGCGGAACTGAACTACAATCGCTTAGTAGCGGAAAGACTTCAGGACCAGATGAGACACTTATACGATTCTATAAAGATTATGCGAAAGAACTTGCTCCCGTTCTAGCAGTAATTTATCAAGATCGCCTGAGCAACGAAAGGTACTTAAGACTGTAAAAAAGCGCAGGTCATTCTCTTTTTTAAAGAAAGGCCGTAAGACAGATCCACACAATTATAGACCTATATCGTTGACGTCAATCTTCTGAAGAATTATGGAACGTGTTTTATGCTCAAGAATCATGACGTTTTCGAAAAATGAACAGCTCCTCTATAGAAAACGACATGGAATGCGCAAACAGAGATTCTGCGAAACTCAGCTCGCTCTGTTCCTCCAAGAGATCCACAGCGCAGTGGACAACGGCGCTCAGTTTGAGGCCGTGTGCCTTGATTTCTGTGAGGCATTTGACACCGTCCCGAATTGCCGTTTAATGAATAAAAATACGGGCTTACGGAGTATTGGAGCAGACCTGCGATTGGATTCAATACTTTCTTGCAGCTAGAACTCAACACGTCGCTCTTAACGAAACTAAATCGACAGATATAAAGGTAATATCCGGAGTACCACAGGGAAGTGTGATAGGACCGTTGCTGTTTACAATATATATAAATGATCTAGTAGAATGCGTCGGATGCTCTTTAAGGCTATTCGCAGAGGATGCAGTTGTCTATAACAATGAAGCAACGCCAGATGTTAAGAATTTGCAGAACGACCTGCAGAGAGTCAATGAATGGTGGCGGCTCTGGGTGTTGACCCTGAGCGTAAATAAATGTAATATATTGCCCATACATAGGAAATGAAATCTACTACTGTACAGCTACAATATTGATAACAGACACTTGGAGACAGCGTCTGCGGTAAAATATCTAGGAGTAACTATCCAGAGCGACATTAAGTGGAATGACCATATAAAACAAACAGCGGGAAAAGCAGACACCAGACTCAGATTCATCGGAAGAATGTTAAGGAAATGTAACTCATCAACGAAAGAAGGGGCTTTTAAGGCGCTTGTTCGCCCGATTCTTGAGTATTGTTCATCCGTCTGGGATTCCTATCAGGTAGGACTGATAGAGGAGATAGAGAAGATCCAACGAAGAACTGCGCGTTTCGTCACGGGATCGTTTAGCTTGTGAGAGAGCGTTACGGCGATGCTAAACAAACTCCATTGGCTGACGTTACAAGAGAGGCGTTGTGCATCACGGAGAGATTTACTACTGAAATTCCGGGACAGCACTTTTAAGGAGGAGTCGGACAACATACTACTTCCCCCACATATATCTCGCGCATTGACCAGAAAGAGAAAATTCGAGAAATTAGAGCCAATACAGAGGCTTACCGATAAACATTCTTCCCACTCACTATTCGCGAGTGGAACAGGGTTGGAGGGATCAAATAGTGGTACCGAAAGTACCCACCGACACACACCATTATGTGCCTTGCGGAATATGATGTAGACGTAGATGTAAAGCCAGCGAGAGAAATCATAGTAAATAGAGGAAAATGTGGCACGTAAGAAAGAGGGGTATTTTACAACATGGCCTAGACTGGATTATGATTAGCATCTGCAGTTCGAAATGGCGAGTAAGGGAACTGTGTCTGGTAATTCAGTACTAAGCTTGGGTTGATGAACATGTGTTTATTAATTTCCATTGTTTCAAAATAGTGTATCTTCCTCCTTTTATGGATGTGATGGAATACTTCAAGTTTAATGTTGCAATTATGGTCTTCTATAGGCAGGTGGTCTACAAAAGCAGTCTCCTTTTCTTAGCTTCCAACTTGTGAGGTGTTTCTTCGAGCTGGTATATACTGGCCTGCCGGACTGGCCTATATAGAATGTGCCACAATTACAAGTAATTTGTCTTTACCTTTGGGCAAAAGTACCCAAAAGTGTTGTGCACATAAAATGATGTTTTCACATTCCTGGACTTACGCTTTCTGGCTTCATCCATTGAGACTTTTCCTAAGTATGGAACTGCGTATCATTTGTTTCGTTCTTGAGGTTGTGGGTCAAGGACAGGGTGAAGAAGAGAGTACACCTGTTCTTTCTGCTTTTTGTGCATTATGGAGTTCACTAAGGTAGGAGGATAGCCGTTGCTTGATGCTATTTGTTTGATTACATTGAATTCCGTTTGGAAGTTGTCTTTACTCATGGGGATGGATATTGGGCGATGTATCATTGAATCAAAGGCAGCATGTTTATGGGTCACAGGGTGTCGAGAATTTGTCGGCATTACACCAGTGTTGCGTGTGTTTCATTCACAATGTAAAAAATATTCGACCAAGAACCAACGGAACAGTCCTATCAATTCCAGCGATTTTTTAGCCGCCTCCTGCTTTGCAGTCATTTCTTTGCTTAGTTCCTCTAATCTTTCGTCCAGAGCTTTTATTCTAGCTACCTGTTCTTTGCCCATATTTCCCTGAAAGCGCTTAATCTCAAAAATCTCTGTTACCGATTTTCTCGACTGGTGCAGCACCCACAGAATCGAATCTAACCTGTTTGAATCAGCCAGAGGCAGGTCATCGCTACTAAAATCCGCTGCCTGAGAGGCGTGTCTGTTGATAACACAGTGAACGGTTTTGTGCCCCTTTCCCTTTTCATTTTATTTGATGCCAATAGTCCTTTTGTTCTTTCAGAATACCATCAGAGCTGTTTAACATAACGATCTGATGCACTAGACTGATTCTGTTTGTACTGACTTCTAACAAAAGTCTATATTTTATGTGCATTTTTTATTGAAAACCTTGAAATGTGACTCCGATGAATAGAAAACAAGAAGAATGTCTGGAAATAACGAATTTACTTTCTGGAGAATCATCAGAGATTGGCGCTTGAAGGGATCGTGGTAATAAAATACTTGGCGTGTGGTTACTCTTATTTCATTAGTGGTCGGCGGCCTTGTGTGCGCTTTCTGCCTGGACATAAGGCTCGTATTCACTCTGTCAGCAACTACATCGATCGTTCAAAACGATGCGATGAGTGACAGATCCGTAAAAAACCCGTGACGCAAGTCGTGTACAAGCAGACAAGATCTATGCGTCACTGGCTACACATCTTACTGCAGAGCAAGAAGAATTAGCAGACAATACAAAGACCAGAATCACAAATATTGACGGTTTCTCATATCAGGGCTTCAGGAATGCTGAATGTCAGGCAGAGGAGATGGAAATGATCTGTGTTCTGCCACTACTACGCATCCATCAGAGCTTTAGCTTTGACCTGTGATGGAACTTGTAAACAAACTCGAAGATGACGCACCCTGCCGGTTTTGCCAAAAGCCCAGGCAACAGTGACGAATGACTGGAGCTGATTTTCGTCTTCTCGCGAAGCTGAAAGAGACCGATCACGATCTCTTCTCGGCATCTGATGATTTGGTGTAAAGGTACCCAACGCTGATCTTGTCAAAACTATAGGATGCAATTAATTGTGATAGTGCCCCTGTCTTCATATCACAAAGAAGTCTTATACGTTTTCTGCGATTTAATCTACACAGTATGAAGCATTAATTGCAGTTATCTATGTGAATTGACAACACTCTAAATAATTATGAATTAAAAACACAATTAAAATTTATAGCGGCACTCTATTACTATCGGTGTACATTTTAATGTATGATTTTGTTCCCTTTAATAAGGTATCGTATTACAAGAGGAATTTAAAAGTCAAACATCCTGCAATTTTTTCTTCTAAAGAATAAGCCTTTTAATCTACATTTTTCCACAGTTTTTTTCATTTCCTCTCCTCTCACTTGTTCTGCGGAGGTGCTCCGTTATGTAGCAGATTGTATGTCGAAAGTACCCTAACTGCCCAAACTCTTTCTGATGGCATTCGTATTCGGAGTATGTTCACTGCTGGATATCAGATGAAACATCAATCCCTTTGTAATTTTCTTTGCCCTTGGATTTCAAATGCGTCACTGTTCTGTCTGTCATTTATACATCTGCCGATAACAGTATCTTTAAATGATAAAGTGTCACCTACTGAGATCTTTTTTGACTTACCGAAGGGGTTTGATTGTGTCAATCATAACGTTCTAGTGAGAAGTAAAGTGTTTATTGAGTACTTAGTTTAGCACATGCCAAGTTAAGCTATTATTTAAGAAACAGAATGCAGAAAATTATCTTGGGCTGGTCGAGTAATACAAAGAGGGAGGCCACATCATTTGCATGAGGAGAAGTTACAATCGCAGTTCCACAGGACTGGATTATTGGCCCACTACTGTACTTGCTCTATGTTAATGGTTTGCCATTTTATTTGAATCGTGAGGCAAAATTAGTTCTGTTTACAGATGATATAAGCATTTCAGTGAATTTGAGTAAAGAAGTATCAACAGAGAAAATAGTAAATGATGTCTTAATGAAAGCTGTTGTCTAGTTTTGCACAGATGGAATAAATATACTACAGCACAGTAAACCAGCATACCAACAAGAAAGAAATAATAAAAATAGTAGGAAGTTGTAAGTTCTTAAATGTGCATATTGATGGAAACTTAAACTAGGAAAATCGTATAGTAGACCTACTAAAACGTTTAGGTTTGGTTACTTTTGCTATAAGGATAACTGCCAACTTTGGAAATACAGACATCAATAAATTAACATATTTTGCATACTTTCGTTCACTGATGTCTTACGGGATAATATTATAATTCCTCATTTGGGCAAAACTATCCATTACATAAAAGAAAGTATTTCCAATAATGTGTAAGTTCACGTACATCTTGCAGGAATACCTGTAAACAGTTGTGAATATTAACAACAACTTTACAGCAGATTTATTCACTTACGAAATTTGCTATCAACAATCCATCTGAGTTGGAGAGCAACAGAGATATTTACAAAGACAAAAAAGGAGGAAAAATTATCTGAATTATACTTTAATGATTGTAACTCTGGCACAGTAAGAGGTCACGTACACAGCTGTAAAACTCTTTGACTATCTTACTATGGAAATAGAATCTCTGGCATACAGTAGAAGTATTTCAAAGTTTAGATTAATGAATGTTTCTCCTCAACACCTTCTTCTAAACTAGACAGGAATTCTTGAATAGAAATAATTAGTCCTTTTTACAGAAAAGTAAGCATGTAGACATTTTTTTCGTGTCCCAGGAGGAATGGTCAATATTCAGGGATACGACAGGAACGACCATTCGAAGCAAAAAAGTCCAATAAACATGGGTTCTAAGATGCATACATGTTTTAAGAGCTTTAAGTACTTCTTCATACTGGATACTGTGAAACAAATTTCTTCCACCTCAAACTCTTTGCTTTCCATATTTTGAGAGGTGATTGTACAAACCAAAACAACAACAAAAAATGTCCAGTACACATGGGCGCTAAAGTCCATATCTCAAGAGCTCTGAGCACAACTTTAGAGCCAATTTTTACTGGACATTTTTGCCTGTTTTAGTCCATACTATCACCTCTCAAAATATGGGAAGTAAAACCTCGCAGCAGAAGAGATTCATTTCGCAGTATCGAAGATGAAATGCTCATACCTATGCGTTTTAGAGTTCATGTTTACTAGACAATTTTGCTTTGAGTGATCGTTCCTGTCATCCATTCCTACTGGGACACCCTGTATCTGGGATACCTTGTGTATATAGGCTGTACCTCCCAAGTATCGTCAGGTGCATTTTCTCTGATGCTTCGGCAGGAATCTGCAATTTCGTTTTTGAAATGAGTACCGAACTGAGCCCAAATAAACACTGCTCATCACGTCTTTCATGCGATACCCAATGTAGCCGGCAAGTGTCGATTTTCTTCCTGTTACAAACAAAATTATTTTTACAGCACAATGCAGCTTTACAGCTTTACTGCATGGTTAAATGATGATGGCGTCCTCTTGGGTAAAATGTTCCGGAGGTAAAATAGTCCCCCATTCGGATCTCCGGGCGGGGACTACTCAAGAGGACGTCGTTATCAGGAGAAAGAAAACTGGCGTTCTGCGGATCGGAGCGTGGAATGTCAAATCCCTTAATCGGGAAGGTAGGATAGAAAACTTAAAAAGGGAAATGGATAGGTTAAAGTTAGATATAGTGGGAATTAGTGAAGTTCGGTGGCAGGAGGAATAAGACTTTTGGTCACGTGAATACAGGGTTATAAATACAAAATCAAATAGGGGTAATGCAGGAGTAGGTTTAATAATGAATAAAAAAATAGGAGTCCGGGTAAGCTACTATCAACAGCATAGTGAACGCATTATTGTGGCCAAGATAGACACGAAGCCCACACCTACTACAGTAGTACAAGTTTATATGCCAACTAGCTCTGCAGATGATGAAGAAGTTGATGAAATGTATGATGAGATACAAGAAATTATTCAGGTAGTGAAGGGAGTCAAAATTTAATAGTCATGGGTGACTGGAATTCGAGAATAGGAAAAGGGAGAGAAGGAAACATAGTAGGTGAATATGGATTGGGGGAAAGAAATGAAAGAGGAAGCCGTCTGGTAGAGTTTTGCACAGAGCATAACTTAATCATATCTAACACTTGGTTCAAGAATCATAAAAGAAGGTTGTACACATGGAAGAATCCTGGAAATACTAGAAGGTATCAGATAGATTATATAATGGTAAGATAGAGATTTATGAACCAGGTTTTTTAAATTGTAAGACATTTCCAGGGGCAGATGTGGACTCTGACCACAATCTATTGGTTATGAGCTGTAGATTAAAACTGAAGACTCTGCAAAAAGGTGGGAATTTAAGGAGATGGGAGCTGAACAAACTGATAAAACCACAGGTTGTACAGAGTTTCAGGGAGAGCATAAGGGAACAATTGACGGAAATGGGGGGAAAAATACAGTAGAAGAATGGGTAGCTCTGAGAGATGAAGTAGTGAAGGCAGCAGAGGATCAAGTACGTAAAATGACTAGGGCTAGTAGAAATCCTTAGGTAACAGAAGAAATATTGAATTTAATTGATGAAAGGAGAAAATATAAAAATGCAGTAAATGAAGCAGGCAAAAAGGAATACAAACGTCTCAAAAATGAGATCGACAGTAAGTGCAAAATGGCTAAGCAGGGATGGCTAGAGGACAAATGTAAGGATGTAGAGGCTTATGTCACGAGGGGTAAGATAGATACCGCCTATAGGAAAATTAAAGAGACGATTGGAGAAAAGAGAACCACTTGTATGAATATCAAGAGCTCAGATGGAAACCCAGTTCTAAGCAAAGAAGGGAAAGCAGAAAGGTGGAAGGAGTATATAGAGGGTCTATACAAGGGCGACGTACTTGAGGACAATATTATGGAAATGGAAGAAAATGTAGATGAAGACGAAATGGGAGATACAATACTGTGTGAAGAGTTTGACAGAGAGCTGAGGGACCTGAGTCGAAACAAGGTCCCGGGAGTAGACAACATTCCTTTAGAACTACTGACGGCTTTGGGAGAACCAGTCCTGACAAAACTCTACCATCTGGTGAGCAAGATGTATGAGACAGGCGAAATACCCTCAGAATTCAAGAAGAATATAATAATTCCAATCCCAACGAGAGCAGGTGTTGACAGATGTGAAAATTACCGAACAATCAGTTTAATAAGCCACAGCTGTAAAACACTAACGCGAATTCTTTACAGACGAATGGAAAAACTAGTAGAAGCCAACCTTGGGGAACATCAGTTTGGATTCCGTAGAAATGTTGGAACACGTGAGGCAATACTGACCCTACGTCTTATCTCAGAACAAAGATTAAGGAAAGGCAAACCTACGTTTCTAGCATTTGTAGACTTAGAGAAAGCTTTTGACAATGTTGACTCGAATACAATTTTTTTCAAATTCTAAAGGTGGCAGGGGTAAAATACAGGGAGCGAAAGGCTATTTACTATTTGTACAGAAACCAGATGGCAGTTATAAGAGTCGAGGGACATGAAAGGGAAGCAGTGGTTGGGAAGGGAGTGAGGCAGGGTTGTAGCCTATCCCCGATGTTATTCAATCTGTATATTGAGCAAGCAGTAAAGGAAACAAAAGAAAAATTCGGAGTAGGTATTAAAATCCATGGAGAAGAAATAAAAACTTTTAGGTTCGCCGATGACATTGTGATTCTGTCAGAGACTGCAAAGGACTTGGAAGAGCAGTTGAACGGAATGGATAGCGTCTTGAAAGGAGGATATAAGATGAACATCAACAAAAGCAAAACGAGGATAATGGAATGTAGTCGAATTAAGTTGGGTGATGCTGAGGGAATTAGTTTAGGAAATAAGACACTTAACGTAGTAAAGGAGTTTTGCTATGTGGGGAGCAAAATAACTGATGATGGTCGAAGTAGAGAGGATATAAAATGTAGACTGGCAATGGCAAGGAAAGCGTTTCTGAAGAAGAAAAATTTGTTAACATCGAGTATAGGTTTAAGTGTCAGGAAGTCGTTTCTGAAAGTATTTGTATGGAGTGTAGCCATGTATGGAAGTGAAACATGGACGATAAATAGTTTGGACAAGAAGAGAATAGAAGCTTTCGAAATGTGGTGCTACAGAAGAATGCTGAAGATTAGATGGGTAAATAACATAACTAATGAGGAGGTATTGAATAGAATTGGGGAGAAGTTGAGTTTGGGGCACAACTTGACAAGAAGAAGGGACAGGTCGGTAGGACATGTTCTGAGGCATCAAGGGATCACAAATTTAACATTGGAGGGCAGCGTGGAAGGTAAATATCGTAGAGGGAGACCAAGAGATTAATACACTAAGCAGATTCAGAAGGATGTAGGTTGCAGTAGGTACTGGGAGATGAAGAAGCTTGCACAGGATAGAGTAGCATGGAGAGCTGCATCAAACCAGTCTCAGGACTGAAGACCACAACAACAACAATTCGACAGAGCAGTCTCGAATTAGTTCAGTACGATATTCGTTTTATCGATATGTATTAAAGCGCAGCTTTAAACTGTGAGCAGCTGTTCATTCCTTTACTCTCCTATTTAAAAGCTCGTGCCCATAGAAAAACATGAATTGACCAGACTGACATTACATTTAATGACCAACCTACAAGTTCTGAAAGAATTACTCTTAGAAGTTAAGCTGCGAGGGTCTGCCGACCATTTCCAGGTATGTACTTGTACGGGAAGGCGAGATCTTACCAACAAAGACTCTGTCTTCACAGAAATCGACATCTTGCCAATAATGTGTAACTTATTAAAGACGTTAACTATTCAGTCATAAAATTGAGAAGCAATGCCTTTATATGTGAGAAATAACATTACATTTATCATAATCTCCTGGGCATTTCTAGAATAAACATAAAATTAATTTGATATTGCAGTGCCTCTATTGTTCTGAAGTACGGAAATGCATGCATCTGCAAAATTAGAGCCAATTTTTCATACTTAATAACTGATCAGGTTTTCTAATTAATTCTTGGATTTAATTACTTCTCCTACTTAGTTTGATCTAACTGTTAATTGTACACTTGGCATCGTCATCTCTGGAGTGTATTCGAGCTATCCGAGAGCATCATACAAAAGTGGTCGTCTTCCTTTTGATAGCAGGTATCGGATCTTCGTCAACTTTCTTATAGGCTGGACCGTTTAAGAGCGTCACCATATCGTTATTTTTGCAGAGTAATAGAATGGTGTTCCCTTGGTCCGCAGAAAAAGCTAGCTACGTTTTTTGTTTATATTTGCCATGTCTTTGGCGCAGAGCCTCCGTTAATCCACTAAATTTGACTACAAAGGTTATCAGTCGATCCTCAAACGAGCACTGTTTGTTGGCTAAACCAGTTCCGATACTTCAATCACTTTCAACAGCCCTACGAAACAATAAATAATATACGAAGAAACAGTCGCAACAAAACATTAACAAATTGAACAAACATCTAACTACTTTACTACATAAATGACAAGTGATACCATGTTACTTCTTAGTCGATGGCTGCGACATAACAGAGTTGGGGTGAGCCTCTCCTCAGAGCTCTTACGAGAGGACTGAGTGGATCTAGTTAGTTCAAGTTCTTGTATGGCTAGACAGTGGTGTCTGTATAAAGAGAATATAATGACTAGTATGCGTGATTAAAATTAAGTTGACATAAAATAATACAGAAGAGTGCTTTAAATAATTAAAGAGCTGTCAAGAATTATTAAATAATTAAGTGGCGTCACCATGTCTATGATAGTTGGCAATCAATGGCGTGTAATCAGGTGACGTAATTTGAAAGATGGACAGGTTGCAGAGGAAGTCAGCGATGTATTCTGCGAATTGTAGTGAACCTTGCCTCATCGGAACTTTCACAAGGTAATCGAAATATTCTATTCCATATAAACTGTGGTCAGACTTGGGTTGACTTACTTACTTAAATTATACAGGATGATTCAAAAAGAATACCACAACTTTAAAAATGTGTATTTAATGAAAGAAACATAATATAACCTTCTGTTATACATCATTACAAAGAGTATTTAAAAAGTTTTTTTTTCACTCAAAAACAAGTTCAGAGATGTTCAATATGGCCCCCTCCAGACACACGAGCAATATCAACCCGATACTCCAACTCATTCCACACTCTCTGTAGCATATCAGGCGTAACAGTTTGGATAGCTGCTGTTATTTCTCGTTTCAAATCATCAATGGTGGCTGGGAGAGGTGGCCGAAACACCATATCCTTAGCATACCCCCATAAGAAAAAATCGCAGGGGGTAAGATCAGGGTTTCTTGGAGGCCAGTGATGAAGTGCTCTGTCACGGGCTGCCTGGCGGCCGATCCATCGCCTCGGGTAGTTGACGTTCAGGTACTTACAGACAGATAAGTGCCAATGTGGTGGCGCTCCATCCTGCTGAAATATGAATTGTTGTGCTTCTTGTTCGAGCTGAGGGAACAGCCAATTCTCTAACATCTCCAGTTACAGTAGCACCTTCGAAGAATAAGGGACCAAAAACTTTATTGGCTGAAATGGCACAGAAAACGTTCACCTTAGGCGAGTCACGTTCATACTGAGTTGTTTTCCGCGTATTCTCAGTGCCCCATATACAGACATTGTGACGGTTGACTTCCCCATTAGTGTGGATAGTTGCTTCATCACTAAACACAATCTTTGAAACGAAAGATTCATCTGTTTCCATTTGAGCAAGGATAAAATCACAGAAATAGATTCTTTTAATCTTATCAGCTGCAGACAGTGCTTGAACCAATTTCAGACGATAAGGTTTCATAACTAACCTTTTCCGTAGGACTCTCCATACAGTTGATTGTGGAATTTGCAGCTCTCTGCTAGCTCTGCGAGTCGATTTTCCTGGGCTGCGAACAAATGCTTGCTGGATGCGTGCTACATTTTCATCACTCGTTCTCGGCCGTCCAGAACTTTTCCCTTTGCACAAACACCCATTCTCTGTAAACTGTTTATACCAACGTTTAATACACCACCTATCAGGAGGTTTAACACCATACTTCGTTCGAAATGCACGCTGAACAACTGTCGTCGATTCACTTCTGCCGTACTCAATAACACAAAAAGCTTTCTGTTGAGCGGTCGCCATCTTAGCATCAACTGACGCTGACGCCTAGTCAACAGCGCCTCAAGCGAACAAATGTACAACTAAATGAAACTTTATAGCTCCCTTAATTCGCCGACAGATAGTGCTTAGCTCTGCCTTTTGTCGTTGCAGAGTTTTAAATTCCTAAAGTTGTGGTATTCTTTTTGAATCACCCTGTATATTCATCATCCATTGCCAAAAAGCTATTTTTATGTTAATATATTTTTATTAACATATACCGTTCATTTTGTAATAAAGGTATTGAATCATGAAAATTAGTAATCACGTTGTCATCTTAAATGAACTAAAAACGGATTGACAGGAAACTTAATATCACACAAACAATATATTCTTTCTTCATTTGTAAATTTTCTAATTTTATTGCCGGTATTGAATTCGATCTTATCAAATAACAGGAAACTACTACTTTTCATATAGTCAAAATGCGCAACCTTTGTTATTAACCATTAGGCCTGTAAATCTTCACGTAAATAAGGATATGCAGAACACATTATATAAACGAAAGATGAAAAACAGTATAAATTAAGACTGTCCCATTAATACCAATTTGGACTACACCCTGTTCTAGAAGGTACTGTAAGCTGGCTTCGTAACACATATACCGATTTTTTGGCGCCAAGCGCGTCAAAGTAGTTTTAGTAGTTATTGAGTATGGTACATGGTGTTCTCTGTCCTACTGTCTTCGTTGTCTAGCTCAAGAAAGTTCCACAATATACATGCGAAAAGTTTTTTTCTGTAAAATGTGTGTCAAGAACTCATAAATAAATGAAGAGAAAAGCGACATAATGTTCCATGATTTGTCATTTCAACAACACTGGACAAAATCTTCTAATGGGTTATGTGGAAATAAAGCTGCCAGCCCAGACACTGAGACCCACTTTGCGAGAAAAGTACTATTTACCTGCAAGTATAATGTTTCTGTTCTTACCAAATTAGTTAAACGTTGTTCATACTATAAAACAGCAAGTACATCGTAGTAATTTTTGGTTAGTTATTTATGGACAATAAGTAAGGGAGGGCGTTGTAAAATGCAGCTGGAATCGGTTGATTTCAACAGGCGCCACATCCACACTATGTGATCAAAAGTATCCGGACACCCCCCAAAACATACGTTTTTCTTATTAGGTGCATTGTGCTGCCACCTACTGCCAGGTACTACATATCAGCGACCTCAGTAGTTATTAGGCATCGTGAGAGAGCAGAATGGGGCGCTCCGCAGAACTCACGGACTTCGAACGTGGTCAGGTGATTGAGTGTCACTTGTGTCATACGTCTGTACGTGAGATTTCCACACTCCTAAACATCCCTAGGTCCACTGTTTCCGATGTTATAGTGAAGTGGAAACATGGAGGGACACGTACAGCACAAAAACGTACAGGCAGACCTCGTCTGTTCACTGACAGAGACAGCCGACAGTTGAAGAGGGTCGTAATGTGTAATGGGCAGACATCTATCCAGATCATCACACAAGAATTTCAATTTGCATCATGATAGACTGCAAGTACTATGACAGGCGGGAGGTGAGAAAACTTGGATTTCATGATCGAGCGGCTGTTCGTAAGCCACAAAACACGCCAGTAAATGCCAAACGACGCCTCGCTAGGTGTAAGGAGCGTAAACATTGGACGATTGAACTGTGGAAAAACGTTGTGTGGAGTGACGAACCACGGTACACAATGTGGCGATCCGATGGTAGGGTGTGGGTATGGCGAATGTCCGGTGTACGTCATCTGTCTGCGTGTGTAGTGCCAACATTAAAATTCGGAGGCGGTGGTGTTATGGTGTGGTCGTGTTTTTCACGGAGGGGGCTTGCACCCCTTGTTGTTTTGCGCGGCACTATGACAGCACTGGTCTACATTGATTTTTTAAGCACCTTCTTGCTTCCCACTGTTGAAGAGCAATTCGGGGATGGCGATTGCATCTTTCAACACTTTTGATCACATAGTGTATACTGGCCGGGCGAAATAGCATTGCTAAGCGAAGAAAACGTCAGCAGTGTCTTTTTATACTGTAGACAAGCCAACGAAGTCCTCGTGCACAAGGGTAGCGTCCACTGCTATGCGACTATCGTTGTGTTGGGTTGCAGAACGTT
Source organism: Schistocerca nitens (assembly GCF_023898315.1). NCBI lineage: Eukaryota > Metazoa > Arthropoda > Insecta > Orthoptera > Acrididae > Schistocerca > Schistocerca nitens. The sequence continues at coordinate 426,205,890 of NC_064614.1, read as the reverse complement.
GTCTGGAAACGATAGTATTGAGTTAACGGGTAAATACACTGCCTGGCAAAGAAACGTGAACCACCCAGAAGGGTAGGAGGAAACGAAACTTCACCGATCGAGAGTGTATGTTATGATACTCGTATTTCAGTAAATACATTGCATTCTCTCTGGCTAGGATGCATGTACCGAGTCGGTTCGGAAAGGTTTCATAAAGCCATCGTTTTCTTTCCCGAAGCAGACTGACCAACAACTGCAGTAAGTGGTCCTTAATATCTTGGATACTGGCATTGGAACGGATTGGGTATCCGAGCTGGTATCGCACATATTCCACTGCGTACAGATCCGGAGACCTTACTGGCCACAGGGGTACTTCAATATCATGCAGACTGTTCATAGAGACACCTGTTGTGAGTGGAAAAGCATTGTCCATTTGAAAAATAGTGCCACGATGTTGTCGCATGAGAGGTGACACTCGTGGACGCGGGATGTCCGTGACACGCCATTGTGCCGTCACAGCTCCCTTAATCACTACCACCCGTGACCTAAAGTGATACCTGATGGCTCCTCACACCATGGCGCCAAAAGTGACATCGCTGTGGCTCTCCAAAACATTGGATGACTGCAACAAATCCCCAGGTCGCGGCTGCCGACTCGCTGTACCCCAGGTACAGCAGAACCACGACGTATCGCCGAGACATTTCGATGCAATTCATAAGCAGCCCAGCAGTCCAGATCACGGCACAACTCCAAACGCGGCTGCTGGTGTTGTGCTGTTCACTGCAGCTACGCTGGGGATGGTAACTCCTCAGTCCGGCTCCCACCAATGGAGCGTTATGGCACAGTATGTTGCAGGGACTCATGATTTGTTCTCCGATGGTTGGTGCGAATGTGAAAAGCCTACGATATGTGGGGCGACCCTCCTCTGTGGTAGTCAGAAGTAGTACACTGGAACCTTGACGACGGGTATGTCTGCTCTCAGGATCCCATTCTGTCAGGTCACATCAGAATACTCCACAGATCTGGTTTTGCTCGGTCCAATCACGTGGACAAATGGAGAGCCACAATGAGGCCTCTTTCAGACTTTAGTCAGGTGCTCACAACGCTGGCTCACCCGAGAACGCGGCATCTCCGTGTCGTTCACAATAATCACTCAACTATGTCGACGTCCACGCCCCAAACATTTACGTACCCGCCGATGGTGTCCACGTACGAAGTAAAGTAATGCGTCCGAATTTTTACGTGAAAACTCTTACAGCTTTTAAATAAAACAAACGTTATTAACTTTAAATACAATCTAAGACAAAAATACATGCATAAATAAATAAAACAATACACCACGAAGGAATTATCCAAATGGGACGGAAATCTTTAGACGTGATCTACATTTACAGACAAATAAATGATTACAATTTCAGAAAAGTTGGATGATTTATTCAAGAGAAAGAGCTTCACGAACTGAGCAAGTCAGTAATGCGTTGGTCCAACTCTGGCTCTTATGCAAACAGTTTTTCGAATTGGCATTCATTGATAGGAGTGTTAGATGTCCTCCTGAGCGATATCGTCCCAAATTCTGGTCACTGGGGCTCAGTTCGAAGCGGGTCTCATCACTGAAGACAATTCTGCTCCAGTCAGTTAATGAGATTCCACGCTGAAGACATGTTTGGAGACGCCTCAGACAGTGGAGGGATACAAACCTGAACGTCGCCCGCCATACAGCCCAACAATCAGGAGTGATGGCCTGGGATGCCAGTTCATTTCATACCACGACCCCTTTGGTTGTCATCCGCGGTACACTTGCGGAACGGACATCGATGATACATTATACCCTGTTTTGTTGGCTTTGATGGCAAGCCATCCAGGGCTCACATTTTAGCAAGGAAATGCCCGTCTGTTTGTCTTCGTGCTTGCCAAACTCTAACTTGGCCAGCGAGGTTGCCAGATGTCTCCCTAACAGGGAACTTTTGGAGTATTACGCACAGAGACTTCCACCCAGCTCGGGATTTTGACGATCTAATGCACCAGTTGGACAGAATTTGGAACGATACCCCCATGAGGACATCCAATAGTTTCATCAATTTTTGCAAAGTAGAATAGCTGTTTGCATGAGAGGGGCACGGTGGACTAGAGCATTGTTGACTTGCTCAATTTGTGCATCTCTTTCTTTTGAATAACTAATCCAATTTTTATGTAGTTCTAATCATTTTTTTGCCTGTAGTTAGAGCACAAAGACAGACGGGCATTTCCTTGCTAAAATGTGAGCCCAACAAAACAGGGTATAATGTACATGCAAATTTCCGTCCAATTGGGATAATTCCTTCGAGTGCATCATTTATTCTTCATGTCTACATATTTACAGCCGTCTGCCGACAGAGGGCTCCGAATAGTAGCGTGTAACATGGCTGTATGTAACGTAACTAGGATAGGGCGTGAGAAACAGCGTGGTGTAGTTAAGTTTCTAACCATCCACATATGAAGCACCCGTCTCCTTCAGTATGACAATTCCAGACCACACACTAGCACTACGACGTCAGCAACAGTGCGACACGTTGGGCTCACTGTCAGCAGTCACTCTCCATACAGTCCCAACTTGTCCCAATCCTATCCATTTCCACAACTTAAAGAACAGCTTCGAGGACTCCACTTTGATAGTGAGGAAACAGCGCGAGAAGAGCTGGCTCCGTCAACAAAGTCAAACATTCTACAGTGACACTATCTCGTTGCTAGAAATGCGTTCGTCTCCAGGTTCACTATGCTGAGAAGCAAATGTGACGTTAATTTTATTTAAAGAGCCTTACGAATTTGGAGGCATTACTCACAAGCACGACATCGCAATACACTCTAAGAGAAAAAATACGACACACCACGAAGGAATTACCCGAATGGGACAAAAGTTGGTAGATGTGATGTACTCATAATGTACATACAAACAACTGACTACGATTTCAGAAAATTTAGACGATTTATTCAAGAGAAAGAGCTTCACAAACTGAGAAAGCCAATGAAGCGTTGATCCACCTCTGACTCTTATACAAGCTGGTATTCGGATTGACATTGATTGAGAGAGTACTTGGATGTCCTCATGAGGGATATCGTGCCAAATTCTTTCCAATTACCGAGCGAGGTGGCGCAGTGGTTAGCACACTGGACTCGCATTCGGGAGGACGACGGTTCAATCCCGCGTCCGGCCATCCTGATTTAGGTTTTCCGTGATTTCCCTAAATCGCTTCAGGCAAATGCCGGGATGGTTCCTTAGAAAGGGCACGGCCGATTTCCTTCCCCATACTTCCCTAATCCGAGCCTGTGCTCCGTCTCTAATGACCTCGTTGTCGACGGGACGTTAAACAGTAATCTCCTCCTCCTCCTCCTCTTTCCAATTGAGAAGTTAGATCGTTAAAATCCCGAACTTGTTGGAGGGCCCTATTGACAATGCTCCAAAATTCGTAACTGCAGAGAGATCCAGTGCCGCTGATGACATTGTTGTTTAGCGTCTTCAGCCATAAATCATCACCATCGTTATCGTCATCGAGAAATCCGGCAACCTTGCTGACCATCGTCTTCGCTGGTCATTGGGACTGAGTTTCACCACTGAAAACAATTCTACTCCAATCAAAGAGATTCCAGGCCGAAGTCGTGTCTGGAGACAACCTGGACAATGGTGGCATACCAACCTGTTTGTCGCTCGCCATACGGCGCGACAATCAGGAGTGATGGTCTGGGGTGCCATTTTATTTCATAGTAATACTCCTTTGGTTGTCGTCCACAGCATCCTAAAGGCACAGTGGTATGTTGACGATATTCTACGCCCCGTTTTGTTGCCCTTCGTGGCAAACCATCCTGGGCTTACATTTCAGCAAGATAATGCCCACCTGCACACGGCGAGAGTTCCTCCTGCTTCTTTTTCTGCTTGCCAAACCGTACCTTGGCCAACAAGATCCCCGGATCTCTACCCATTTGAGAATGGGTGGGGTATTATGGAAAGGGCCCTCCAAAAACCTCGGGATTTTTGTGACCTAACACGCCAGTTGGATAGAATTTGGCACGTTATCCCTGAGGGGGAAATCCAACAAGTCTGTCAATCAATGTCAAGCCGAATAACTGCTTATATAAGGGCTAGAGGTGGACATATGCGCGATTGATTTGCTGAATTTGTGAAGCTCTTTCTGTTGAATAAATCATTCAGTGTTTCTGAAATGTAATCGTTTGTTTATAGTTTGCTGTAGTCAAGTTTCTGACCATTCAGAAAGATGGAGCACCCTTCTTCTTCAGCATGACAATGCCAGACCATACGTGAGCACTGTGACATCAGCAAAAATCCGACACCTTGGATTCGCTGTCAGCGATCAGCCTCCATAACGTCTTCCAGGACTTCACTTTGATAGTGGTGAAGCCATGCAAGGAGAGGTGAGGTTGTAACCCCGTCAACAAAGTCAAACTTTCCGCAGTGACGGTATCAACAAACTGGTTTCTCGTTGCTAGAAATGTGTTCGACGCTAGGGTGACTATGTTGAGATATAAATATGAAGAATGTTACTAACGTTTGTCTTATTTAGAATCTTTCAGACTTATCACATAAAAAATTCGGTGGCATCGTAATGTTTTGTCCGGAGAAATTACACTACAGGCCATTAAAATTGCCTCACCACGAAGATGACGTGCTACAGACGCGAAATTTAACCGACAACGAGAAGATGCTGTGATATGCAAATGATTAGCTTTTCAGAGCATTCACACAAGGTTGGCGCCGGGGGCGACACATACAACGTGCTGACATGAGGAAAGTTTCCAACCGATTTCTCATACACAAACAGCAGTTGACCGGCGTTGCCTGGTGAAACGTTGTTGTGATGCCTCGTGTAAGGAGGAGAAATGCGTACCATCACGTTTCAGACTTTGATAAAGGTCGGATTGTAGCCTATCCTGATGGCGGTTTATCGTATCGCGACATCGTTGCTCGTGTTGGTCGAGATCCAATGACTGTTAGCAGAATATGGAATCGATGGCTTCAGGAGGGTAATACGGAACGCCGTGCTGGATCCCAACGGCCTCGTATCACTAGCAGTCGAGATGACAGCCATCTTATCCGCATGGCTGTAACGTATCGTGCCGCCACGTCTCGATCCCTGAGTCAACAGATGGGGACGTTTGCAAGACAACAACCATCTGCACGAACAGTTCGACGACGTTTGCAGCAGCATGGACTATCAGCTCGGAGACCATGGCTGCGGTTACCCTTCACGCTGCATCACAGACAGGAGCGCCTGCGATGGTGTACTCAACGACGAACCTGGCTGCACGAATGGCAAAAGGTCATTTTTTCGGATGAATCCAGGTTCTGTTTACAGCATCATGATGGTCGCATCCGTGTTTGACGACATCGCGGTGAACGCACATTGGAAGCGTGTATTCATCATCGCCACACTGGCGTATCACCCGGCGTGATGGTATGGGGTGCCATTGGTTACACTTCTCGATCACCTCTTGTTCGCATTGACGGCACTTTGAACAGTGGACGTTACATTTCAGATGTGTTAGAACCCGTGGCTCTACCCTTAATTCGATCCCTGCGAAACCCTACATTTCAGCAGGATAATGCACGACCGCATGTTGCAGGTCCTGTACGGGCCTTTCTGGGTACAGAAAATGTTCGAATGCTGCCCTGGCCAGCACATTCTCCAGATCTCTCACCAACTGAAAACGTCTGGTCAATGGTGGCCGAGCAACTGGCTCGTCACAATACGCCTGTCACTACTCTTGATGAACTGTGGTATCGTGTTGAAGCTGCATGGGCAGCTGTACCTGTACACGCCATCCAAGCTGTGTTTGACTCAATGCTCAGGCGTATCAAGGCCGTTATTACGGCCAGAGGTGGTTGTTCTGGGTACTGATTTCTCAGGATCTATGCACCCAAATTGCGTGCAAATGTAATCACATGTCAGTTCTAGTATAATATATTTGTCCAATGAATACCCGTTTATCATCTGCATTTCTTCTTGGTGTAGCAATTTTATTGGCCAGTAGTGTATTTGTTCAGAGAGAATTTCCAGCAGCTTTATAAATGTATCCAAACGAGTACTGTAGTCTATGAAGCATTCTTTAGATGACATACAAGTATTTTGTTTGTATGTCCCGATTTTGGCGTAATGACGTACTTCTGGGTTGTTTTGGCCACGGTGTGTACAGTGGGACTCGCGTCCCTGCAGAGAACAGGTGCCGACTGGCAGTGCTCATGTGCGGACGCCACCTGCTGCAGCGACCAGACAATGGCAGCGGCGTGTCCTGTGTGCTGGTGGTGGCTGGTGGCGCTATAAATACGACGTGGGCGCGCGCCGCCGAGGCAGTCGCGGAGGAACGGCTGGACGCTGCAGACTGCACACCGCAGCCGAACACAGGTGGGTCGCTAGCTGGGGGCGCAACGCCTGCACCGCACTGCCTGCTGTAATGCAGGTACTGTCACCGCTCGCGCCACATTTCTGCTGACATTCCAGCCTTCCCACACGTACTGATTCTGTGCGAGTAATTCGTGATATTTTGTCGTAAGTGTGACTGCTCTCACGACGAACAATATCGTGGCTATGACTGTTTTTGCAACTGCGATATGTCCTTACTTCGACCAACTGCTTCCTACTTTGTATCAAATCATCACTATCAGTTGTTGCTTTAACATCTACATCTACACGACTACTCTGCAATTCTCAGTTAAATGCCTGGCAGGGGGTTCATCTAACCATCTTCAAACTGTTTCCCTGCCGTTCCACTCTTGAAAAGCGCACGAGGAAAACGAATACTTAAATCTTTCCGTGCCATCTCTGCTTTCCCTTATTTGTTTTATGATGATCATTCCTTCCTATGTAGGTGAGCGTCAAAGAAGTATTTTCGCACTCTGAGGAAAATGTTGGTGGTTGAAATTTCGTGAGAAGATCCTGTCGGAACGAAAACGCCTTTGTTTTAACGATTGTCACCCCAATAGATGTATAAAATCCGAGGCGCTCTGTCCCCATTTCGCGAAAATACATAACGAGCTGCCCTTCTTTGAATTTTTGTAATGTTCTCCGTCAACCTTATCCAATGCAGATCCTATATCGCACAGCAGTACTCGAGAAGAGAACGTACAGGCGTAGTGTAGGCAGTCACTGTAATAAACCTGTTGCAGTTCTGTCAATAAACCGCAGTCTCTAGTTTGTTTTACCCACAACATTATCTATTCGATCGTTCCAATTGAAGTTATTTGTAATTGTACTCCCTAAGTATTTCGTTGAATTTACAGCATTTAGATTTGCGTGCTACGTCGTGTAACTGAAATTTAGCGGATTCCTTTTAGTACTCATGTGGATGACTTCATATTTTTCTTTACTTAATGTCAGTTGGCACTTTCCGCACCATACTTGTCTAAATCGTTTTGCAATTTGTTTTGATGGTTCAAATGGCTCTGAGCACTATGGGACTTAACATCTAGGGTCATCAGTCCCCTAGAACTTAGAACTACTTAAACCTAACTAACCTAAGGACATCACACACATACATGCCCGGGGCAGGAATCGAACCTGCGACCATAGCAGTCTCGCGGTTCCGTACTGAAGCGCCTTGAACTGCTCGACCACAACGGCCGGCTTTGTTTTGATTATCTGATGACTTTATAAGACGGTAAATGACAGCATCATCCGCAGACAATCTAAGGAGGCTACTCGGAATGTCTCCTAAATAGCCCGCATCTCGTGGTCGTGCGGTAGCGTTCTCGCTTCCCACGCCCGGGTTCCCGGGTTCGATTCCCGGCGGGGTCAGGGATTTTCTCTGCCTCGTGATGGCTGGGTGTTGTGTGCTGTCCTTAGGTTAGTTAGGTTTATGTAGTTCTAAGTTCTAGGGGACTGATGACCATAGATGTTAAGTCCCATAGTGCTCAGAGCCATTTGAACCATTTTTTTTGTCTCCTAAATCGGTTATATAGATCAGGAACAGCGGCGGGGCTATATCACTGCCATAGGGAACGACAGATATTACTTCCGTTTTACTCGACCACTTTTTGTCAGTTAGTATGAACTGTGACCTTTCTGACAGGAAATCACGAATCCAGTCGCACAGTTGAGACGATACTCCACAGCCGAAGGACAGACCGTACGCTTAATTTTGGCTTATAGTATCAGCTCTTATTGTCTACGCCAGTTAGGTGCCGTGAACTTTACAACTCATGCAGCAATGCTCTCGTACACAGCACTGAACTAACTGGTTGGACTGTTGTACGTGACGTGACTGCCTTGCTTGAAGTTGCTCTCTATTGTTCTCTCCGAACTTTTCAGTATATTTATATATGTACATCTCCTTGAGGTTCTGTTTGTCCTCCTCGAACATGTCAGTGTATTTATAAACCTACGTCTCCCTAAAGAAGACTGCTTAAGATTAGATGGCTAGACCGGATAAAAAAATAGATTCGGTTAGGGGAAGAGGGAGGGGAATAAATTCATGGCACAATTTAGAAAAAGGAGGGATATTTTGGCAGAAAACATCCTGAGGCATCAAGAAATTGTTATTTTTTTAATGGTGGGAGGGGAGGAGGGGGCGAATGTAGACGAAGACCGTTTGGCTACAGTAGGCGGGTTCAAATGACTGATGCATGATGCAGACAGGAAGAGACTTGAGCATGGCAGAATAACGTGGAGAACTGTATCAGACCAATCTTCGGACAAAGACCACAAAAGTTACATCTTGTAATCATAACTATACACGTACATACGATGTCGTGTGCTAATTTCATTTATCTGTCATGCTTCAGTTAATAAACTGATGGAAAAAAATCGCAACACTAAACAATAATTAACGTACAGTAATGAAATTTCGTGGATACATTTGTCTAAGTAATATATTTAAGTGATTAACATTGCAAGACCACATGTTAATGTAAGTACGAGATAGGAGGAGGATATTAGTGTTTAACGTCCCGTCGACAACGAGGTCATTAGAGACGGAGCGCAAGCTCCAGTGAGGGAAGGATGAGGAATGAAATCGGCCGTGCCCTTTCAAAGGAACCATCCCGGCATTTGCCTGAAGCGATTTAGGGAAATCACAAGTACGAGATAAGCCATGGCAAATGTGAAATCCTGGTACATTAATACCCAAGGTAACCTGCAGACGTTGAATACAAGGATGAAAACGTGCGTGCATTGTCGTAGAGGTGCCGGATGTCAGTTTGTGGGATGAGTTCCACACCGACTGCACTTGGACATTACTGGAATGCTGTTCGTGAATGGCAGCACAACAGGTCGAATCACCAGACTGACGTACAGTTTTGCAATCAGGGTGCGTGGGATGACCAGGAGAGTGCTCCTGCTGTCACACGAACTCGCACCCCAGACCATAACTACAGGTTGTAATGGTACTTGAATTACGTAGCCGGCCGCGGTGGCCGTGCTGTTCTAGGCGCTGCAGTCCGGAACCGCGGGACTGCTACGGTCGCAGGTTCGAATCCTGCCTCGGGCATGGATGTGCGTGATGTCCTTAGGTTAGTTAGGTTTAAGTAGTTCTAAGTTCTAGGGGACTGATGACCTAAGATGTTAAGTCCCATAGTGCTCAGAGCCATTTGAACCATTTTTTTGAAATTCTACTGTGTTTCTGTAAAATAGTTAACATATTTCTGTGACAACATTCAGATTTGATTTCTTTAATGTAGAGGTACTTCGATACATCGATATGTATATATTGCAATGATATTATTCTTATGTGTATTCTTTCTTTTGTCACTATGAACATTGACGTACTTGTAACTCTGATTTTTCGGCGCGTAAGTGGTTATTAGAGAGTTAAGTTTTGGTCGTCATGTTAAAAAGACGCATATTGTAGTCAGTTTATGAAATGTGAACTTTGACAGTGAGGAAGATATTTTCAAGTATGTTTTATATTGTGAAGTGATGTTTTGGAACAAGTTACGTGATATTGCAACAAAAGTAATAAAAAAGAAGTGTAACTTAAATTCGGAGTGCTGATTACTTATTTACATCACCATTGTCCTAACTTGCAGAAGTTTAATCTTTAAGAATGGTTTACGAAACACATCTATAAAACTATTGAATATCGCAGAATAACACCTAGGCCTCTTTGCATCCGAGCTTGGAATCATCACTACCTAGATTTTCGACGATTGAGCCATGAGTTCACAACGAGACCAGCGTGGGAAACATGAAAAGATGAGTGCCTAGTTTATCCATTATTTCAAGAAATGACTTTATTAACTGTGCTCTAATGACACCTGCCACATAATATAACTTTGTTGTTGCCCGAAAATGCAATATTTAGCAGCGTGAGCAACACTACAATCATAATTAATTTTTGACCTTTGTTGTGGTAGGGTTGTTAGAAGGTGTAGGTCCAGTGTGTCTAGCTCTCTAGCTCGCAGACAGGTTGGCTGCAGTCCCCCAACTGGCCTTCTTGTGACCAACACACAGCCATTACTGGCACCGGGGCAGAACCAGCTTTCATCAGAAAACAGAACAGACATCCATCCTTCCCTGCAATGAGCTCTCGCTTGATACCACTGAAGTCGCAAATGGCGGTGGTTGGGGTTCCTCTGGGTCAGAGGAACGCACGCTCCAGGACGTTTGGTTCGGATCTTTTTTGAAGTAACCGATTTGCAACAGTTCTTGCGTCACTGAGGTGGCAACTGCTGCTCACGTTGCTGCTGCAGATGCAGTATGACGCACCAGAGCAATACGCTGGACACGATGGTCATCCCTCTCGGGAGTGCCACGTGGCTATCCACAGCTACTGCGACTGTAGATGCCAGTGGCCATCGCTGCCAGCAGTCATGTACAGGAGCTACATTCCCGCCAAGTCTTTCTGCAATATCGGAGAAAGAACGTCCAGCTTCTTGTAGCCCTATTACACGACTTCGTTCATCCTCAGTGAGGTCTTATAATAGTGACTTTTTCGCCTTAAAGGAATTCTCGACTAACGTCAACTCCCTATGTTCAATCTCAAAGGTAACTAACGCTCACGACCGTTACAGCGAGTATTTAAAGCAAACCTGATTTGTATCCTCATAGTGGCGCTACTAGTGCCAGTCTTACATGACTGACGCGAAATCTGAATAGACATCAGCTACCACGCGTGGAAACATGCCTACCAACTTTATTTTGCACAACTCCTTCTTGGTGTTGCGATTTTTTTACCGTCAGTACACTGACGAGAAGAAAGGGTATGACACAGTTTTGACAGTTTCAGTATGCGATAAAAAAAAAGATGGGGCTTATGGAGAGAGTATTTTTACCTACTACATAAAACCTAAGTATTTGAGTTTCAGTACTGGAGTACAAAAATCATACAATACCAGTACCGAAAATTGACATTAAAGATCACGTATTTTGTCTTGCACAGACTGCGTAATCACTAAAATTCATCATAACAAATCAATACCTCAAAAACAAACTAGTATGACACTGTGAGACTGATTCAGCCGCCTGACTGGAAAAGAAACTATCGCTTCGCTACTATTGACCTCTTCCCTGTGAGAAATGTTAACTCTTGCTCCAAAAGAACGGGATTGAAGCTCCTGGCGTGCCCGTCTTGTGGACTTTCGATGGCTCAGTGTGAACGCATCTCAGAGATGCTCGACATCTACATCAAATGTGCGTGGCTGCACAGTGCTCCTCCCTTTGCGTTTGCAAGCAACTTCCAAGAATTTTTATGACAATCATAAAGCTGCTGGTGCATAAGCGGCTTCTTGGTGAATCGACGATGCAATGCACGTTGCACTCGAACAGTGAATTGACTCCACGCAAATTCCAAAGCATAAAATGAGTAGCCGCCATGTTGTTACAAACAAACAACAGTTCATCTGCGTCAAAACTTTGTGCCTCTCTCTACCCATTGACATGCGCAATGTGTTTCTATCTCTTATAGGGAGACTGTAATAACAACTGAAATCTGTTTTTTTTTCTTTTTTAATCACCCGGTACGTAGATATGGTAGAATTTGACCCAGTGCATTTTTCAAACCTTTGAAAATACGCACAGTTTTATGTCACCTAGCTATTATTTCCAGTGTTGCACAACCACGTGCTCTGTTGCACAGTACTACCATTTTCATTACAAAACTGCTAACGGTAAATATTCCGCCAAAATATCGGCCAGCGCGGCTGCGGGGTCCCTGAGACCGCGAGGTCCATTGCGTGTGCTGCATGCGCTACATGGACAAACCGTTTCTACGCTAAACCAAAACATCTCGTGAGGCATGAAGGAACACCCAGACATTAGCTCTCCATAACTCTCCTTGACGGTTGAATTACGATAAACATGGCTTATCCAATATAATTATTTTCGGGCTTGTCGTACATAAAAACAACGGTTTGGATCCTCCACACCAATCTTTGTGACACGACCTGGTTAGTGGCGTGGCCCGTTTGACTATTTGACTACGAGCACGCACCCCGGTGTAGCTCGCAATAGCTATGCTTCTCCCTTCAGCTCTGAACTTTCACCCAGATCGATTTCCTCGTACGTTTCAAAATGACGAGACAACAGCGTAGTTAAGTCTGTGTGGAGAACCATCTGAATGAAGAGATATCTTTGTATGAGCAACTTAAAATATTACAAACTCAAGTGAACGACATTTGAAACTGTTCAGACCATAGCTTCTTCTAATTACCGGTCAAGGTTTTAAAAGAGTCGAAAACTTGAGGCCCTCTGTTCAGCTCACTTTTTGTATTTAAAGTAATTTCCTCATTTCTTTAATTTTGTTTTGCCTTTTCCATTCTTTCTTCTGTGTAACAGGTAATCCTTATCTTGTTTCCAGACGACTTATTAGCACAAGGTACATAGTTTTCAATGTTTCTATGACCTCATCGACAATTTTGCAGTACAATGTATGATGCGATTTCATCCTGTATTCGCCAGTTTTTCTTAGTATGCACAAAAGTCTTCTCCTTGATTCCATTGATCTTTAAATTGCATAAATAACAAAGAATTTAAGTCCTTTTAGTTTAATGAACTGGGTATTTTTACAACACTAGTTTGAAAAATAGATACTGTCTATGGTGCCGTCTGAATCACATTTATCATTTACGCCAGTTGTACAACGTATGCGTGCGCAAATAATTCTTGAATTCATCAGTTCCTTTTTTCATCTGTTACCCTTCTGGTTTTCAGTTTCTCGTAGCTCTTTGTCAGTCTTGTAACACTAAAGATCTATAGTTTGACATGTAAAAATGACTAGCAAGTAGATTTAAATTATTAGTTTGTAGTGTGGCTATGTGTATAAAATGTTATCAATGACAGCCTTGCCAGTCACTAGATCTCTCGTTGCAAACTGTGTAAAGAAAGTGACGTTGTATAAATGAGACGGGACCCTAGCATGCAACCATAATATATACAATCTAGAAAATTAAATCGCCACTTCATTGTTAAAAAAACCTTAAAAAAAGCGTCAAGCTCATTCATGAATAGCTCAGAATTGTCAGCTCAAGCACCATATATCATGAATATTACAACTAGCTTTCCATTCATTTCAACTTATGCAGCTTGAACGTCAAAATGGTAATCACTGGGACGCATAAGAATGTCACAGGTTTATATCTGTATCCTTGTCTATTGTGAGAGGTTCCTCCACCTTCATTCTGAACTGATTTGCAGTAAATGAATACGTAGCTCTATCTACCAACATTCAGCATTTCTACTTCAGAATTTCAATGGTGTTCAGAATGACATAGTTAGGTCTGCATTACTTTTTTGGTTAAGTTTACAGTTGATGTAAGTAATTCAAAGTTGATTAACTTTATTTTTGGCCCTCCAATATTTTGTTGCAATAGATTTCCTTTAACCTCCTTTTCATCTTAGTAAGGTTTCAGGATTAAAACTTTCAGTTCTTGTAACGTCTTTTAACACTTGTAAACTGAACTCCGAATGATCGATTAAAGGTGCTGCTCCGTTAAATTTCTCTCATCCCTGTACCATCTGCAGGTGAGACTCCATCCGTAAATCTCATCGACAGGAATCAATCCTCTAGATAACGAGTAACAAACAGAAACAGCCAGTCTAAATCTATATTAACCCATCTCACAGAGCTATTCATCTGAGGTTGATTATGATGAGTCAAAAGGGAACAAATCCAACATTTACATAGTTTGTTGCCGAAGCTATTTTAGAAGGACGGTCTCAGTTATGTAAATCTGACACCTCTCCGTGCCACACCCACTCCGTCACAATATGATTCTCAGCTGAAAGATAGTTTCAGAAGGGTCTAAGGTACTCTGCACCTAGTTAAGACAAGCACTTGAATTGAAAAGGTTGTAACTTAGTAATTATTACTTAATTATTAACGTATCAACTGATTCACATCTCTTTCGTTACTGTTGCCAAGCAGCTAGATTTTCCTCACATCTCCTGCTTTGTCTGAAACAGTTCGTTTCCCCGAGTCATCTGAGCCTTAGCTACGTCGACATCTGCTTGAGACTCTCCCATATACACACAACAACAAAAATTTTGCATCATCCCGGTTCCCAGAACTCCCAAAGACAGACGTTGACTGTGGATATTGTATCACAGACACAGTCCCTTTGACTGTTCAGAGATATGCAACAGCAGCGCCTATTAGACGGAGGGGTCCGACAGCCGATCAGTTCCAGTCATTCCACCAGGAAGGAGGTACACGGCTCGTGTTGTCTGTAGGTCAACCATGCCTAGACTGTCAGTTCCGCGGTTCGATCACGTTCGCATTGTTACTTTGTGCCTGGAAGGGCTCTCAACAAGGGAAGTGTCCAGGCGTCTCGGAGTGAACCAAAGCGATGTTGTTGGGACATGGCGGAGATACAGAGAGACAGGAACTGTCGATGACATGCCTCGGTCAGGCCGCCCAAGGGCTACTACTGCAGTGGATGACTGCTACCTACGGATTATGGCTCGGAGGAACCCTGACAGCAACGCCACCATGTTGAATAATGCTTTTCGTGCAGCCACAGGACGTCGTGTTACGACTCAGACTGTGCGCATCTAGCCCCCGCGATGTCCATGGCGAGGTCCATCTGTGCAACCACGACACCAAGCAGTGCGGTGCAGATGGGCCCAACAACGTGCCGAATGGACCGCTCAGTATTGGCATCACGTTCTCTTCACCGATGAGTGTCGCATATGCTTTCAACCAGACAATCGTTGGTCACATGTTTGGAGGCAACCCGGTCAGGCTGAACGCCTTAGCCACACTGTCCAGCGAGTGCAGTAGCAGTTTGAGCATCAGTTAGCACCACACTGATACAACGAACTGTTACAAATCGGTTACTTCAAGGACAGCTCCGAGCCAGACGCCCTCTGCGTGCATTCCACTGACCCCAAACCACCGCCATTTGTGACTTCAGTGGTGTCATGCGAGAGCTCACTGGAGGGCAGGTTCTGATGAGAGCTGGTTCTCCCTCGGTGCCAGTGATGGTCACGTGTTGGTTAGAAGGAGGCTTGTTGAGGGCCTGCAACCAACCTATCTACATGCTAGACACACTGGACCTACATCTGGTCTAGGGTGTGATTTTATATGACAACAGGAGCGCTCTCGTAGTTATCCCACGCACCCTGACTGCCAATCCTTACATCAGTCTGGTGATTCGACCTGTTGGGCTGCCATTAATGAACAATATTCCGGGGAGCGTTTTCCAACAGGACAACGCTCGCTCACTTAGAGCTTACCCAACATGCTCTCCAGAGTTCCGACATGTTGCCTTGGCCTGTTCGATGACCAGATCTGTCTCCAGACGAGAACGTATAGGACATCGTCGGACGACAGCACCAGCGTTATCCATAGGCCATATTATCTGGCCCTAAATTAACCACAAAGTGCTCCGGGCATGGAATTCCATCCCAGAAACCGCCATGTGGCACCTGAACAACACAATGCTTGCACGTTTGCATGCTTGCATTCAACGTTCTCACGGCTATACCTGTCATTAATGTACCAGACTTACATACTTGCAACAGCTTATATCGTGCTTACATTAACCTGTGATCTTGCAATGTCAATCACTTAAATATGTTATCCAGGTAAATTTATTCCCAAAATTTAATTACTCAACATAAATTATTTTTTGGTGTTGCGATTTTTTCCCGTCAGTGTATAACAGATTTAGGCGGGAAAAATATTTATTGTTCCACATTGAAAACTGTGAAATATAGTTGTCTTTCTGTGGGCCCTATTTCTCTCTACCAATTCCCATTTTTCTTTGCTGACGCCATCCCTCTCCTTCACTCCCTTAACATTTTTACCGTCCACCGAGTACAATCCAGCTCATCCTTAATTACTCTAATTTTCCCTTCTGTTCAACTAGCTCAGTGTTCCGTGCATGTATCCTACGATACCACGGAAGACTCGCTCTACTGCATTCCTACTTATAACAACATCCTCGTAAAACTTGCAGCCCACAAACCGCCATCTGGCACCTAAACAACACAATGCTTGCACGTTTGCATGCTTGCATTCAACGTTCCGACGGCAATACCTGTCATTAATGTACCAGACTTCAAGATTATGGTTGTTAACAAACAATACAGGAACTTAGGCCAAATAATAAACTTAAAATTTTATTTATGATCTACAACAAACGGATACTACGTTACTATCTGACACATTAAGCCTAAAATTGTCTTAAGTGACAGTTAAAACGCAGTTATATGGAAATATATCCATCTTTGAAGTGCAGAACACGATTTATAAATAGATAATAGAATTATACACGATGTTTTACCAAACGGAAATCATAAAATGAAGTTTTCACTTATTCAGACAGGAAAATATACAGGGTGTCCCAAAAAAAGCACCGATAAGCCTTAGGGACAGGTTCCTTACACCAAAACAAGAAAAAAATGTCTAGTAAACAAGTGCTCTAAAATACATGCCTTAAGCGGTATGAGCACTCGTTCAGTAGAAGAGATGTATTCCACACTAGCAAAGATGAACAAGTGTTCATGGCTCTTAAAGTATGCGTTTTAGGCTCTTATGATTACGGCACTTTTTTTCTTGATTTTCTCCATACAACCTCATTCCAAAATATAGAAAACAAAGTCCTTGTAGTAGAAGAAATCTGTTTCATAGTATCGAAGGTGGACTAGTGCTCATACCTCATAAGATACGCATTTTAAAGCACATGTTTACTAGACATTTTTTTCTTGTTTTTGTGTAATAAACCTGTCCCTTAAGGTTGTCGGTGCTTTCTTTGGGATACGCTGCACATTTGGTACTTATTATAACCAGCTCCCTTTCCGCTCACGAAAACACAGCAGTCGGCCTGCCAGAAAAATTGCTCGTCTAATGATAGTCCATCGGATCCATGTAAGGATCTGCAAAATTTTATGTGAACATTGCTTACTGGAGACCATTGCTCCTTCTTTAATCAAGCGATGAAACGCAGTGACTATGGTGCTATATTCGGAGAAGTACAACGACACTTCGGCCAACGCCAAGTCTGATCGTTTTCTTGATTTGCTGCCCTATCTGTGATGACACTGATATTAAAAAGGCTTTAAATACTTTTTTTCCATCCTTCCTTGAGTCCTTATTCGCATTGTGCCATCTGGTAAAATAGCATTAGCTCTGAATTTTGGAATTAGAAACAACTCTCCTTGCTTTAGTTCTTCGAAAAATAAATGCCGAAGATTTTGAGCGATTCTCAGAATGAATCATCCACTCTCTAGTGGGTTATTCGTTGTTTTGGAACTTCCAGTCACTGGCACTCTTATCCGAACCATCGTGTTCCGCCAGACGCCCCCGTCGACTATTTGGAGATAGCTGTCTACAGCAGCTGTCCTAGCGAGTTAGAATTCAACGTTTGTACTTCTTGTGTGTCAGTTAACCGCAGAGCGATTTCCACAAACGGAAATGTTTGGTAGACCATAACTAGAGGCACCTGTTTTTCGCAATGCGTGAAATCGCGAAATTTTCACGAAATTTTACACATTTTGCTGAAAACGCGAAACTATTTACTTTTAAGCCAAATCGCGAAATAATTGACGAAACTTTGCAAAATCTCGTCATTTGAACTTAATTGCGGAAATTCGAATAGAGTTATGGTAATACAATCTGGATATCGATTGTGCACCATTTCGATATATACAATATATCGAGTATTCCAAAGACATTCTACAATTTTCTGGCGGTGTATTCAGTATTACGTGTTAGAAATCGTTGTAGGTCGCCGGTGCATTGAGTGTGATATTTTGTGTTTTGTTTTCGTGCTACAGATGATTAATATGGTAGTGACAGTTTTCGACCGAGAAAAGGAATTTTCGTCAGAAGGATTTTATGTTTTCGACAAAAGTAGGAAGATACTCATGTGCAAATACTGCAATGTGCGTAATGAGTGGCAGAGGAGGGAGGAGGAGGAGATTACTGTTTAACGTCCCGTCGACAACGAGGTCATTAGAGACGGAGCACAAGCTCGGATTAGGGAAGGATGGGGAAGGAAATCGGCCGTGCCCTTTCTAAGGAACCATCCCGGCATTTGCCTGAAGCGATTTAGGGAAATCACGGAAAACCTAAATCAGGATGGCCGGACCCGGGATTGAACCGTCGTCCTCCCGAATGCGAGTCCAGTGTGCTAACCACTGCGCCACCTCGCTCGGTGAGTGGCAGAGGAAGGACACGTGCCTGAAACACATTAATAACAGTTCTTCCCCTAAGAAGAACAAGGAGAAGGCGCTAACAACTACTGGTATAAAAAGCAAGCTACAAGTCACTGCAGCGGCAAAATGAGCGCAAAATGATAAAGAAGAATTCATTTTATCGACTACTCGAGCTTTCATTGAGGCTAACATTCCGATGGAAAAAGTTGATCATCCGAAGCTGAGAGAATGGATGAACAAATACATACCAGCTTTGTTTAGAGCTGTAGTGAAGGCTTTGTGGATCCCAGTCAGTAATGTTGATAGTGAGAGATCATTTTCTAGATATTGCAATACAATGTCTGACAGGAGAACAGCTCTGTCTCCCAGTAATATATGGAAGTCATGGTATCCTTGTCTTTGTCGGACTGACTTGTTTGTTGTGTACATACGCTAGGACAGGATGAATGTTTTCCAAACTTTCATGATTTGGTTTTTCTGTTTTAATAACATTTATAATTTTTATGCTTTTTCAGTTTATGTAAAATAAAAGATTTTTCACTGCAAATGTGCCATAAATGTATTTCCTGTACCTTTTACTGCTGAAAAGTGGAAATAAAATTTAACGAAATTATTGACGAAATGGAAAAAAAACTAGCGAAATATATACCGAAATAACTTTTTAAAAATGACGAAATCGGGCAAAAATTTTCACCACAAACAGGTGCCTCTAACCATAACTCATGAGTTCAACTTATCCGTGACATGAACTACAACGGGAGTTAACGACCAGACTGGGTAACAACAAAACGCCTATGAAATATTCTTCATTTGACGGGAGAAAGTGAAAACAAACGTTTCCAGACATACTTCCAAGTGTCCTTATAAGTGAGCAGAAGGCAGTACGCTGAGGCGGACGGAATTGAGCACATCTGTCCTCCAGCTAATCGTGCCTTACAGATGACTCACTATTACTTAGTGTACAAAACTCGGGTGTCACAGCGCTAAGACGATATTTTAAAACACCCTCTTTACCGTCTCGCGTTCTATGCTGCTTGCGGAACAACAACGTTTCAAACAATCGATGGAGTACGTGCCATAGCTTCCGTACATGTGCGTAACAAAGATACTAACAGCTCGTCAAAATACATGTAAACTGTTTCTTCCAAAATTCTTTGGAAATCCGCAGCGTCTGACACTCGCGAATAATACAGCTTCCGAGGTTTCCATTCTTCAGGCAATTGACCAAGTTTTCTATTTATACTGAAGTGTCTGCGGACGTGCAGAGGGACCGCCACGCGAGGCGGCTTTGTTGATATTGGCCTTTTCTTCGAAAACAACGACGACCTCAAATATATAGTTGTACGTCAGAGAGCTAGACGAGCCGATAAATAAATAGTAAGCAAATCCCGGAACCATCAGCTCCGACCGCGACGCTGCCAAACAGTATTGCACCGAAGGGGAGGCATTGACGAAAGGCAGAATGAGGCAAACACACGTCAGGGGCTTTCCTGCGAAGGGCGGGCTCCAACCAGGCAGCTATCGTTAACCATTTTTTGACTACTCACGATCCTTCTACCTGGAAACACACTGACAGAGCGACCGCGCCTACGCGTCATCACAGATTTTGCCGAAACAAAAGTGAGAGAAATGGGAGATTCAGATGGCCAAGCGTTTGGAAAAAATATAGCTCTTTTGGTGCGTGTCGGCCGAAGCATGAACTATTTATGTTATTTTTGTTTATAGGCAGCGTTTGGCGCAGCGCAAGGAGTAGAGAATGGTAATCTGAGGATCGCGGTTTCGAGTACGTGTGTGGAATTTATTTTTTTCTGTTTTTAATTCTTGCGCTACTTCCATAGCAAATAAACTGAAATAATGCTCAATGTATGGTATTTATTAAAATTTTCCTAAAAGGCACGAAAAGGAAAGGCAAAATATAGGAATATTGTCATTACTTTATCAACATCTTTATACAAAAACGTTTTGACTGATGTGATGAAGCAAGGGAACTAATTTCTTGGGTTAATTGACTCGTGGGTAGGACTAACAAATCCACATTTATACGACGAGATTTTTCAGGATGAAGAAAGGTTGCCATCATGCAATAATAATAATGTCCACTCCGGCAGTGCAAGCAAGCCTGTGAAGTCTGTTTTCATCATCAGGTAAAGAATTTCACCAAAAAGCTTCAAAACTGGCTTTTCTCATCGAAAGACAAAAAGAGATCATATCCTGAGAAGACTGCATCAAAATATCTTCCACTGTACTTCATCAGCTATCCTCGCCAATATTAGACGTTACGCATCGTTTGCTGCCAAACTGTGCGATCAGAGAGAGCCTTTTAGGAATGTATGCCAAGTCTGCTATTCAGTGGAAACCTGCTTCCCCTGGCTTTACGGCGAATATGTCCCAAGCACGTGTAAATCAAGAACTGCAAAATAGCAAAAGTATCTCATTTTATACATGAAATTCTCGTATATCGGTTACGATCCTACCCTGCAAATTTATGAAAATATTAAGAAATACTGTACAATATATTCACCATTGTTTCGGTTTATTTTGCAGTATAAGTAACGTAAAAATTTAAAATAAAAACAGTTCCAGTCTAGGGACTAGACCTCACGAATCCTCGGAGTACCGTTGTGTAGTCTTTCTGCTGCGCCAGCTGGTGTCTGGAACTACGCTAACGTAAATGGCTCATCCCTCGCCCGACCCGCGCCAAAAGTACTGTTTTTTCCTGCCCTTGCCATCTGGAGGTCCTACTTCTGCCACTTTTAACTCTGGCCAACCCTGCACATACCACAGATTTGGATGAAATCGATGCTGACGAGCAGACACTATCCCCTTGTGAGAGTCTGGCTGTTTCTAAGGTGAGCAAGGACCTCCGCCTGGGTAGTAGTTATGGGCTCATCCACCTCTTCCTAGCTCTGTGGAAAATCTTCGAGAGATTTTACCTACTCATACTACTGCAACGTATCGAATCTGGGGTCGTAATACCCGAGGAGCAGTTGGCGTTTCACCTGAGCAACTCTCCTCACACTTGTGGAGCACTCCTTTAACGCTCTCGTCCGCTCATCGAGGCTTAAATTTTCTGTGGTGTTCCTCAATTTCTGGAGACAAAAAATGTCTGGATGGTTTCTTTGAAATGGTCACGGCCAATTTAGTATTCAGCTCTAATCTTCCCAGGACCTGTGCTTATACAGGGTGAGCACAAATTCCACTGACAACATTTCGGAATTGTCCAGGGATATTTTCTGTGGTATAAAGCACCACTAATGCTCTCCAGTCGTTCAATACAGAGTAACTTCATTAGTCTCTCTTCATACCCCTATATATCTTGGTATCAATATTTTACCGAAACTAGCTGCACAACAGTGTAAACGTCTGCCCTTTATATCTTATTTGGAAACAAACTTTCCATACATTCACGATAGGCCTAGTTTCTGTTGACTACAGTGATGCCCACTTTAGTCTCCCCCGTCAAGCTTGGATTCAGTACTTCTCGGTTTTGTCTTGGGTTTGTTTTTCCAGCGGTGCTAGTTCTACGTTAACAGCAGTGTGGACAGGTTTACTGGCGAAGACTTGGCCGATATGCACGTCGTGTATGGGTTCACTGAATGCAATGGAAGACCAGCACAACGACGCTATGCTGAGCTGTGTCCGCACTAGCGCCAAACACATCACAGTACCGTGGCATCAAAAAATGGTTCAAATGGCTCTGACAAGGGAACCTCCCCATCGCACCCCCCTCATATTTAGTTATAAGTTGGCACAGGGATAGGCCTTGAAAAACTGAACACAGATCAATCGAGAAAACAGGAAGAAGTTGTGTGGAACTATGAAAAAAATAAGCAAAATATACAAACTGAGTAGTCCATGCGCAAGGTAGGCAACATCAAGGAGAATCTGAGCTTACGAGCGCCGTGGTCCCGTGGTTAGCGTGAGCAGCTGCGGAACGAGAGGTCCTTGGTTCAATTCTTCTCCCGAGTGTAAAGTTTAATTATTTATTTTCAGACAATTATCAAAGTTCAGGCACTCACACATAATCAACTTCGCTCTCCAAAACTCCAGGACATGTTCAGATTTGCTTGGACATATGCAGGATTTGACGGTCTACACACGGAAACATTTGAAAACGTAAAAAAGATATGTTTTGACAGAGCACAGCGAAAACTGTGCGACTGTGAAACTGTTGCATTCATTTGTTGCAGTTTATGTGACAAACTCTTATGTTTTCATCACCTTTTTGGGGGTGATTATCACATCCACAAGAAAACCTAAATCGGGCAAGGTAGAAGAATCTTTTTACCCATTCGCCAGGTGTGCAAGTTAGGTGGGTCGACAACATACTCTTGTCATGTGACGCACATGCCGTCACCAGTGTCGTATAGAATATATCAGACGTATTTTCCTGCGGAGGAATCGGTTGACCTATGACCTTGCGATCAAATGTTTTCGGTTCCTATTGGAGAGGCACGTCCTTTCGTCTACTAATCGCACGGTTTTGCGGTGCGGTCGCAAAACACAGACACTAAATTTATTACAGTGAACAGAGACGTCAATGAATGAACGGACAGATCGTAACTTTGCGAAAATAAAGAAAGTAAAATTTTCACCCAAGAGAAGACTCGAACCAAGAACCTCTCGCACCGCAGCTGCTGACTCTAACCACGGGACCACGGCGCTCCTCACTTCACATTGTCCTTGATGTTGCCTGTCTTGCGCATGGACTACTCAGTTTGTATATTTTGCTTATTTTTTCATAGTTCCACACAACTTCCTCCTGTTTTCTCGATTGATCTGTGTTCAGTTTTTCAAGGCCTATCCACTGTGTCAATTTATAAATAAATCTGAGGGGGGTGCGATGGGGAGGTTCCCTTGTGAGCACTATGGGACTCAACTGCTGAGGTCATTAGTCCCCTAGAACTTAGAACTAGTTAAACCTAACTAACCTAAGGACATCACAAACATCCATGCTCGAGGCAGGATTCGAACCTGCGACCGTAGCGGTCTTGCGGTTCCAGACTGCAGCGCCTTTAACCGCACGGCCACTTCGGCCGGCACCGTGGCATCTGTGTCAGGGTTGCTGCATTACGCTGTTGTGTGTTGTATGTTTTGGTGATTGAATATTACAGGCTTTTCCGCTGTTTTGAAAGTATTTTACAGAGAAAAATTAAGTCATAAACAAAATAAATAATAATTACCTTACTGCACTGTAGCGAGCTACCGAAAATCGCAGGTCTCGTACAGCAAAATAGTCACTGAATTTGTGAAAAAATGTGTCTGTCACCAGTGGCACAAAATGTCTGTAATAAATCATTTGGTGTTGTGTTAACAGGCGAGTCAAATTGTTAATTACTTGTACGAAGCAACTTGCTGTTTTAGCTTTACTCTGTTTAGAATACAGGTCGTTACCGATAAGACGCTAATTTGAGTTACACATTAGATCACTCTTGCTATTGGTTAGTTGAAAAACAGTTTTCCGTTCGGTTTATCACGGAGAGTTTTGAATGCGGATATTATTTCGTCCTCCAATCCAACAAAATATGTTTTCTTTATTTTTGTTGCACTCTAGTTGTACTACTGTTTGACCTTTCTCAAATCGCCGCCCGGCAAGAAAAGTGACACAAATAAAAAACGGCAATTTTTAGTTTATGCCACTGATAAATACGCGTGAAATGCCCCAGTGCACACGAAAAACATAACATCTCTATCTTGCAATCTGTCCACTTGAGGACAATTGAGTCGGCGTGTCGTAGCCCACTTCATGATTTGCCACTGCAGGAACAGTGTCCCTTCAGCGTTACTCCTGGTGGGTGTTAATGGGTGGTTCAAGAACAGCGAGACATTCTGAATTGTCACACTTTTCATGAACAAAGTAAGTGAATGTAATTTTTAATATCACTGATTATTACGACGTCTATCTTCATACTAGCTGTGCACCTTACATTACAATGTCCTTGAGACATGCATCCAAGTCTGAAGGACATCTATTAAGTGTCCTACATGACAAAATCATTAGGACTTGCATGTATATCTGAGGGGTGTTGCCACGTAACTAAGGTATAGACACTGTATCAACATTGACATTGTGATAATCGACGATATAGATGCCTCGACGAGCTAAAATGACGACAATAAAAAACTGTTTGGCTCTGCCTGTGCGGGAATCTCAGGTGCGAACGCAAGTGATATAAACAACGTGACATAGAAGTACTCAAGGCGCAGAAGAGTGACCCATGCACACAACGGAACATTTCTGCAATGAAGTGCGTTACAGCGTAGAAGAAAAATTGGAAATTTCTGCTATAAAGAAAGCTCATATCGAATCCCTTATCTCAGAAAATGTGTTTCTACATTGTATAAGCCCATTTATGATTCTATGTTTTCGTAAATTGAGTTCCTTAAATTGTACATAATTTATGTTTCTTATTAAATTGCATTAAATTTCATAAATTATAATTTTGCATTTTGCATTTTTGTAATAAAATAATTTCAGCATGTTTTTCATTTGTTATTCTAACTTAAGTACTGATTTTATCATAAGGAGGTTCGAATGACGTATAGCATTACAGTAAATAAAAAAATATATGTATACAATATCTGGGGTGAAAAAGAAGCAAAGTATCACATGAAGGGTCATAACAAAAACAAGAAAGTTTTTTAGTAAAGCAAGAAAAGTGAGACAACTGAAAGAACTAATTAATAATTACCTGATAACATCTCACATTCGATGAGAACGGAACAACATGTCCATCTTACTGTTGTATAGCATGTAATGGAATTTACTGTCAAAAATACTTATTTGAAATTTAAGGGAAGCTTATGCTATTGAAGTCTTCAAGTCGCTTTTTCTCACGTAGTACATTTTTGAGTTGTCGCTGTTCCTGCCGGGGTGCAATATGCATGTGCTGCGATGTGAGAGAGAACTGCGCATGTGATGTCCGCCGCCTCGTGTTGTTCTTCCGAGCTCCGGATGTAATCCAGCCGGCATTCCCTGAGCTCCACTACTGCTGAGGCAGGTTATTAGTCCTCTGACAGCCTTTTGACGTCAAATAGAGAAGACTGCGTCGGCTGATTTTATAAATAGGCCTCTCGACCCCTGGCTCTTGAAGCCGTTGTTAATTCCGTGTGTTCCTTCACGCACAACCGGCGGATGTTAGAGATATGTAAAACCGTTGCTGCTTTTCTTGGCCAAGGCTGTTAATCCATCACATGTTGCTCTCCATAAATTCTCTCTGACGCCCAGATTAACTGTTTTAGTACACAGTACAACGTATATTTTGACACATTCGTTGCTGCTTGTATTCAAAATTAGTAGAGGTAGTTGTGGCAAAGGATTCTTGGCTGAAAGTCCACAATGGCTTATCAATTCGGTGTATTATTGAAACAGAAGGAGAATTAGTTACGTGAATAAAAAACATTAGTGTCCCACAATATCGTTTATTTAATAGCTCGTCGTGTAACGGCTTTCGGATTCTTAGGCCATCGTCAAATAAATTACACTTCAGCGAGAATTCATAGCTCTATAAAGATTGCTGTACAAAGATATGTGACATTTCATGACTAAATCGATACAAAACACAACCATAATGTACTCTGAACAAATTAAATCTTATATCACTGTATATTCAAATATTAAAACCATGCGAATGTATAAGCCAAACATGTTCAAGTGAGTAATGGCACAGGCTGCTATATCATATGGAGAAACAGGTGAATATGACTAAAAGACCGAATAAAGGGAGAGAGAGGAAGAATTCTACGGAACGTGGATGTGGAAGAGTTATAGCAAGTTTATCACCTAATGAAGAGAGAAATAAAAACTGGCTGCCACTTTAATAAGGGTGAGTAATGGAACTGTGTTGGTCACTAAGGAGATTTAATAGCTGTCCGCCAAAATAGTAGACGTTTGGTGATGGTTTAAGCAGTCAGTCTGCAACCCTTTCACAAGCTTTTTGCCTTTAAGCTATGATTTCGAAAAGATCCACTGCAGTGGTAGTGATGCCAGAAAAGAAAGGGATAGTGTACGTGATAACAATTATTCTGAGATAAAAGTAATGGTCGTAACACTTGCGACGTTTCATTGCTGATAGCATAAATGAAGAAGTGCCGATAAACAAACAGAGGGTGATATGAGAAGCCGGACGGAGTGGCCGAGCGGTTCTAGGCGCTTCAGTTTCGAGCCGCGCGACCGCTACGGTCGCAGGTTCGAATCCTGCCCCGGGCATGGATGTGTGTGATGTCCTTCGGTTAGTTAGGTTTAAGTAGTTCTAAGTTCTAGGGGACTGATGACCTCAGATGTTGAGTCCCATAGTGCTCAGAGCCATTTGAACCATTTTTTTGATATGAGAATGCTTCAAGTGATAAATGGGAAGCAGCGGGTTAGATAATTATGGCCTGACTAGAGTTACCGTTTCAAAATATAGAGCAGTGTAACACTCGTTGACTGGATGCAAAATGATGCCAAATGCTTTTTGGTAACTGGTTAGCATTTTGGGTTCAGATTTAGTGCGCAGTAACTGGCCAGAATACACAAACCGAAGATCACGGATCAACTGGGGGTCACAGACGTCCCAATGTTCCCTAGCTGCTGCTGTTCAGAAAACTAATGACCTGGATGCACAGAGACTGAAGAATCTGCATCGGAGGTCGTTGCAAAGTTCACTACCTACCTTATTTGCGTTTGGAGTGTGTATAAGATGGTTCATTGAAAAGAAAGAAGTAGCCAATCACAACTGAGCTTCTGCTAACAGAGTCTTGATTATAAATTATTTTAGTGAACCATGGGTGGCGTTTATGCCAAGCTATGGGCCGTGATTTATTATAACGTATCTAACTGCTTCCGCTGCTGTAGCAGTGAGATCTGGTAGGAACGAGGGGTTATCCTTTCCATAAGTAACAGGTGGACATGCTATATTAATAGGGAGTGTGCGAAAGCTGTGAGAGTGTGCAGTGTTGTCCTGGAGCGTTGATAGGTAGCAGGGGATACCGTGACAGATATGGCGCAAAGACGAATAACTTCTATTGTCCGATTAAAATTACTTGATCGTTGACACTCCATGCATTGGAGCTAGTTTCCTCCAATCAGAGCGCTCAGCGTCATGTCTGTACCATTCGCCGTTGCCAAACTGCCACAACAACTGGTCTCTTCACTTCCAACTCCTTGTCCGGCTTTCTTTCTTGGATCCCGAATCCTAGGTCTGGCACTTTTATTCACACTCGACGGTGCTAACAAAATACACACCTTTCATATACAGCAGTAACCAAACACTACTGGATCCTTCGACACAAGACGCGATTCAGCGTCACATACACATTTATTATAATCACAAAGATTGATGTATATTAGATAAGCTTCGCAACATACTGTGTGAAGCCTAAATTTTGAAGGCTGCAGTTCATCATTACGACAGGGTCACCACAGCGGTAAATATAACAACGCAACTCAATGTAGTGACATGTAGCGATTAGCATACAAACGTGCTGTATAGAAGGTTGTAGGTTCGAATCTCGCCAAAAACGTTGTCCTCTGTGAACTTTGCGTGCGGGAACCATCACGGCATTGGCTTTCATCGATTTAGGACCACAGAAGACAAGTTTGATGCAGTGGTTATAATCTTAAACCAGGAACAAATACACTCAAGGAATCAGACGTATACAGTTGTAAGATTCACAAAAAGCGCAAAAGAAAAAAATTATGGGAAACATACGAAGAAGCATTTTGACAGCTACGGACGAAGGTATTGTTGGCAAAACAGACACATTAATAACAAGACGCAAAAGCATAACTAACAGCAATGTTGTGCATGTTTGCATCACTGGTAAAGCAAAGCTCTGTGTTCTGGCCGAGTCGGGCCAGACCTACCGTCGTGTAATCCTTTGCCATCGGTATCATTCGGATGTGATATGGAGGATGTGTCGTCTTTCTTGATCCTGGAGTCGCTACTTCCCAATCAAGCAGCTCCTCAGCGGGCATCACGAGGCTGAGTGAGTGCGTCCCGTACCAGTTCTCCCACCGAGGAAAAATCCCTGGCAGCACCGGGAATCGATGATCTCGGGTCCGCCGCAATGCATCATTAGTAAATGTTGTGCAACTTCAAAGTAAAATAAAATGTGGGCAATCTGGCAGGCTCTGAAGTTCACGCACTTCTTGATGAACGCTGTGAGGCTTTCTGGAAGACAGAGACGTCTCCTGGAAGCCATTTGTGGGTGAATCCTAACTTGATGCTAAACAACTGACTTGGCACCCAGATCGGGTGAAATTACAATCGCGAACTGGCATAAAATGGGTACATGCTTTAAAAAATTAGCCAGCTATACACATGTCTCGTAAAAGGTGCGGAGACACGTGTAATTAATAATCTCGTCATACGACATACCGATATTCCTTGTTGTGATGGCGCTAAACCGTGCTGCCACAGGTAGTTGGTCCGCCAGCACAGGGAAACCCAGACGACAGTGTGGAGCATTCTCCATGACAATTGTTACTACCCTTATCACATACTAGCGACAGACTTTCCACATCGGGAGCAGTTTCGTCATTTGTTTCTTCACCAGGCAACCACGATTCCCGAATTTGTGTAATCCACACTATTAACAGATCAGGTCATCTTTACGCGGAATGGTATCTTCAGCTTTCATAACAATCACCTGTGGGATAGTGGGCATCGTTTCCTCATAGAGGGCGGTACTGTTCCTCATACGTCATGCCCTAGCGCTCTCTCCTGACGTAGTAATTGGTAATGTTGTGTCTGATTCACTTCTCTTGCTGACTCATCTTGTAGTGGATGTGATACAGCCTTGTACACAATGGTTCCGTGAACGAATCGAGAGCTCGCCGACATGGTGTTTACTTACGGAAAGGCAAATGGAAACGTGCGGCGGGCAGTAAGGTTGTATCAGGAGACCAATCTCCGCCGACAACAACCACGGCATTCAATGTTTGCAACGGTGTTTCGCCGTTTGATTGAGACAAGGTCGTTTCAGGAAGCAGGAAACTGCGAAGGACGTGTCCGGAATATTCGGACACCAGACTTGGAGGAAAATATGATTAACACTGTGGAAGGCGACCGCCATGTCAGTACCAGGCAGTTGGCCCGCCAGTACAGGGTAAGCCAGACGACAGTGTGGAACATTCTCCATGACAATTGTTACTACCCTTATCACATAAAAGCGACAGACTTACCGCATCGGGAGAAGTTTTGCCACTTGTTTCTTCACCAGACAACCACGATTCCCGGATTTGTGTCATCCACCCTATTCACTGATCAGGTCATCTTTATGCGGAATGGTATCTTCAACTTTCATAACAGTCATCTGTGGGATAGTATGCAGAGCCCCCACGGTAGGGTGACAGCGAATCATCAGCATCGATGCAGCCGGTATGTGTGGGCCGGGATAACCGGTGACCGTATTTTGGGACCAGTCTTCCTTCCACGTCGCCCAACAGGTCGGAGCAATCGGCATTTCTTGCGGGTGTATTTACCTCCCCTGCTGGAAGAAGTTCCATTGAAAATTCGAAGGGTTATGTGGCTGCTACATAATGATGCTCCGGTCCACTTCGCCGTTAACGTCCAGACTCATTTCAGTTATGTCTTCCCTGGTCGAGGGGGGGGGGGGGGGGGGGGAAGGTCTAGTTGCTTGGCCTGCTCGTTCACTGGATCCCAACCCGTGCAATTTCTGGTTATGGGGCCATCTCAAAAGTATCGTATATGCAGAGCCCATTCCAGATGTGGGGACACTGCAGCAGCGTATTTATGCTGCCATTGACACAGTTCGGATGCAGCCTAGCCAATGTGAACGTGTGAGACAGAACATGCTGCAGCGCGTACACGCGTGCGTTGAGGCACATGGAGACCATTTTCAACACATGCTGTAACTGTGGCTGCATGGTACAGCTCGTGTTAGACCGTAGTCTCTGTAACAATGTATGATCGAATAAATGGTCGCTGTCATGGAAACCATGCATTTCCGGACATAAGTTCATTAGAACTTTTTTGTTCCGCATTCTCTGGTTGATCAATCCTTAGAGTTTGTACTCGGTAGAAAAAATCACCCTATATAAAAGGCAGTGTCCTGACTTACTGACCTACCATTGCCCAGCCCACACCATTAAGGTTAGAAATTTGAAAGTTGGAAACTATGCTGATCTTATACTGTAACCGTGGTTTAAGATGGGATTTTTCAAAACTCCACCCATAATGGAACGCAATAGGGTACGAAATTCTTTTGAAAACATGTCACTATTAAGGCAATTTTGAAACTAGACTTACAAAAATTTGTATTTGGTTTCTCGTTCAGAAGTGAACGAATATGTGTTTCATCATTTTTGGAAATTTAACCCCTATAGGGCTGAAATAGTGGCTGATAATTTTCTTAACATAAATGATTGTTAAAGAACTACTAAAGTATTTTAAAAGTTACACCTATGACAACTGGTATTTGACTTCTTGATTAGAAATTAAAAAAAAAAAAAAAAGTTTCAATGATCTGGGAAATTCATTCTCCTCAGGGAGTGAAATATGGGATAAAATGTTTCATGAAAATACTTCATTATGAAAGCCTTTTTAAAGCTAAATCTTAGAAAACTGGTATTGGCTTCTCGGATAATTAAAAAAATACATGTGTCACTGTTTTTGGAAATTCAACCACTAAGGGGGTGAAATAGGGCCAAGGTGATTCACTGTCTCATCATCGTTCATACCAAACTGCCAAGGATAGAAACTTGAAATTTGGAGAGGACACGGATTTTATACTGTAGGCATCGTTTAAGAAGGGATTGTTCGAAATTCCACTCATAAAGGGGTGAAATATGATATGAAAGGCACCTTGGAAATACGTGGCTGTTAAGGCACTTTATAACTATTGGTATTTAGTTTCCCAGTCAGAAACAACAAAATACGTGTTTCAGGATTTTTGGAAATTCGACCACTAAGGAGATATAATAGCGAATGAAAGGTTTTTTTGAAAATAAATCATTATTAAAGGACAACTAAAACATTTTTAAAGGTATGAAAAAAATACGTGTTTCAATGTTTCAGGAAATTCAACCCCCTAAGGGAGTGAAATAGGGGATGAAAACTTTTATGAAATTATTTCGTTATGATAGCATTTTCAAAGCTAAATTTCTGAAAATTTGTAGCTGGCTTCTCTGTTAGAAATAAGAAAAATTACATGTTTCATCATTTTTGGAAATTCAACCCCTAAGGAGTTGAAATAGAGGATGTAAAGTGTTAAGAAAATATTTCGTTATATTAAAAAAATTTAATGCTAAATCTATGAAAATTGTTATTTCACTTCTCGGTTGGATGTACTAATTTCGGTTGTGTTAAGGTGAGCCGCCGGAACAAAAATCAGGCGGCGACATGCAAGTACTCGCGTCCTACCGCGCACGGAGCCTCTCGCAAACAAAATGGGTGACACGTTGTAATAATGATGTCTCAGATGTTACCGAAATTAATTTTGCTGTTTTGTTAGCAATTTTCTCGCTGGAAGTTTCTACAAGGTCCAACAAAACGCGACTTTATCAACGACGTAGCAGTTCACACCTCTCATGGTATTTTGTTTTTTATCTCGGTATACGTTTATGTTTTCACGATAAAATGTGTCTCACATTCGTCTATAACCTTTCAGAATGTTGATATTTTTTTCAATCCAAATACGTCACTGGTTCTGTTTTATCAACAGGTTGAAGTAGAAAATTATTTTTTTTTTCAGAATTTATTGTAACGTTAGCTTTTATTTTTTCGTAGCAGCTGGCAAGAATGTTCTTCTAGAAAGTATTGCATCACACTCTAGACTAAAAATAGAGACGCCTAATATTTATTTCGGAATTTTTACTAACACTCGAAATTATCACTAACTGGCAATGATGTAAGACGGTGAGATGACCTTGAGATGCCTATTTTCATAACGGCCCAGTAGATAATCAAAGGATGAACGCCATGGACGACCTCGGGATATCTCGTTCACATCGCAAGTCCATGCGGGCGTCTTCTGTCAAAGACGTCAACCGGAGGACACCGTAGCTGTCCGCAGCTCGTGGTCGTGCGGTAGCGTTCTCGCTTCCCACGCCCGGGTTCCCGGGTTCGATTCCCGGCGGGGTCAGGGATTTTCTCTGCCTCGTGATGACTGGGTGTTGTGTGATGTCCTTAGGTTAGTTAGGTTTAAGTAGTTCTAAGTTCTAGGGGACTGATGACCATAGATGTTAAGTCCCATAGTGCTCAGAGCCATTTGAACCATTTCTAGCCACACCGTAGCTGGCGCTTTCTGATGAGCTTTTGCAGTGATGCAATGCTCGTCGTATAGACTGGTAATGCTGTGATCCTAAGCCTAAGGCCCAGTTCACACTGAAATAGCGTGGCGTGGACGCCTGGCGGCGGCGACAGGACTGAGCAGCTGTCAGGCGAGGGACGTTCGCTCTACAAATGGATCTGAATATGTTGTCTTCATCAGAAGAAGCTACTGATGCACTGGATCTTCTGTCACTCGTAGATGTCGAGCACAGAAGAGGACGTTAGGTACATCCGTTTTGGTTGAGAAAAGGTCATAAATATGGCAGATTGGATGTAATGAAAGAACTGAAGATGTATCCCGAACATTTCCAGGATTTTTAGAGAATGTCTCAAAAGCGTTTATATATTGCGTGAGACAGAGTGAAAAACAGCATTCAGAAAAACAACGAAACTGGAACGTTTTGATCATGAATCGTATTTTTCATAAAATTTTCATTTGAAAGTAAGCCTAAACATTGCTGTTTTCGTGAGAGATGTCCTAAGTACTACGACGCTTTTCCAAAATCTGATTATCCGTAAACATTTCACTGCCGACCAGAAATTCCTCGTTATAGGGCATAGTTTCCTACTACGTGAGAAAAATTTTGGCCTTATGGAGAGGAACAAAGTATCCTTTCGCCCAGAAAACTGGATTCCTATCATTTCCAACACCAAAGACGTGCGCGAATCCTAAAAGAGTGGTTTTTAATATTTTACGCAAAAAGTGAAAGGTTTATTGAGAAATTATCTGCTTCGAGAAAGCCCAACTACGTAAGCATAAAACAGGTAAACACAAAACGTCCACAACACAGAATACTGCAGTTATATCAACAGCAAAACCCCATTTCTCATACATCGTTCGCTAGTGCGCGCACCATCTGTTCGACGAAATGTGAACGAAAATAGTTACTGAATGTTTCGTGAATGAAACTGTTAGCGTAGACAAGAAAAAACTATATATACTGTACGTAACAAACTCCGCCGCTGGATGTGAAATTCTCTACGTCTAGTTTTAAAATGAAAATAACTCTTAATGCAATTTTTAAAAAATATATGATTGTAAGTGACTTCATAAACCAGACACGAAAGGGAAATATGAGCCACAAATAGCACACCGTGCGCGACGGTAAGATGGAGAGTTGTGCGTCGTAGCTCGTCGTGGCCAAACGTCAAAACATATCACTTATTTTCTCGGAACTGGAAAGAGGTATCGCTTTCCTTCCGCAGCTGAAAACAGTTTCCATATGTTAGCTGTATTTCGCGTGCAGCAATCTATGCCCTAAAACCAACCAAATTTAAACTGACACGCAACTACATTCTTCACTCCAAACTTTCAAAAATATGCACGGTGGTTTATTTGGGCAGTATACAGTTGTTGTTGTTGTGGTCTTCAGTCGTGAGACTGGTTTGGTGCAGCTCTCCATGCTACTCTATCCTGTGCAAGCTTCTTCATCTCCCAGTACCTACTGCAGCCTACATCCTTCTGAATCTGTTTAGTGTATTCATCTCTTGGTCTCCCTCTACGATTTTTACCCTCCACGCTGCCCTCCAATACTAAATTGGTGATCCCTTGATGCCTCAGAACATGTCCTACCAACCGATCCCTTCTTCTAGTTAAGTTGTGCCACAAACTTCTCCCCAATCTATTCAATACCTCCTCATTAGTTATATGATCTACCCATCTAATCATCAGCATTCTTCTGTAGCACCACATTTCGAAAGCTTCTATTCTCTTCTTGTCCAAACTAGTTATCGTCCATGTTTCACCTACATTCATGGCTACGCTCCATACAAATACTTTCAGAAACGACTTCCTGACACTTAAATCAATACTCGATGTTAACAAATTTCTCTTCTTCAGAAACGTTTTCCTTGCCATTGCCAGTCTACATTTTATATCCTCTCTACTTCGACCATCATCACTTATTTTGCTCCCCAAATAGCAAAACTCCTTTACTACTTTAAGCCTCTCATTTCCTAATCTAATTCCCTCAGCATCACCCGACTTAATTCGACTACATTCCATTATCCTCGTTTTGC
Organism: Schistocerca nitens; assembly: GCF_023898315.1. Taxonomy (NCBI): domain Eukaryota; kingdom Metazoa; phylum Arthropoda; class Insecta; order Orthoptera; family Acrididae; genus Schistocerca; species Schistocerca nitens. Next base: position 426,171,038 of record NC_064614.1, on the reverse strand, counting down.
TTTTGTTGATGTTCATCTTATACCCTCCTTTCAAGACACTGTCCATTCCATTCAACTGCTCTTCCAAGTCCTTTGCTGTCTCTGACAGAATTACAATGTCATCAGCGAACCTCAAAGTTTTTATTTCGTCTCCATGGATTTTAATACCTACTCTGAATTTTTCTTTTGTTTCCTTTACTGCTTGCTCAATATACAGATTGAATAACATCGGGGATAGGCTACAACCCTGTCTCACTCCCTTGCCAACCACTGCTTCCCTTTCATGTCCCTCGACTCTTATAACTGCCATCTGGTTTCTGTGCAAATTGTAAATAGCCTTTCGCTCCCTGTATTTTACCCCTGCCACCTTCAGAATTTGAAAGAGAGTATTCCAGTCAACATTGTCAAAAGCTTTCTCCAAGTCTACAAATGCTAGAAACGTAGGTTTGCCTTTCCTTAATCTAGCTTGTAAGATAAGCCGTAGGGTCAGTATTGCCTCACGTGTTCCAATATTTCTTCGGAATCCAAACTGATCTTCCCCGAGGTCAGCTTGTACCAGTTTTTCCATTCGTCTGTAGAGAATACGCGTTAGTATTTTGCATCCGTGACTTATTAAACTGATTGTTCGGTAATTTTCACATCTCTCAGCACCTGCTTTCTTTGGGATCGGAATTATTATATTCTTCTTGAAGTCTGAGGGTATTTCGCCTGTCTCATACATCTTGCTCACCAGATGGTAGAGTTTTGTCAGGACTGGCTCTCCCAAGGCCGTCAGTAGTTCTAATGGAATGTTGTCTACTCCCGGGCCCTTGTTTCGACTCAGGTCTTTCAGTGCTCTATCAAACTCTTCACGCAGTATCGTATCTCCCATTTCATCTTCATCTACATCCTCTTCCATTTCCATGATATTGTCCTCAAGAACATTGCCCTTGTATAGGCCCTCTATATACTCCCTCCACCTTTCTGCTTTCCCTTCTTTGCTTAGAACTGGGTTTCCATCTGAGCTCTTGATATTCATACAAGTGGTTCTCTTTTCTCGAAAGGTCTCTTTAATTTTCCTGTAGGCAGTATCTATCTCACCCCTCGTGAGATAACCCTCTACATCCTTTCATTTGTCCTCTAGCCATTCCTGCTTAGCCATTTTGCACTTCCTGTCGATCTCATTTTTGAGACGTTGTATTCCTTTTTGCTGCTTCATTTACTGCATTTTTATATTCTCTCCTTTCATAAATTAAATTCAGTATTTCTTCTGTTACCCAAGGATTTCTACTAGCCCTCGTCTTTTTACCTACTTGATCCTCTGCTGCCTTCTCTACTTCATCTCTCAGAGCTTCCCATTCTTCTTCTACTGTATTTCTTTCCCCCATTCCTGTCAATTGTTCCCTTATGCTCCCCCTGAAACTCTGTACAACCTCTGGTTCTTTCAGTTTATCCAGGTCCCGTCTCCTTAAATTCCCACCTTTTTGCAGTTTCTTCAGTTTTAATCTACAGTTCATAACCAATAGATTGTGATTAGAGTCCACATCTGCCCCTGAAAATGTCTTACAATTTAAAACCTGGTTCCTAAATCTCTGTCTTACCATTATGTAATCTATCTGATACCTTCTAGTATCTCCAGGCTACTTCCATGTATACAACCTTCTTTTATGATTTTTGAACCAAGTGTTAGCTATGATTAAGTTTGTGCAAAATTCTATCATGCGACTTCCTCTTTCAATTCTTAGCCCTAATCCATATTCACCTACTACGTTTCCTTCTCTCCCTTTTCCTACTCTCGAATTCCAGTCACCCATGACTATTAAATTTTCGTCTCCCTTCACTATCTGAATAATTTCTTTTATTTCATCATACATTTCTTCAATTTCTTCATCATCTGCAGAGCTAGTTGGCATATAAACTTGTACCACTGTAGTAGGCGTGGGCTTCGTGTCTATCTTGGCCACAATAATGCGTTCACTACGCTGTTTGTAGTAGTAGCTCACCCGCACTCCTATTTTTTATTCATTATTAAACCTACTCCTGGATTACCCCTATTTGATTTTGTATTTATAACCCTGTATTCACCTGACCAGAAGTCTTGTTCCTCCTGCCACCGAACTTCACTAATTCCCACTATATCTAACTTCGACCTATCGATTTCCCTTTTTAAATTTTCTAACCTGCCTGCCCGATTAAGGGATCTCACATTCCACGCTCCGATCCGTAGAACGCCAGTTTTCTTTCTCCTGATAACGACGTCCTCTTGAGTAGTCCCCACCCGGAGATCCGAATGGGGGACTATTTTACCTCCGGAATATTTTACCTAAGAGGACGCCATCATCATTTAATCATACAGTAAAGCTGCATGCCCTCGGGAAAAATTACGGTCGTAGTTTCCCTTTGCTTTCAGCCGTTCGCAGTACCAGCACAGCAAGGTTGTTTTGGTTAGAGTTACAAGGCCAGATCAGTCAATCATCCAGACTGTTGCCCCTTCAGCTACTGAAAAGGCTGCTGCCCCTCTTATGGAACCACACGTTTGTCTGGCCTCTCAACAGATACCCCTCCGTTGTGGTTGCACCTACGGTACGGCTATCTGTATCGCTGAGGCACGCAAGCCCCCCACGAACGGCAAGGTCCATGGTTCTTGGGGGGGGGGGGGGGGGGGGGGAAGTATACAGTAACAATGGGCAATAACGAAACTAAGCCAGTTCACTATCAAGCAGTGATGTCAGACTGTAAGTTGGCAAAAAATTAATTTATTTTTCCGAATAGTTTCCTCAAAATCGAATGGCAAAAAGTGCATAGCGCAGAACACGCGCGAATTCGAAAACAGTAGTTTTTAATTTTCTAGGCGAAAAGTAAAAGTGTGAATTGGGCCTAACGCAGAACACATTATTTACTGTCTTTGGCTCATGAATACAACATTTCATACTTAAGGGGCTCCGGAAAGGCTCAAAATCATGAAAAGTTCAATTTTTACTTTTTTGCGTTTTCTGAATCTGCAGACTATTACCTTTTAATAGATATATAATTTATTCAATTCCGAAGACTACAACTATTTTTAAATTTTTTTTGAAATGTGTTCTACATGGGCGTGACCCACTGTGGCGCTGTTAAACTGCTGTCAAATGGTGTTATTATTAACGTCCGTGTTCATCAGGTACATTTTAGTGATGTGAGATACAGTATGTGTTGTGGCTAACCTGTGATGGTTCAATATATATCGCTGGTGTGATTGTCGATTGTTTCATGTTTATTTACTCTGTCGTTATCTCGAAAATATTCGTAATTAATTCTGTTTGTTGAGTCTGTTTTGTTGAAGTATAATAATGAGTAAAAGTAAAGTTATTAGAAGTCCTCTGAAGGCTTTTAAGAAAAGGAGAAATGTTGGAAAGCCAAAGGTATGTGTTATTACTGTAAACAATAAAGACGATGAAAATCCCCAACATAGCTTGTGTCACAAAGAAGAAGACAGTTGGTGTAAATATAACAAAGGACTGCTAACTGGTGAAGTGTACACTCATAAGCATAGTCTGCCTCATGCAATAATGGAGGTGATAAAACCTATTTTCAGAGACTTAGCAGCACCTGAACTGTTGAAAAAGTGTATTCACGGAAAAACTCAAAACCCCAATGAAAGTTTAAATAGTGTTATATGGTCTAGAATCCCCAAGACTGTATTTGTTGGAATAGAAACACTTCACTTTGGTGTGTATGATGCTGTTGCGACTTTCAATGATGGCAACATTGTAAGGTGCAAGGTATTTAGAAATATGGGAATGAAGATAGGTTCTAACATGGTACGAGCGATGCTTGCTTTAGACAAGGAACGCCTCCGGGCTGCAGACAGGGCTGTAAAGAGTCTAGAAATACAAGCAAGAGTAAACAGGAGGAGGAACAAGAGGAAGCTGGAGGAGGAGTTTGCAGAGGATGAAGATAATCCATCCTATGGACCTGGAATGCACTAAAAAGTTAATCCAATCTTTGTCGCTCGATTCCCAAAACTTTTATTTTCTCATACTAATTACATGTTTTCTAAGGATCTTCCAAACATATTTGTTTCAAACTTTCAGTAAATGTTACACAGTACGTTCTGCATAATTTAACACAGCCTTCTCCAAAAAACTGTATATTTTTGAATATATAAATAAAAAATGGCAAAAAAATGTTGTGAATTTTCATTACAATTGAAAAAAAATCATCTTTAATAACTGAACTAAAATTCTGTAAAATCCCTGTGTTAAATTGTAGCCCATATTCCAATAAATAATCTGTAAAAAGTTCAACTTCCTACCTCAAATACTTTGTGAGGAAAGATGTAATTTATAAGCGTTATTTTAACATTGCAAGTATAGGGCGTTCCGGAGCCCCTTAATGGAATCTTTTGAGATTGAACGTGTCTCAAGTGCTATAAACTGTAAACTATTATTTACAATTTAAATACATAATTTGAAATCGAATTTGATACTAAATATGATACTAACAAAAAGTTCGAATGTTTTCGTATATGTAACACCACTTAGTATTCATTCCAGCTCTACAATCGCGGTACCAGCAGATGCAAAAGAAAAGCACAAGAATGATAAAAAAAGAAAAAAAATGTATTCCTAATAGTGGGTTGTAATATAGATACAACCTATTTGATATAATGATTATCATACCTCTGACAATAACGAGCTTCTACTCATTCTTTATTTGGAATATCCAGTTCATAAATTTTCTGATTTTCCTTTTTTGCTCAAAATACGTGCTTTGCATGCTTTCTTAAGTGAAACAGCATGTGCGGAGGAAAGTTTTCTGTTGGTCTTTTTTATACAGAACAATGATGTCTGGTGTACTGTGTTCGACTAACTTGTGTATTAGAACTGTATGCTTGGTACCATCTGGAAATATGTACTTTGAGGGCTACAGGATGGTTTCCGTCTGTAGTACAGCGTCTTAATTTTTCTTTGCTCTGCAGTTATCACCATTTTTTTGATACAATGTGGGCTACTTGACATTTTTGAAATTTGGACGTACCGGTATAGCTCGCTCACTTTTTAACGAACCGTGTGGCGGGGGAGGGGAAAGGGGGGGGGGAGTTACGGAGGAGTGAGCGATGACTGGCACAGTGTGGGCGAAATAATTTTCTCCAACTTGCTCAGTGCTGACCACACTCATAGGGGTTTTTGCGTCATGTCGATCAACTACTATGTACCGGGTGATCAAAAAGTCAGTGTAAATTTGAAAACTTAATAAACCACGGAATAATGTAGATAGAGAGCTAAAAATTGACACACATGCTTGGAATGACATGGGGTTTTATTAGAACAAAAAAAAACAAAGTTCACAAAATGTCCGACAGATGCGCGTCGTTTGGCGATGATCGTGTGCTCAGCCGCCACTTTCGTCATGCTTGGCCTCCCAGGTCCACAGACCTCAGTCCGTGCGATTATTAGCTTTGGGGTTACCTGAAGTCGCAAGTGTATCGTGATCGATCGACATCTCTAGGGATGCTGAAAGACAACATCCGAAGCCAATGCCTCACCGTAACGCCGGAAATGCTTTACAGTGCTGTTCACAACATTATACCTCGACTACAGCTATTGTTGAGGAATGATGGTGGACATATTGAGCATTTCCTGTAAAGAACATCATCTTTGCTTTGTCTTACTTTGTATGTTAATTATTGCTATTCTGATCAGATGAAGCGCCATCTGTCGGACATTTTTTGAACATTTGTATTTTTTTGGTTCTAATAAAACCCCATGTCATTCCAAGCATGTGTGTCAATTTGTACTTCTCTATCTACATTATTCCGTGATTTATTCAGTTTTCAAATTTATACTGACTTTTTGATCACGCGGTACAATGGAAATGTGACACACACAAGTTCAAAATGGTTCAAATGGCTCTGAGCACTATGGGACTTAACTTCTGAGGTCATCAGTCCCCTATAACGTAGAACTACTTAAACCTAACTAACCTAAGGACATCACACACATCCATGTCCGAGGCAGAATTCGAACCTGCGAACGTAGCGGTCGCGCGGTTCCAGACTGTAGTGCCTAGAACCGCTCGGACACTCCTGCCGGCTACACGCACAAGTAATAAGGTTTAGAGTTGTTCATATTCACACGTGTTACTTATTTTTAGCAAATAATATTAAATTAAATTAAGCCGATTCTGATGCAAATATTCAATGAGTGAGAGAGGTATGACATCTAATATACACTCCTGGAAATGGAAAAAAGAACACATTGACACCGATGTGTCAGACCCACCATACTTGCTCCGGACACTGCGAGAGGGCTGTACAAGCAATGATCACACGCACGGCACAGCGGACACACCAGGAACCGCGGTGTTGGCCGTCGAATGGCGCTAGCTGCGCAGCATTTGTGCACCGCCGCCGTCAGTGTCAGCCAGTTTGCCGTGGCATACGGAGCTCCATCGCAGTCTTTAACACTGGTAGCATGCCGCGACAGCGTGGACGTGAACCGTATGTGCAGTTGACGGACTTTGAGCGAGGGCGTACAGTGAGCATGCGGGAGGCCAGGTGGACGTACCGCCGAATTGCTCAACACGTGGGGCGTGAGGTCTCCACAGTACATCGATGTTGTCGCCAGTGGTCGGCGGAAGGTGCACGTGCCCGTCGACCTGGGACCGGACCGCAGCGACGCACGGATGCACGCCAAGACCGTAGGATCCTACGCAGTGCCGTAGGGGACCGCACCGCCACTTCCCAGCAAATTAGGGACACTGTTGCTCCTGGGGTATCGGCGAGGACCATTCGCAACCGTCTCCATGAAGCTGGGCTACGGTCCCGCACACCGTTAGGCCGTCTCCCGCTCACGCCCCAACATCGTGCAGCCCGCCTCCAGTGGTGTCGCGACAGGCGTGAATGGAGGGACGAATGGAGACGTGTCGTCTTCAGCGATGAGAGTCGCTTCTGCCTTGGTGCCAATGATGGTCGTATGCGTGTTTGGCGCCGTGCAGGTGAGCGCCACAATCAGTACTGCATACGACCGAGGCACACAGGGCCAACACCCGGCATCATGGTGTGGGGAGCGATCTCCTACACTGGCCGTACACCACTGGTGATCGTCGAGGGGACACTGAATAGTGCACGGTACATCCAAACCGTCATCGAACCCATCGTTCTACCATTCCTAGACCGGCAAGGGAACTTGCTGTTCCAACAGGACAATGCACGTCCGCATGTATCCCGTGCCACCCAACGTGCTCTAGAAGGTGTAAGTCAACTACCCTGACCAGCAAGATCTCCGGATCTGTCCCCCATTGAGCATGTTTGGGACTGGATGAAGAGTCGTCTCACGCGGTCTGCACGTCCAGCACGAACGCTGGTCCAACTGAGGCGCCAGGTGGAAATGGCATGGCAAGCCGTTCCACAGGACTACATCCAGCATCTCTACGATCGTCTCCATGGGAGAATAGCAGCCTGCATTGCTGCGAAAGGTGGATATACACTGTACTAGTGCCAACATTGTGCATGCTCTGTTGCCTGTGTCTATGTGCCTGTGGTTCTGTCAGTGTGATCATGTGATGTATCTGACCCCAGGAATGTGTCAATAAAGTTTCCCCTTCCTGGGACAATGAATTCACGGTGTTCTTATTTCAATTTCCAGGAGTGTATTTATTGAACTTTTACATCACAAATAATATAAAACAGTTGTGCAAGAGAGTAATAAACTGAACATGGAGTATAGTATATAAGAGACCAAAACATCAAAAAAAAGAAAAAATCAAATCAATCTTTGACGGTAAATCGAACTTGAAATCAATAATTAATCAATCAGTTGCTAGTCAGTTTTCAAGTTTAGATTCCGATGAAAGAACATTTACATGTTTCGGTTGAAAGCATCTTGCTGTTTATTTTTAACTAGAGCTTCAATGTCTCCCTTGATTGAGCTCAACTTAACTCTCGAATATTCTTTTGTATTTATCTTTAATGCACAGCAACTCAGAAAACGCATTTTCACAATGTAAGTAATAACAAAAGACACCAAAAATTCGACTGCATGTTTGAAAAGAGAAGGGTAATCTGCCTTTGCTCCCATCCAAAAATGAAGCAGCGTTTACTTTTTGAAAGCATTTTCCATTGAATTGTCGCTAGTTATGTAGATGAGTTCTTTCGTGATTACTTCTTCTGGTACTTTTCCTGAAAATGGATTATTTATCCAGTCATATTTTGTGTAATCTTTAGGAAAGTACTTTTCAAAACTTTCTTAAAAGATCTATAAATTTGTAACAATATCTCGAAGTAAATCTTCCATGGGAGATAATTTATCGTCTTTCAAAAAAATGATGTCGGACTAGAGAATGCGAAAATGTTGTTGCTCAGTACTTGTGAACGAAAAAATCCAACATTCTTTTGAAAGGCTATGTTTTGTTACCTTGTAGGAAAGCTATTGTGAAGCCTGTCAATCAGTTAAATAGGCCAATCTCGATAATCACAGATCATCGGCGAAAAAATTAATTCATTGTTTTTATCACTGAGAAACATGAAAACGTCGGCACAAAAACTTTCGAATGGCCACCGATAAGACCCGATCAAAATATCGCCAACGTCGAAACAAGAGGAATCATTCCGGGCCAAGGAAGCGACGACTAAGGCCGGCCGGAGTGGCCGATCGGTTCTAGGCGCTACAGTCTGGAACCGCGCGACCGCTACGGTCGCAGGTTCGAATCCTGCCTCGGACATGGATGTGTGTGATGCCCTTAGGTTAGTTAGGTTTAAGTAGCTCTGAGGTCTAGGGGACTGATGACCTCAGAAGTTAAGTCCCATAGTGCTCAGAGCCATTTGAACTGATTAAGGGAGGGGTGGTACAATCCAACCTTCTTGTACCCTGAGTACAGTCCGAAACAAACATTCTACGGTAAATTCATTTTCTTTAGCATTATACAGATGCTATTTTTGTCAATCAGTTTTCTCACTATCGTTTTACTTTATTATATAAAGTAACGTAAAATAATAATTGTACTTATATCAGCACGTGTTTTGTTTGCTGAAGTGTCGTTGCGTACCACCAGCGGTACGCGTATCATCGTCTGAGAACCTGTGCTGTAGAGGATGAGTTAACTTCACATGCATTTCCTTCGAACCACATTGTTCTTCAGTTACAGCTTCTTTAGTTTCAAAGTTTCTCGTGTGTAATTCATCCACTGTGGTGACAAGTTACATTCTGATGTGATTATGTTACCCCGATAAGGCAGATACAAAATGTTACGGAATATTACAAGAGGAATGAAGGCAGAGGTTTGTCGTGCCGGCACCATAACTACTCGCTATATTTCCTGCATATGGCCGGTCACCAATGTTCATGTGCCCTACATAGCATCTTTTCTAGTTACGAAAGCTCCTTGCCATATCTTGCGCCTCAAAAATACAATAAACGGTGGCAGAAAATATGAAAATGGTGGACTCGCCTTTTGGAAGACGAGAGAGTAAAACTCAGTTCGTTAGTTAAATGTTTTACATTTATTATTGCTCTAAGATGGTGACGAGATGTTTCTTCTGAATAGCACAGGGCCGATTTCTCCATTTTTGTCTACTTAAGCCAATATATCCAGTGAATTATTTAGTAAAATACTTGACAAGTATGATGTCATGAGGATACGATTGATGATTATATGGTGATGACGGCCGGCCGGTGTGGCCGTGCGGTCTAGGCGCTTCAGTCTGGAACCGCGTGACCGCTCCGGTCGCAGGTTCGAATCCTGCCTCGGGCATGGATGTGTGTGATGTCCTTAGGTTAGTTAGGTTTAAGTAGTTCTACGTTATAGGGGACTGATGACCTCAGATGTTAAGTCCCATAGTGCTCAGAGCCATTTTTTTGGTGATGACGAAACGTCACTCTAAAAAAGTAAAAGAAGTGAGTGAGTACCCATTTTCAAGTACTATAGTTTAGAATGAATGCATGATCGCTGGCACACCAATTCTTTGGATGCAGTTCGGTACCAAATTGTCGATTTTCGAAGTTATTCCGTCACGTGTGTATAGAGTGCTTAGTAATCTTCACTGCTAATATCATACGTTAGACAGCAGGGCGGTCATGGTTCGTTATGTTACACACAGGCAAAAAAAGCACTAAAAGCCATGTTCTTGCCAAATTCTTGTGGTTAACAAATTATATGTGAAGTAGCGGTGGCACGAGCGTGGCGTTGTGTCATCGTGTTTATTAGTTCTGCACAGGCTCGTAAACATCTGTCGTTTGGAAACACTCCACACGTTGTTAGTGCTCTTGGCGAAGCACAATTCTCTCGTCGCTCTTGAATTTCGATGCAGTAACTGTCAGGCCCTCCGGATTTCAGACGGAGGAAATTCTGAATATCTTGAAAGGAAGCGTCACTCATTCGTGGCATCTTTTACATGCTAACAGTGTTTAAAAAACGGAATATTAATACACGTCCGTGGTCTTGCTTGTAAATTGGCTTCTGGGGTTTCAACAAAACGTCGAATTTTTGTTACATCGAGTAGTAACAGATTTTCTCGTAAAATTGCGCAAGTGTGACGATCACTCGATCGTTTTAAACACTTGCTAAATGTGGTACAGTGATTTTTATTTGTATGAGTTTGAAATAAGTTAATTATTCAAGCTCTGGAGGCTTGTATGTGCGTTTCGCGAGCGCTCTAGCTAGCGTTGTATAGACTTTCAATATACTTGCGAAGTTACTACGAAGTTATGTGAGCTTTTGCGTTGTGTTGGTGTAATGTGGAGAGAAGCGATTAACGAGCAATTACTAAGAATTACCCGGGGGGGGGGGGGGGGGGGGTAGTCCGAAAAATAAGGCACGCTGGGAAACGATTATGTGAAGAAGAACTAATTTGCTCGCCATCGTATTGAAATATATGAAAGCATTCAGAATGAAATTTTCACTCTGCAGTGGAGTGTGCGGTGATATGAAACTTCCTGGCAGATTAGAACTGTGGCCAGGCCGAGACCTGAACTTGGAACCTCTGCCTTTCGCAGGCAAGTACTGCACCTACTGAGCCATCCAATCACGACTCCCGACGCCCTCACAGCTTTGATTCTGCCTGTATCTCGTCTCCTGCCTTCCAAACTTCACAGAAGCTCTTCTGCGTACCTTGCAGAACTAGCACTCCTGGAAGAAAATATATTGCGGAGACATGGCTTAACCACAGGCTGGGGGATGCTTCCAGAATAAATTTTCACTCCGCAGCGCAGTGTGTGCTGATACGAAACTTCCTGACAGATTAAAAATGTGCGTTCAATCGGTAGAGCATTTGCCCGCGAAAGGCAAAGATGCCGAGTTCGTGTCTCCGTCCGGCAAACGGTTTTAATCTGCCAGGAAGTTTCATATGAAAGTGTTGCTGTTATTGCAATAGAACGAATTATAGTGAATCCAAGTGTTTCCGCAGTGAGTGGGCGTAGGCTTTATCAATCTGGCTGTAATGTGCAGGAACAATTTGTTCGCACCGTCAGATATGAATTTCTTCCGGCGAATATGATGTTCAAATAACTTACGGGAAAGCAGCCGTACGACGTCGTTGAAACCTCCGATATTTCGGCAGGTGGACACCTTGTTATTTTCAAGGCAAAAGAGCAGCAGGTAACTGCTGTGTAAGGGAATTTAAAACCTTGGTTTGCGGAGCAATTTCGGAAAGATAAAACACACACACACACACACACACACACACACACACACTGTAAATACAAGCGCCATCACACAACAAAAGATGACCGATATCAGAAATTATCCATTGTGAAAATTAATAACCAAAGGGTTAGGTAGTATTAACTCTGTCTCCCTGTTTTTTTGACAAGAAAGAGGCCCGAATTTCTCGCATAATTTAAGCAAAAACTTCCCTCTCTATTTATAAGGTCATTTTCTAATTTAATTTCGACTGCTTCCTTAAAAACACTATGACAGTAACTGGAAGTGCATGCGAGAATTTCCATGTTGTTATATTCCATAGGATGACCAGTGCCAAGACAATGTTCTGGAAGAGCAGATTTCCTCGGCTGTTGGAGGCGTATGTGACGCTTATGCTCAGAACACCGCTCCTTCAAAGTCCTGAAAATCTGACCAACATATGATACTCCACAACAGCAAGGAATACGACAGACGCCTGCCTTAACGCAAGCCAAGATCATCCTCCACGGGGCCTAAGATGGTGGTCAGAAAACAGAGTTCACATCCTACTTCCGCAAAATACGACGAATCCTGTTGGAAATGCTCCCAGCGTAAGGCAAAAAGGCCGTGCCACCCCGGTATTATCACCACTCACCCGGTGTACGATTGGTCGCTATGCAATTCTCGTTGAAACTGTCTTCCACTATAGCCATTCTGCCGAATGGTGACCTCAAGATGGGTAACTCAACTGAGACACTGTCAGGGTCTGAGATGATATCACCTTTGGTAGTGTGGTGGCGCGTCTACAGTGTGTGTGTGTGTGTGTGTGTGTGTGTGTGTGTGTGTGTGTTTGTGTGTGTGTGTTACCTTTCCGGAATTGCACTCTTGCACTGCGCTTACGTGCTGCAGCTTTACCTTGGAAATAACAGGGTGTGCACCTGTTGAAATATCGGCAGTTCTCGACAACGACACCCGGGAACATCCAGGTATAATAACATTTATTCGGTGAACAGTGCAGTCAGTAACGTGCATTTTAAGGATCAAAATTTATGGCGATACTTGTATTAATTACTTATTCTGTAGGTGGCTCTTACGTGGCACTATAAAGTTACCGATAATTTTTCTTGGGCTGTCCCCGCAGTGTATTTAAATTACATATAAAAATGAGCTGTGTCAATAGGCCCATAGGCCTTCGAAAACGGAAAATATAGCAAAACAGAAACCCGCCTACTTCGCAAAATATTACGTCTGTGTGACCAGTTCACTCGTTGCGCTAACTCCCGTCCGCACTCTACGTGCGGCCTTACGGTGTACTTAGGTAGCCACGGCTGCCTGGGGGCTAAGCACGCCTTCGAGTCGCTGCCAACAGCCGCTGTACGACCATCTTATTGAATAGAGAATGTATTTTCTAATGAAACATTTCTGCTTCTAGTACCGCTGAGGAAATAGTGGCTCGCACCCAATGTCCTGGGCGCCATTCTCAGACGGTTATCCTGGTATACGGGGTGTAAACGGTGTAAGTTGCCATAAAAGTTCCTGTTCGTAGAACACAAACAATTTATTTAAAAAGTCTAGCGGCAAGTTTATGCATTTCCTAGGGTTGTTCCAGAAAAAGATAACAGTTCATATTGGGAGAATGTTTTTGGAGAAGGAAATACTGGACAGTACACTCGGATTAGACGTGGCTTGTGTAAACATTATGCACAGTAGACCACGAGAATTCATTAAACAGGATGAAAACACTACGGTGTGCCTGCTCCACTCCCTCCCCCAACACAGGTGCACTTATAGAAGCAATCGGTTCGTGTTATTTACAGCTGCGTGTATCGACAACACGAACGTGAGTCGCAAAAACATACGCATATACAGTCTGCGTGGTTGAGTCATTGTAATACGCCGAACGTAGACAGTCGTCAAGTTACCTGTGTAGACGTTATTGAAACTCTGTTAAACGTTAGGATGGAAGGAAGATTTACTATCGTTGAACTACGCGATTTTCATTTAATTTATGGCGAGGCAGAAGGTGTTGCGAGGGCGGCTGCACGAATTTATCGAGAATGCTTGCTACAACGAAGACTTACTGCACGATCGACATTTGTTGCTGTTCACCAAAGGTTTGTATCATCATAATTCTCTACTTTTACTCGATTGTTCTGCAACTCATTTGTAACGAAACACAGTAGTTATCTTTAGCTGCCGCGCGGGATTAGCCGAACGGTCTTAGGCGCTGCAGTCATGGACTGTGCGGCTGGTCCCGGCGGAGGTTCGAGTCCTCCCTCGGGTATGGGTGTGTGAATTTGTCCTTAGGATAATTTAGGTTAAGTAGTGTGTAAGCATAGGGACTGATCACCTTAGCAGTTAAGTCCCATAAGATTTCACACACATTTATCTTTAGCTTTTTGCATTTAATTCTGTATGCGAAACTGTTGTCTGTTCTGATATGCTTTCATTTCATTATTAAATAAATTACGACAGGATGCAACTTACTAGTAGGTATTTAGTTTGCATAGGTCGCGAGATACTGGCTCTTTAGTGCCCCGCGCAGAAGGCAGAGGCCCGCAACGAGAAGAACGTACTTTGGAAGCTGAGGAACAAATTCTGGACAGCATCCACGAAGATCCTACTCAGAGTACTAGAAGCATCGCCCGCCGAGTGGGTGTACCACACACTGTCGTTCATCACACTTTAAAAGAGGAGCGTGTGCAGCCTTAACGCATTCACCGCTTGTAAGCGTCGGAAGAGGTTTTCTCCGCGACGAGAATTCTCAGAGTGATTTTGTTACAAAGTGCGCAGCATAATTTTATTAACAAAATACTTGTCACAGATGAAGCGTGGTTCATTCATGACGGGATAACTAATTTCCATAACATGCATATTTGGAGTGAACGCAATCCGCGCCAAGTAGTAATAACACATTTACAACGCCACTTTTCCGTAAGCCTACGGGTGGGTATAATCGATGATTACTTTGCTTGAACAGTTGACCTATAACAATTACTGAATCTTTCTACAAGAAACATAACTACCAACTTTATTAGAAGATATTCCGTTAGCAGTGCGTCATAACATGTGGTCCCTCCACGATGGTGCTCCACCCCACATCGGTGACAGAGTACGAAAATTTTTGAATAAACTATTTCCAGGATGATGGATAGGACGTTTTGGTTCACGTCGATGGCCAGCACGCAGTCCTGATTCAAATCCATCGGAGTTTTACTTTTGGGGCCATGTTATAACGCAGCAAGTTATTACGCGTATGGTGGCTGCAGGACGGCTATGTTTTTGTTTTCGCTCTGCTCACAGCTGACGATGCCTGCCGTGAGAACTGTATAGCGTAACATTCAGTCGATACGAAGATTCATACCCTCTATGAATCTAAATAATCCATATTAGCTATTATCCGATTTTGTTCAAATTTGGTACACAGCGTATTGTTATTAATGGAATGATGCTGTCAAAATGTCAGATTTTTATTTATTATAATTCCGGAGATAAAGAGAATTAGCTAAAAGTTCTAAAACCTACTCTTGTTTTTTAAAGCCAAGTTACGAACAATAAGAAATTGGCTTTCATTATCATTTGAAGCCATTACAAAGTTGTCAGTACATAAAAATCAATTAATTGGAATTTTCTTTTTAAAACTTTGGTCACTTTGCATTGCGTAAAGAAAAAAATCGGTCAGTATTATTATCGGATTATATTTTGTTGTGTGACTGGGTGAGAATGATTGAGAGAGTGTATGTGGGCCACACATTACAGTTTAATGTTTCATTTTACGTAAAACCTTGTACAAGCGAACAGCGGGAAAGTTATGTTGCAACCACGATTCAGGTGACGTACGTTTGTGTGAGCATGCTTTTGTATAAAAGCAGCCAGAATGGAAGTTAGAGGCGGAATAAGTTTATTTATCAATTTGAAGAATATTTCTCACTTTGCTTATTTTGATTACACATAATACAAGAAATTGAAATTTTGCTGACATTAATTACTATCAAATTAGTGATTCGATAAGGCAAGATTTGCCGCGAGAATGATCAGGAAGGAACATTTTGATTGGTCGTTTTGATCAACAGCCAATCAGAATTAAGCTGTTCCCGTGCGAATAGAGGAGTCGGCAGAGAGGAAAGTACCTCGAGAGAGTCGCTTGCTAGTCGGCCTATGGGTAACACGATGTTAGACCGCTCCTTAAAAATACTCTGCAAGATGAGGAAATAATGAGCTAATTTCGGTTCGAACATATCGTGACTGAAGCGACTGGAGTTGCAACATTTTAATGGAAGTTTGGTGTTTCTAAGTTAAATAGTTTGAGAGGTATGAGCGTATAAACTTCCTGGTCGTAGTACCAACTTCGCTTGGAGTGTTTCGTGCTCTGTACGGAATATTTTGGCGAGCACTTCTTACGAAGAAGATCACTGAAACGACCGAATGTAGTTGTGGGTCTGTGACTGATAGAACGTGAAAGTTAGTCGGATCGGACTTGCTAAAATTCTGACTGCTTTTCGGGTGAATATTTGTTATATAGACAGTGAACTTTAAATGATAACGTTTCACCATATTAAATCTGGACTTATAGCCATTTCATGTGTTTCAACATAAATAAAAAACATAGTTAATCTGATTTTAAACACTTTTCTGCGATATCCCGAAAGCCCGATGTTTTAATCATGAACTTTCAGGAACTGACTTTCAGTTAGAGTTACGCGGCCTCTGTGTGGTAGGTGTTAGGTAGTGGTTTCATCCACGCTGCTTTACACTGCCTAGCACGTATCTGCTACCACAGAGTGAAAGGACATCGGCAAGAATCCTATCGAGGTAGGCGGACGGAACGATAGCGTTAACAACACTGAGGACCGACCCCACCCGCAGTGTGAAGGAACTTATTGATGCTCACCAAGTAAATAACCTGGACGAATTTACACAGAGGATTTTCGATGCTGCCAGTACCATAAAGACAAATTTGCATGTGTGTGTGAACGAGTGCGACGAAATTGGGTTCGCAGTAATGAAGCTAGGGTGCAATCGAATCGCGGGCATTTTGAACAGTGATGTAGGTTTCGTTTTCGTTACGGTACTGTTGAACAAAAGGGGAATGATCATAATTTCATTTTCGTTTTGATATTGTTGTAAAAAAAAGAAAAAAGAAATAAGAGGAAAGAGTTGACTGTAATTAAAGCACAACGAATTACGTGGCAATTGGTTGATTTTGTACTAAGTGAAACATATTTTATTTGGTGTTAAC
Source organism: Schistocerca nitens (assembly GCF_023898315.1). NCBI lineage: Eukaryota > Metazoa > Arthropoda > Insecta > Orthoptera > Acrididae > Schistocerca > Schistocerca nitens. The sequence continues at coordinate 426,154,243 of NC_064614.1, read as the reverse complement.
TTTCCTTTACTACCACGACTTTCGTTATGGTAATGTTGTAAAGAGATCTCCGCCTGCTTATCTGGGTGGTTCCGTGCTTGCCTCCCAAGCAGCGTGCCAGGGTTCGATTCCCGGCTATGGGGATTTTCTCCGCTCGTGGACTGGATGTTGTGTTGTCCTCATCATCATTTCATCCTCATCTCCGGCACGCAAGCCGGCCAATGCGGCATCGACTGAAATTAGACTTGCACTAGGCGGCCGAATTTCTCCGGATGGGGCCTCCCGGCCAACAATGCCATATGCTCTTTTCCATTTATTTTTTAAGAGAAAGCGTCTGGTTCTATTTAATTAATTGTTTACGTAAAACGAGTCACACGTTCTTGACTCGAACCCCCAACGGATTTATCGGTAAACTGTAAAAAGATACCATTAATATTTGTTTGACAAATGGCTGTTTATTCCAGTTATTTCATGCGAATAATTCCAGAATAAATTATTATCTCCAGCAAACGAGCTGAAGATAAAAACATTGCACATCCTACAACCACGAAAGTGAAAGACAACTGGGGGGGGGGGGGGGGGTAGTATTGGTATTGGCTGACATTGCTTGTTTGGGTAGCACCTGACCGCCGCGCCGCGTCGTTGTAGACGTCCAGTGCTTACATTGCTATGATTCTTCTTCGCCCATTACCTTCTTCTGATTGCCGAGTCGATGTCGGTAATACACAAGCAAGGCCATGTACCGTCAGTTGACACTGTAAACAGAAGTGCGTCTACTATCAATCCTACAAATACCTTTTTAGGAATAAAAAATGAAGAACACGATACAACTCTATTTCATCAGACTTTTTTTGCCAAGCATATCGAGACGCACCGTCTGTATAATTTTGATAGCTTATACCGTTTACACCGTGTATAATATAGTGACTGCACCCCCACACCCCCATTACACACTCGTTACCTACTCTAGACCCGTTGTTCACTTCATTTTCATGAACTGGAAACTTTATCATTTTATAGATCACATGCGTTGGGTGACATAATAGATCAGCGACCCTAAGACAACGATCCAACTAGCACGACCCCCCTCTCCCCCCCCCCCCCCATCCCAAGTTGTCACTTTCGCTGTAATAGAATGTACAATGTTTTTCACCTTCAGCTCGTTTACTGGAGATAATAATTTATTCTGGAATTATTCGCATGAAGTAACTGGAATAAACTGTCATTTTTCAAAGAAAAATTAATGATTTCCATTTACAGTTTACCGATAAATCCCTCCGTCGGAGGTTCGAGTCCCCCTCGGGGATGGGTGTGTGTGTCGTCCTTAGCGTTAAGTTAGCTTAAGTTAGATTAAGTAGTGTGTAAGCCTAGAGACCGATGATCTCAGCAGTTTGATCCCATAGGAACTTACCACCACCACCGCCATTACCGATAAAAGACGCTGTGGTATCATTTCTGCGCCAGTCATTGGCATTGGGCGCATCACTCACGCACAGATCCTAGTTTCCACTCACGGAGGTCAGAGTTTGTTACTGTCTACTCCCTCCCCGCGACCCGCTCTCCCTCAGATACAGAGTTACTCATGAGTATCTCCTCCAACGTTTAAGAAGATAATTGCACGAAAACTACAGGACATAAAGAAAAGAAAAAGGTAAAGGAAAGTAAAGTCGTATGGCACGAATCGCGTGGAGATCTCGAAGGGCAGGTTCAGCCACCTAAATGGAAAGGTTTCCTTATCCTTCGCTCCCATGGGTACCATTCCTTAGCGAAGTATGAGAGTTAGAGCCAAAGAAAAAAAAAGACTGGTACATCTGCCTAATATCGTGTAGGGCCCCCGCAACACGACGTGGCATGTCCGAAGTAGTGCTGGAGGGAACTGACACCATGAATCCTGCAGGGCTCTCTATAAATCCGTAAGAGTACGAGGGGGTGGAAATCTCTTCTGGATAGCAGGTTGCAAGGCATCCCAGATATGCTCAATAACGTTCATGTCTGGGGAGTCTGGTAGCCAGCGGATGTGTTTAAATTCAGGAGAGCGTTCCTGGAGCCACTCTGTAGCAATTCTGGAGGTGTGGGCTATCGCATAGTCCTGCTGCAATTGCCCAAGCCCGTCGGAATGCGCAATCGACATGAATGGATGCGAGTAATCAGATGCTTACGTGCGTGTCACCTGTGAAAGTAGTATGTAGATGTAACAGGGGTCCCATATTACTCCAACTGCACAAACCCCACACCATTACAGAGCCTCCACCAGCTTGAACAGTGCCCTGCTGACATGCAGGGTCCACCGATTCATGAGGTTGTGTCTATGCCCGTACGCGTCCATCGATACAATTTGAAACGAGACTCCTCCGACCAGGCAACATGTTTCCAGACAACAATAGTGCAATGTCGGTGTTGACGGGCCCAGGCGAGGCGTAAAGCTTTGTGTTCGTCGAATGGTTCGCACGCTGACACCTGTTGATGATCCAGCATTGAAATCTGCAACAATCTGCGAAAGGGTTGCACTTCCGTCACGTTGAACGATTGTCTTCAGTCGTCGTTAGTCCCGTTCCTGCAGGATCTTTTTCCGGCCCCAGCGATGTCGGAGATTCGACGTTTTATCGGATTCCCGATATTCATGGTACTCTCATGAAACGGTCGTGCAGAAAAATCCCTATTTCATCTCTACCTCGGAGACGCTGTGCCCCATCCCTCATGAGCCGGCTGTAGCACCACGTTCAAACTCACTTAAATCTTGATAACGTGCCATTGTAGCAGCAGTATCCTACCTAACAATTGCGCCAGACACTTGTCTTTTATAGGCGACCGCAGCGCCGTATTCTGCCTGTTAATATATCTCTGTATTTGAATACGCATGCCTATACCAGTTTCTTTGGTGCTTCAGTGTATGTGTAAGTGTATCTGTGAAGTGTAGACGACTCCAATAGTGTGTGTACAGTTTAGTGTCGTGTTCAAGATGATGCGAGAAGGGAGAGGGTGAAACCAGTTCCTGACAAGTAGCCTAATCATCTCGAAGAGAACCAAGATGGACGCCCAGCTTAGCGTGCCCATTTGTCGGACAGGTAACCATCAACAGTGGCTCATGCTCTCCCTTCATGAGACACTGTGGAGAAGTTTGGAATTTAATCCAGGACATCAGCGCAAAGGCTGGTCATCAGGGACTTCGCACCACAACCCCTCCTGCACTTTGACCCATAAAGGCAAATGGATATTTGTCAAAGGCACGTGGCATACCCGGATGGTCATCCATCCAACTAACTGCAATTGAGAATATGGACTACCATCAGCTGCGTAACGGAATGACGACTTTTTTTTTTTGTAGATCTAATTTTGTTCTATATTGTTCGTTGAATTTGTTCGGGGCGGACGTCCGTTCAGGTTCTTCGTTGATCCGTTCACTCAGTTTTTCATTAGAGAGAGTAGCTAACCCTCTGACCGAGCATACTGAGCTACCGTGCCGGCATCATTTGGCTATACGAGCACAACTCACATCTACACTCAAACTTCCATACGTCGTCAACCGTGTGTCCATAACCTGTAATCGTACATCCATGTATGTATATTCCCTTACAGGGGAGACATTTTACTTGAAAGTCGCTTGCTCGGTGTCGGCGGATAAATAAGCTGTTGCAGTGCTTGCACGTCCGAAGGAAATTTGTTTCGTGATTTGGAATAAAACAGGCATTGTAATATCCACGTACTGGTCACGTCCGACGTTTCTTAAACCTTTGTCTACTATCGGAACGTATGTGTTCCATAATAGGATATCACAGAACTTCTGCTTGTTATTGCTATTTATCAATGTTCCACTAGTAAAGGGAAGCGCACTAATAGTTATCAGAATTCTTATAATTACAAATGGCACCCGTAGGTTGCGCACAAGCGAAGCCTGTATTGAGCACCAGTAGCATAAAAACTTGGAGAGATGCCCTGTCCTCTGATGTCAGTCTGTTTTCAGTAGGTCTTGTAGTTTTTGCACAATCGTATTCTGAAACGCTGGAGGTACATATGAATAATCCTGTTTGCTGGCCCCACCCCAACCGCGCTTGGGCGACTAGAGAGCCTGAAACGTTGTTTTTATATAATTACTCGTTGTTTTTATATTGTTACTTCAGACTACGACATTAATTAAAATATCTATACTTTAATGTTTTTGAATTCAAAGGGTTAGTTCTGATGATCTAACGGCCGTAGACGTACAAAAACGACACACTCGTCAGTGAATAGTGCACCTCTCCAAGTTTTAACTTGCGCTACAGATGCTCAGTGTGGGCACAGTTTCCGACACTGCAAACGTCAATACGTTCGCTCACTAAGCTGAAGTCGCTAGCACAAACTGTCCGGTATGATGCGACAAAAGCCGGCGTGGAAATCTTCGATGGGTTGCCTGTCTATAGGCACGAGGTACATTGAGGTGACAAAAGTCATGGGATAGTAATATGCAAATACACAGACGGCGGTAGTGTCGCATTCGCGAGGTATAAAAGGGCAGTGCGTTGCCAGAGCTGTCTTTTATATTCAAGTGATTCATGTGGGAAGGTTTCCGACGCGATTACGGCGCACGTCAGGAATTAGCAAAGTTCGAACGCGGAACAGTAGTTGGAGCTAGCTGCATGGGACATTCCATTTCGGAAATCATTAGGGAATTCAATATTCCGAGATCCACAGAGTCAAGAGTGTACCGAGATTAACGACCGAGAGCAGCGGCGCTTGCGTAGAGTTGTCTGTGCAGACAGACAAGCAACATTCCGTGAAATAACTGCAGAAATCAATGTGGGTCATACGTCGAACGTATCCGCAGCTCCTCTCCTGGGCTCATGACCATGTCGGTTGGACCCTAGACGACTGGAAAATCGTGGCCTGTTCAGTAGAGTCCGGATTTCAGTTTACCGAGCGAAGTGGCGCAGCGGTTAGCACACTGGACTCACATTCGGGAGGACGAAGGTTCAGTCCTGCGTCCGGCCATCCTGATTTGAGTTTCCCGTGATTTCCCTAAATCGCTCCAGACAAATGCCGGGATGGCTCCTTTGAAAGGGCACGGCCGACTTCCTTCCCCGTCATTCCCTAATCGCCGGCCGGGGTGGCCGAGCGGTTCTAGGCGCTTCAGTCTGGAACCGCGCTACCGCTACGGATTCGAATCCTGCCTCGGGCATGGATGTGTGTGATGTCCTTTGCTTAGTTAGGTTTAAGTAATTCTGAGTTCTAGGGGACTGATGACCTCAGAAGTTAAGTCTCATAGTGCTCAGAGCCATCTGAACCATACCCTAATCCAAATAAGACCGATGACCTCGCAGTTTGGTCTCTTTCCCGAAACAACCCCAGAACCCCTCAGTTAGTAAGAACTGATGGTAGGGTTCCAGCGTGGCGCAAACCCCACGAAGCCGCGGACCCAAGTTCTCAACAAGGCGCTGTGCAGTCTGGTGGTGGCCCGATAATGGTGTCAGCTGTTATTACATGAAGTGGACTGTGTCCTCTGGTGCAACTGAACCTATCACTGACTGGAAATCGTTATGTTCGACTACTTTGAGACCACTTACAGCCATTCGTGGACCATATGTTCCCAAACAATGGAATATCTATGGATGTCGATACGCTATGTAACAAGGCCACAACTGTTGGCGGTTGGTTTGAAGAACATTCTGGACAATTCAAGCGAATGATTTGGCCACCAGATCGCCCGACATGTATCCCATAGAACATTCATGGGACATAATCGAGAAGTCAGTTTGTGCACAAAATCATGCATCGGCAACACTTTCGCTGTTGTGGACGCCATATTTTTGCTCCATATTTTTGCAGGAACTTCCAACGACTAGTGCAGTCCATGCCACATCGAGTTGCTGCACTACACCGAGCAAAAGGTTGGGCGGCACGAATTAGGAGGTATCCGATGACTTTTGTCGCCTCAGTGTAATTCGTTACTGCAAAACGGAGCGGAAGATTTGTGTGCCTGTTTTGACACGCCTTCCACCTACTGCAACTATGCCACGCCACCAATAACAAATCTAAACTCTATCCACTGATACGCGTCATTTTTCTATATGTATTGTAGTGATAGTGTAGTCGTCTTGTGAAACCCCAGAGGTACTTGAGACAAAGCCTGTAGAAATCGCTATCAGCCGCGCTTTTATCACGCCCCTTATGTCTCCGATTTTAATAATAAAAATTCAAATTGTTTAATAACATTAAATCGTTCCGTTAGAATGAAGTCCTACCCCCATGAACCATGGGCCTTGCCGTTGGTGGGGAGGCTTGCGTGCCTCAGCGATACAGATGGCCGTACCGTAGGTGCAACCACAACGGAGGGGTATCTGTTGAGAGGCTAGACAAACGTGTGGTTCCTGAAGAGGGGCAGCAGCCTTTTCAGTAGTTGCAGGGGCAACAGTTTGGATGATTGACTGATCTGGCCTTGTAACACTAACCAAAACGGCCTTGCTGTGCTGGTACTGCGAACGGCTGAAAGCAAGGGGAAACTACGGCCGTAATTTTTCCCGAGGGCATGAAGCTTTACTGTATGGTTAAACGATGATGGCGTCCTCTTGGGTAAAATATTCCGGAGGTAAAATAGTCTCCCATTCGGATCTCCGGGCGGGTACTACTCAAGAGGACGTCGTTATCAGGAGAAAGAAAACTGGCGTTCTACGGGTCGGAGCGTGGAATGTCAGATCCCTTAATCGGGCAGGTAGGTTAGAAAATTTAAAAAAGGAAATGGATAGGTCGAAGTTAGATATAGTGGGAATTAGTGAAGTTCGGTGGCAGGAGGAACAAGACTTTTGGTCAGGTGAATACAGGGTTATAAATACAAAATCAAATAGGGGTAATGCAGGAATAGGTTTAATAATGAATAAAAAAAATAGGAGTGCGGGTAAGCTACTACAAACAGCATAGTGAACGCATTATTGTGGCCAAGATAGACATGAAGCCCATGCCTACTACAGTAGTACAAGTTTATATGCCAACTAACTCTGCAGATGATGAAGAAATTGAAGAAATGTATGATGAGATAAAAGAAATTATTCAAGTAGTAAAGGGAGACGAAAATTTAATAGTCATGGGTGACTGGAATTCGAGAGTAGGAAAAGGGAGAGAAGGAAACATAGTGGGTGAATATCGATTGGGGGAGAGAAATGAAAGATGAAGCCGTCTGGTAGAATTTTGCACAGAGCATAACTTAATCATAGCTAATACTTGGTTCAAGAATCATAAAAGAAGGTTGTATACGTGGAAGAATCCTGGAGATACTAGAAGGTATCAGATAGATTACATAATGGTAAGACAGAGATTTAGGAACCAGGTTTTAAATTGTAAGACATTTCCAGGGGCAGATGTGGACTCTGATCACAAACTATTGGTTATGAACTGTAGATTAAAACTGAAGAAACTGCAAAAAGGTGGGAATTTAAGGAGATGGGACCTGGATAAACTGAAAGAACCAGTGGTTGTACAGAGTTTCAGGGAGAACATAAGGGAACAATTGACAGGAATGGAGGAAAGAAATACAGTAGAAGAAGAATGGATAGCTCTGAGGGATGAAGTAGTGAAGGCAGCAGAGGATCAAGTAGGTAAAAAGACGAGGGCTAGTAGAAATCCTTGGGTAACAGAAGAAATACTGAATTTAATTGATGAAAGGAGGGAATATAATAATGCAGTAAATGAAGCAGGCAAAGAGGAATACAAACGTCTCAAAAATGAGATCAACAGGAAGTGCAAAATGGCTAAGCAGGAATGGCTAGAGGACAAATGTAAGGATGTAGAGGCTTATCTCAGTAGGGGTAAGATAGATACTGCCTACAGGAAAATTAAAGAGACCTTTGGAGAAAAGAGAGACACTTGTATGAATATCATGAGCTCAGATGGAAACCCAGTTCTAAGCAAAGAAGGGAAAGCAGAAAGGTGGAAGGAATATATAGAGGGTCTATACAAGGGCGATGTACTTGAGGACAGTATTATGGAAATGGAAGAGGATGTAGATGAAGATGAAATGGGAGATACGATACTGCGTGAAGAGTTTGACATAGCACTAAAAGATCTGAGTCGAAACGAAGGCCCCGGGAGTAGACAACATTCCATTAGAACTACTGACGGCCTTGGGAGAGCCAATCCTGACAAAACTCTACCATCTGGTGAGCAAGATGTATGAGACAGGCGAAATACCCTCAGACTTCAAGAAGAATATAATAATTCCAATCCCAAAGAAAGCAGGTGTTGACAGGTGTGAAAATTACCGAATTATCGGTTTAATAAGTCACAGTTGCAAAATACTAACGCGAATTCTCTACAGACGAATGGAGAAACTGATAGAAAGCGACCTCGGCGAAGATCAGTTTGGATTCCGCAGCAATGTTGGAACACGTGAGGCAATACTGACCCTACGACTTATCTTAGAAAATAGATTAAGGAAAGGCAAACCTACATTTCTAGCATTTGTAGACTTAGAGAAAGCTTTTGACAATGTTGACTGGAATACTCTCTTTCAAATTCTAAAGGTGGCAGGGGTAAAATACAGAGAACGAAAGGCTATTTACAATTTGTACAGAAACCAGATGGCAGTTATAAGAGTCAAGGGACATGAAAGGGAAGTAGTGGTTGGGAAGGGAGTGAGACAGGATTGTAGTCTCTCCCCGATGTTATTCAATCTGTACATTGAGCAAGCAGTAAAGGAAACAAAAGAAAAATTCGGAGTAGGTATTAAAGTCCATGGAGAAGAAAAAAAAAACGTTGAGGTTCGCCGATGACATTGTGATTCTGTCAGAGACTGCAAAGGACTTGAAAGAGCAGTTAAGCGGAATGGACAGTGTCTTTAAAGGAGGATATAAGATGAACATCAACAAAAGCAAAACGAGGATAATGGAATGTAGTCGAATGAAGTCGGGTGATGCTGAGGGAATTAGATTAGGAAATGAGACACTTAAAGTATTAAAGGAGTTTTGCTATTTGGGGAGCAAAATAACTGATGATGGTCGAAGTAGAGAGGATATAAAATGTAGACTGGCAATGGCAAGGAAAGCGTTTCTGAAGAAGAGAAATTTGTTAACATCGAGTATAGATTTAAGTGTCAGGAAGTCGTTTCTGAAAGTATTTGTATGGAGTGTAGCCATGTATGGAAGTGTGACAGCATTTTAATTTTTTAAATTCAGTCAATAACTACGCGAAATATTGAAAATCTAGTTTTTGTTGTCCTCGGAAGCCGTTAGATAGGCGACTTGCAACTGCTAATGTTTTCCAGGATGGAGGTTTAGTACTATACAGGGTATCCGGGCTGGATGTATACACCAACAAATGCGTATAACGAAAGAATGCGATGTTTTATGGTGTTGAGCAAGTTGAAAAATGGCTCTGAGCACTATTGGACTCAACATCTGAGGTCATCAGTACCCTAGAACTTAGAACTACTTAAACCTAACTAACCTAAGAACATCACACACATCCATGCCCGAGCCAGGATTCGAACCTGCGACCGTAACGGTCACGCGGTTCCAGACTGAAGTGCCTAGAACCGCACTGCCACTCCGGGCGGCCTGTTGAGCAAGTACTCATTCGATAGAGGCACTCTCCAAGATACGATCCTCAGCATTTCATACACAGCGCTGCCTCATGACGCATGCGCACAAATGTTTACTGTGCAGTAGGCAGATGTACCCCTGACAGCTGATACGTGGACGCCACAACGAAAGGTGCAGTGTGTGCTGTGGTTAACACAGCTAAAATCTGCAACAGGTGATCAGCGGCGTGCAAGAAGGAAATGACACATGGATCCTCACACATGTAAATGCGTTTATAAGGGAGAGAGAACTCTTCGAGAAATGGGAAGTTTGATTTCAAATGCCAGGAAACGTGAAGAGGTCGCGGAACGCCTGTGCGAAGCATTCACTAGAAGCCTACGTAGTAGAGAACTAGCACGACATTGTGCACAAACGTTTCCGGTTGCTTACTTCCAAACTCCAACTTTTGCGTCACACTATGCCTGAGGATCAACGCAGTCGATGTGATTTTGCTGTTGAAATTTTGAATTGTATAGATGGAAACGAGTACCTCAGTGCAGTGTGGTTGAGTGATGAATCTACCTACCATGCCTGTGGCAAAGTTAACCGACGTAACTGTCAAATATGGAGAAGTGAGAATCCAGGAGAAGCGAGTGAGTACACACCGAAAGTTAATGTGAGGTTGAGATTCCACAAACAGGGTGTGATTAGTCCATTTTCTATGTTTTCTGCAGAGACACCTGTCTCGACATGATGGCGAGCTATGCATTTCCACAGATGCCTCAGCATTTTCCAGCATGATGGTGCCCCTCCCCACTACCATGGGGGTGTTGTCACATTTCTCCATTAGACGTTTCCTGGGCGTAGGATCGGAAGGGGACCCATTGCCTGGCCCCTTGGTCTCCCGGTCTGACTCCGCTGGATTTGAATACGTAGCGGTTTATCAAGGACATTCTCCACAGAACAAAGGTTCGAAATTGATAGATTTGAGACAATGGCTCTACGCCACGGTAGTGGCCCCAAACACTTGTCATGCTTATGAGTATGTAAAACTGGAGTAGCGTTTCGATATCTGTAGAACTACAAACGGAGCCCATACTGACCAGTACCAACAGACGTCAAAATATTTGAGCTTCTGTGTACAATGTTGGACAAATAAAGTTATAAACCGTAATAGGTGAAATACAAACGAATAGCCGGCCGGAGTGGCCGAGCGGTTCTAGACGCTACCGTCTGGAACCGCGCGACTGCTACGGTCGCAGGTTCGAATCCTGCCTCGGGCATGGTTGTGTGTGACGTCCTTAGGTTAGTTAGGTTTAAGTAGTTCTAAGTTCTAGGGGACTGATGACCTCAGTAGTTAAGTCCCATAGTGCTCAGAGCCATTTGAACCATTTGAACAAACAAAGTCATTTAGACTATTCTACACGACTGTGACTTCCATTAATAATAAAACCATCGAGTAACGTAATACAAATCGGCTGAGTCATAGATACTCCTACCATTTAGACGCGTTTGACTGAACTTTGCGTTCTTTAGATAACTCGGCAAAAGTCACAAAGAGAAATTTTAACCCTCCTACCATCAATGAAGACAATTCCTTGCTTGCTGTCTTGCAGGTCGAGGGTTCCATCTTTGTGGCTTTTGTGGTGCTTTGTCATCATTAAGGAAACGAACTGTGCTTGCAACAGAATTCGCTGGATGAGTTACTCGTGGAGTCGAAAGCTTTGGAAATGCAAACTGATTGACTATCCATGGCACATATACGACGGATAGTCAGAGTTTTAATTATCAGCTCGAAAAAATAAAGATAAGTAAATAATTTTACGTTTATTTGTAGGCACATGTCTGCAGTTCTGGTACACATTCAAACACCGAGCCTTAGTACCGTAGCACGCCGCTACGGGGCATTCATTAATAACGTAGCATGTCGTACGGTGATTCGTTTTCTGCATTTCAAGGGGGCTGACGCTGCAGCAGCCCAAACTGATTTAGTTTAAATGGTTCAAATGGCTCTGAGCACTATGGGACTCAACTGCTGTGGTCATAAGTCCCCTAGAACTTAGAACTACTGAAACCTAACTAACCTAAGGACAGCACACAACACCCAGCCATCACGAGGCAGAGAAAATCCCTGACCCCGCCGGGAATCGAACCCGGGAACCCGGGCGTGGGAAGCGAGAACGCTGCCGCACGACCACGAGATGCGGGCTGATTTAGTTTAGGTTTACGACAACAGTGCACCTTCGCACTGTACGGCAAAAAAAGTGACGCACCCAGAAGACATGATCGGATGCAAACGTAACTTCGTACACGCACACACAATCGGCGAGCATGTAAACAATAAGATTGCAAAGTTGAAATTCTCTGTGAAAGCTAAAACGACTACCGGAGTGTATTAGCGTTGTTCGCATTTAGTGTTATTACCAGTCCTAGTGGAGCGTAGAACGACCGTGAACAGCATCAGATGCTGAGTGATAATTGTGTAGGGCATGAAGACGCACGTACTTGATTGAGTCAGCGTTATCAGCACCTCACAGAGTTCGACGAGTGTCTCATTGCGGGTCTTTGTTTGGTCAGCTTGTCGAATCGTGCAATATCTAGATATGTGGGGCATTCGGATGTGACAACGCCCCGACGTTGGATTACATGGGAACGTGAGGACAGTCGTACTAGTCGTCGAGTTTCCGATCAACCATGTCCGACGACAACCGTACTGTGTATGTCACACTGTAGCCCGTTCACATCTGCGCCTACCATCAGAGAATAAGTAAAGGACCCCGACAACATTCCGTGTCATATCCCACCATTGGTAAGAGACTAGCAGCAGCCGCACTACGAAATTATCATGCCAAGGGTAGCTTGCCGATAATATCACAACATAAACGGTTGCGTTTTCAGTGGTGCCATTACCGGAAAGTATGGAAAACTGATGAATGGCGTCCAATGTGTTCAGTGATGAATCGTCGTTCTGCACCACCCTGGCTGACCATAGTCGGTGAGTATGGTGGTGACCAGGTGAATGTCCCATTGTTTCAATGTTTTGGAAAGGCACATCCTTCTTACTCTTGGCGTCACTATGTGAACAGTCATCGGATATGACATCAGGTCACAGTTGGTAGTGATTGATGGAATTGACGGTACAACCGTGTGTCACTGACATCCTCCATCGTCGTGTGCTACCTCTCATGTGGCAGTATTTTCAATAGCGCGTGTCACGAGTCTCTAGAAACTGTCTGCGAGATGCTGAGGTATTCCAACGGCCAGAAAGATCCCCAGATCTGTCCCCAATAGAAAACATCTGAGGGACCAGCTCGGACATTAACTTGTTTCAGTGTTAGTATCCAGGATATCAAGGACCACCTGCTACAGTCGTGGACCAGCTTGCTTCATGAGAGGATACAACGACTTCATCACACCTTTTCCACCCGAATCAGAACAAGCATCCAGGCCAGAGAATGTGCATCGTCATACTGCTAAGTAGGCTCATACCATCATGTCTTTTGTAAATTATTTTGTTATCACTGAAATAACAGCACATATCCTTTCAACAAGTGAAGTTTCGTTTCGTTTCCACCTCCCGTTCTTTGAGCTTCTCTTTTGTTGTCAGGCAGTTCATGACACAGTGGTTAGGTAGCGCAGATGTTTCCGGTGTGGTCAGACGAGTGTAAGTGACGAAGAATGAAGTGGCAGACCACCTGTTTTTGAAGAACCAAGAATCACAAGTGAAGTAATGGTTCTCGAAGAACGGTGTATCACAATTAAGGTGATAGTGAAAAAACTGAACACCAGTCAGGATCAGTTTTCAACATCTTGCATGAAATTTTGAACGTGACTAAGCTCTTGTCCGCTAAGTTCCGCAACTGTTCACACCCATTCGAAAAGCCCGATTGATCTGAGGCGCAGTGATGTTGCAGCCCTGTCAGGCCGTGCAGGTGAGTTCTTTAAACGCCTAATCGACATGGACTGTGAGAGCCAACCGTCATTGGGATAGGTGATGCTGAGTGTTTTTTGGGACTTCCACGGTGTGGTGCTAAGAGACTACGCCTGTAAGGAGCAAACCGCCACAGGAATAAAGTACTGAAATCTCAGGGCGTTTCAGGAGGCTAACAGGACGAAGATCGCGGAAGCTGTCCGAGGGGGCATTTTTCTTCCTCCACAACGCCACTGTTCATTTTAAACAGGATACAGTATCAGGTGCTGCTTCTTTGAGCTATTAACTGTCGCACTGCCTCCTGTATTCTCCTGAACTGGCTCCAACTGACGTATTTCGCCTTTTTTGGATGAAGAAACCATTGCGTGACAGTCATTTCAAGACTGACGACGAGGTGATTTTCAAGGTGAACAACCAAAATGCAGACGTCTGCAACCAATGACTCCTCCAAGTCATCCATTGTTGAGGAAAATGTATCGCGTTGAGCATGTAAAATGGTTCAGATGGCCATGAGTACTATGCGACTTAACTTCTGAGGTCATCAGTCGCCTAGAACTAAGAACTAATTAAACCTAACTAACCTAAGGACATCACACACATCCATGCCCGAGGCAGGATTCGAACCTGCGACCGTAGTGGTCGCTCGGTTCCAGACTGTAGTCCTAGAACCGCACGACCACTCCGCCGGCTGAGCATGTAAAGAGTGACTCAAAAAGAAAGAACAGATTTCAATTGCTTATCATGGACAGACTATGAGAGACAAAAACAATTTGCGCGTGTCACTGGATAGGAGAGGATTCAAAGTTTCATGTTTCGTACAGAAGTTATACCACACACTCAACATGAGCACTGTGCATTGCTAGAGAAACATCGAAACGGTAGTCCATTTCATTCCACACACGAATCAACAGGTCCTTGTTTATCGGATCGACATCTTCAACAATCTTATTTCTGAGAACTTGAAGAGTAGGTGTCATAGGTCAGACAAAAACTGTCTTTTATGTACCCCCACAGCAAAAAGTCGCAAGCTGTGAGGTCTGATGACCTGGGAGGCCAAAAGCAATCAACAGTATTTTATTGTCTACCTCTCTAACGTTGTTGTAAACGCCGCACCTCAAGGTGAAAGTGAGACAGAGCGCCATCATGCATGAAAATCAAATCATTGGCATCTTCGTGAGGTTGAGGAAACAGCCAATTGTGTAAAATGTCCAGGTATGGCATTCGTATCACAGTTTCATTCCCAAAAAAGAAAGATAAATAAACTGTATGAACAAAAACGGCAGGAAACACATTCACTTTCGGTGAGTTTGTTTCGTGTTCGTCGACGACGACGCCAGGATTTTGTGACCCCCAAATTCATAAATTATGGCGGTTTACTTTATCCGATACATGAAACGTCGATTCGTCCGAAAAGATGAATCATTCGGAAAAACTATCCTCTGCCACTTCCTTGAGAAATGAAAGGCAAAAGTCGTACCTTATGTTACGATGGCAGGGACGCCATTGGTGCACTACCAACTTCTAAGGCATCATACACAGGCGTAGTTTCAGAACACGCCACACCGTTGTCCGTGGAAGCTCAAGTTCCTGGCCTGGCCATCGTGAAGACTTCCAGGGGCTCCGTGTGGACCCATCTCGGATACGCTCCACATTTTGATCAGACGTGATCCCTCGCATGCGTAACCAACTTCCAAGAAAGTTGTACGCCAGTTGTAATTGTGCTTGCGCAGAAATGGCTTCCTGCTGAATCGATGGCAGAATGCACGTTACACTTGAACAATGGATTGACTTCGCACAAATTCCAACACACAAATGTGATTTCTTTAGTGATGAAGTCACCATGTTACTACAAACAAACAGCGAAGGTGTATCAAAACTTTGAACCTTTCACTACCTAATGACGTGTGCAGTGTGTTTCTATCGTTTACAGTTTGTCTGTAATAAAAACAGTTCTTTCTTTTTGAATCATCTGGTAGAGAAGGGCTAACGCCATCATAAAGTTTGAAGATCGTAGCTTGATCGAGCTGGTGATTAAAATTTTATGACTACTCCTGGTAGAACCTAAATAAGTCACCCACTCAAAAAACAACTTTTTGTGGCAAAAGCAGCCAGAGACGCGATAGTATAGCAGGCCAGACTGTGCTCTGTTACGTAGAGGCGTGTAGACACGTGTCGCACGACGCGGCCGCGCATGGGGTGTGTCTGCAGGGCAGCCGTGGGCTCACCCTCACGCGAGTCCCCAGAGCAATAAGCGGAATGGCCCGATGGCCGCGTTTAAACCCACGCAGCTGCGCGGCTGAGACTGCGCTGCCTCTGCGGAAATCAGCCGAGATCCCAGCCTGCACCCCGCCTCACTTCAGCTTCAAAGTAATCCCCTTCATATACAATATACTTGTACCAGCGCTTTTTCCAATCTGAGAGCACTTCTCGAACTGACTTGAGGTTATGGCGTTCAGCGATTCTGTTTTTATCTCATCAATGGTGATAAAACAACGTCCTTTCATGGTTGTTTTCAACCTCGGGAATAGAATGAAGCCGCAGAAGGCAGTATCTGGCGAATATAGTAGTTGAGGTGACATAACGGTTTTGTTTTTTGCAAAAAGATCATGAACAAGCATTGAGGTGTTGAAAGGGTACAATACCGCCCGACATTGAAAATAGGTACAACATTCTTCGTTATTCTTGTCAGTACAACATATTTTTTCTAATAATAACTCAATTTCAATTAATACAGCGAAGTCTGATACCAGTGTGGGAAAGAATGACAATTTATTTATTTAATTGATCACATGTGCACTCCCACAAAATAAATCCCTACATCCAGTTTGGTAGATCTGTGAAATGAATGAATGTATGGTCGTCTGCGAACCGCAGATAGTGAATGTGAATATATGATCATCTTTGAGACGATCTTTTGGTCACCTTTGGTGGAACCAAAGAGATGAAATTTACCGGAGCTTTGAGCGCGTGAAATGTGGCTGACCAATGGGTAGCATGGTCTTCCCCCACCTCGACGGAGCTGCGAGATGACCTGAGGAACGGCCATGTTTCAGCACTCTGCCGCTGGATCTAGTGTTGGTAAGAACTGTCTTAGGTATGCTCCGTAAAGACAAAAGAGTGGAGACATGGTATGCATGTGGAATACTTACGAGTAGTTTGAAATAATAATTTCTCTATTTCAGAAACTTTTGTGGGAAGAATTAAATGTCAGGCAGGTAATATTAATGGGATCGTAGTAATCTTCGGAAGTGACCGACGGTCACAATGAAACCACGTGTAGCAATAAGTTGAAATACTTCCGAGTGCTTAAGTTAAGCTGAATTACTAGCGTGTGTACTATAAGTTGGAAATATTTAAGAAATGGCGTGTGCAGGACTTGAAATTAGAGACGAGTACTTCCACGTGGTGAGTACTGTGTGAGTCTCAATCTGTGTATGAGACAAAGGATAAAGAGAAGTACTCGTCCATGGTATCAGTTGAGGACTCGCGTGTGTGATGAATATGTTCTTAATATTACTTTGCGTGTTGTTTCCGTGTGACGCTTGATTCAAACTATAATACTCTGAGAGTGAACCAAGGTGGGTCAGCCGTCTATCCAGCAACGCCACTTGGCTTGCATCGCGCAGGAAGACGTGCATATATCCTCCAGAGTTCGTAGTAGGAAAGAAAAGTTACGAAGTGGGGCAGTGTCGTGTGAAACTGGGATGAATTTTAATTCAAGTGGGAAAGCTGAAAGTGATGTGATTATAACGTTATGACTATTCCTTGTTTTGTATTGTATGTTGCCAGTGTGATGTATTTCATGTAATTTAAGTATGTGTAGTTGGCATGGGAGAGTAACAAGATACTTTCAGAGGCAGTGGGTTATGCATGTTCGTTTTTGTACCACTCGGTCTGGAGGAAAGTTTCGTGATGATGGGTGTGAGAGTCGAAGTGTGAGATATAGAAAAAAAGTGCACTTTAGCCTTAAATAATTACGAGACCATAAGATAGAGAATCACCAATGTAAAGCCATGCCCACTGGGCGGGGTTTCTCATGTGTTATTGTTATAGGTTGTAGAATTTGTGTGTTTAGGTTATAGAATTTATCGGAATAAATAAGATAGTGAAAAGAAAAAGATTGGTGGCCTTTTCCTTCGAAAAGTATGTTGTCATGATACCCAGAATTTATAATGTGTGTGCCATTCATATTCAATGCGATGGCCACGTGTTGTTCAAAGCCGTTGAATGAGAAAGAAAATGAGGTATTGCCAGTGCGTAGTGAACAGTCAGAATTGTGTAAATTACTAACAGTCAGATGTGCGTTATCTGTTGCGAAATATTCATACAGGAGGATAATTTGTAACTTAATTGTGAGTACGAGAGTTCATGTTACTCGATAAATAAGAATGAGTCCACTCGCTTGGCAGACCACTCATCTTGCAGGCCTGACTGCTTGATGCCACAGTATGAGCAAGGCTTGTGGCTGCCTCTCAGTGTGAACGGGAACATTATCGTGATGAAATTTTAACAACTGGTTTTGCCATAGTTCTGATCGTTTTCTTCGGACTACTTCATGCAAACGGCTCTTAACTTCCAGGTAGTATTCCTTCTTGACTGAACGACCATGATGCTCTACCCCATTATAACCGGAAAACAGCGGAAAGAACATTCACATGTGGTCGAACTTGTCGATCTCTTTTTTAGGTGTTGGCTCTTCAGGTAATTACCATATGGACGCTTGGGCCTTGGTTTCGACGTCATACCCGTATATCCAGGTTTCGTCACCTGTTGTAATCTTCTTTAGAAGCTCTGGATCGTTGTCGACTTGATTCATTGATTCAACAATTCCTGCGCGATGTCTACGAGACGCTTTTGGACAAAATTCAACAATTTCGGAACAAACTATGCTGCTACATTTTTCATGCCCAGAACGTCCGAAAAAATTGCTCGTCATGGACCAAATCATTGATGCGCTAGGGCGTCCAGGGCAGTCGTATTCAGTCTTCTCGACCTTATTTGAAACGTTTATACAACTAGTAAACTCTCTTCTTACTCATATCAGATTTGCCAAAAGCTACAGCCAACGTTTCGAATGTCGTGCTGCACTTTATTCCATTTTTCAAGCAAAATTTAATGCAAATTCTTTGATCCATCTTTTTCGAAAGTAAAAATTTGCCGACTACTCGAAAACAGTTGTGACCTATTAACGGTCAACAGTATACTAAATATTCAAAACGTCTTAAAATTCATACGTACATCAGGAACATGTGTACCAACAAGAAAAAATTTTTAT
Organism: Schistocerca nitens; assembly: GCF_023898315.1. Lineage (NCBI taxonomy): Eukaryota > Metazoa > Arthropoda > Insecta > Orthoptera > Acrididae > Schistocerca > Schistocerca nitens. The sequence goes on along the minus strand of NC_064614.1, from coordinate 426,135,573 downwards.
TTGATAATCAGGTGTATAAAGCCCGCAAAATTAAAAAAGTTCCCGTTACTTTATGGTCACACCTGGTACCGTGTGCAAAACTTAAGGACGAAAGTAACGTTTGCCTGATGTGTCACTGCCAATCGATAAACATCGCTGGAACTTGGATCATATATAGAAAGAACTGCTATAATACATTACAGAAGATACAGTAACTGGAAGAAATACCCAGAGAAGTTTACTGGAAGAAATATCCAATAAGACGAACAGAAATGACACTTTCATTCAAGGACAATAACTGCACTGAAGTCACTGTGATTTATGATGGTGCCCTGGTCATTACAAGCAGCGGTACATGGTTTTTAATAGGATGTGTGACCTCCACAGACAGCAGTGCGTGCTCTGCAACGTGCTCCCATGCTGGCCACAAGGCTGATACGGAGTTCTTGTGGTAGGGCATTCAATTCCTCTACCAGTGCGGATGGTCGTTGGTGCATGCGGACGTGCTGCAGTACGCCTCCCCACTGCGTCCACACGTGCTCGATGTGATTTAAGTCGAGAGAACGGGCAATCCATTCTGCGAATATCCTCTTCTTCCGAGAGCTCCTCCACCCGATGAATCGATCGCACATTGCCATCCATAAAAATGAAGTCAGGGCAGAAAGCACACCTCAAAAGACATATGTGGGGAAGGAGTACAGTGTCTCAGTGACGCTGGCCGGTGAGTAAACCCTGTTCAAAGATTTGGAGGTCTGGTCATGCAACATTATGCCTCTCTGCATCATAACACTTGGACCGTCATAACGATAATGTTCGACCTTGTTCCTGTGTGCATTACGTGTTATCACCTCTCCCATATGACGGAACGTCCTTCAGTGTCGCACATGACCGTCTTGGTGGTCCAGGTATTATATCGTGGGGAGCCATTATGTTGCATTGGCGTACTGAGGTGCAGATCTTTGAACACTGTTCACTCGCTGGTCAACATCACTGTAACACTGCACTCCTTCCACATGTGCTTCTCTTGAGGTTTTTGTTAACATTTATAATAATTATTATTTATAGGAATTACAAGAACAAAAACTTACAAATGGCACTTGTGTTACATCAGGTTAAAACTAATGATACCAACAGCTGTGGATACAAATTACTTTTGCTGTTGATCAAATGTTTTAATACTGTAATTATAAACAATTTCATATACTTCTATGCAAACAGTACCATAACTATGAATTACATCATATGAATTACTTTATAAAATCAGCATGAATATCCCAGTCCATATCCAATAAATTTTTATATTTACAAGGGTTGGAACTTAAATAGTGGCGACCATTTATCCACAACCGATACAAAAGAGTTACGTGTTTGCACCTGTTACTGTCCTTCAAAGAAGTCACCAGCGTTGTGTAGAACCCGTTGCCAGCGATGTGGAAGGCGTAGTATACCGTTAGCAGAGCCTGTTCTGTTGATGGTACCTATCGAATCCCTGCAACATTTCTGAAGCGAATGCCACGAAGTGGTTCCTTCATCCTCAGAATCAAATGTACAGTATTACTGTTCGTTTTTGGAGCATCACCTGCGAGCAGCTTTGCGAAAGAAGCGGTGACACTTTCTGCGCAACCTACCCACCATTTTGGACGACAATGCGTGGCCGCATACAGCGCTTTGCTGTGGCTGCTCTGTTCGGTCGATGGGACTTGGAAGTACTGTACCAACCACCATACTCCCCGGACTTAAGTCCTTGTGGCTTTTGATTTGAATCCGAAGATGAAGGAACCGCTTCGTGACATTCGCTTCAGAACTGTTCCACAGATTCGACAGGCCGTAAACCACTCCATTCGCACCATCAACAGAACAGGCTCTGCTAACGGTATATTACGCCTTCCAGATCGCTGGCAACGGGTTCTACACAACGCTGATGGCTACTTTGAAGGACAGTAACAGGTGCAGACATGTATCTCTTTTGTATCGGTTGTGAATAAATACACTATTTAAGTTCCAACCCTCGTAGTTAAAGGTATTCGCTGTTCACAATGTATTTGAAACTAGTAACTATTTAGAAACGCGTTAAAGCACCAGATGTGGCGAAGTAGTCCTAAACGCATTCGCAGACGCTGAAAGTACAGTAACAACACTTTGAGGTTGCAAAAGACGATGAAGATTTATTGTATATGTATATGTGCAGGATTTGGGCAAAAATATGGAAACACTACAAACACATTGCTATTCATAGGTGCAGGATACCCATTGACACTCAGAACAGCTTCCATCCATCTCTGAATGGATAAATGCAGGTCCTGTATGGTTTTCAGTGGAATTACACCGTTCTTCCTGAAACATAGTGTCAAGTTCAGGTAAAGCTGATAGAGGTGGATACCAATCACGCACCTTCCTCTCCAAACTAGACCACAAAGGCTCAACAACATTCAGAAATGGCACTGTGGTGACCAGCGGAGAGGGGACAGTTCGTCGTCGTGCTCAAAAAACCAGTCCTGGACGATGCGAGCTGTGTGAACACATTGTGTCATGGATGGACCTGATCAGCCAAAATGCTCACACAATCGTTGGCAGCAATGTGATCTTGCAGAGTAACCATGGGACCCAAGGAATACCACGATATGGCTGCCCAAATCATCACTGAATCCCCGTCGTGTTTCACTCTTGGGACATAAATTCGGACCCATCAGACATAATGACTCCCGTCCATTGGACCGTAGTGGGGTTTTATGGCTTCGGCGCCACGTTCTCCTGTTATGGGCATTTGAACAACTGATGAGCGATTTTGTCATTCCAAAAAAAAAAAAATGGTTCAAATGGCTCTGAGCACTATGGGACTTAACATCTGTGGTCATCAGTCCCCTAGAACTTAGAACTACTTAAACCTAACTAACCTAAGGACATCACACACATCCATGCCCGAGGCAGGATTCGAACCTGCGACCGTAGCAGTCGCGCGGTTCCGGACTGAGCGCCTAGAACCGCGAGACCACCGCGGCCGGCTTGTCATTCCAATTTGCCCTTTAATTCCGTGCTTATGGAGCTGTTTTTTTTTCTGCTGATAGGGTTCGCGAATGCGACATTAGTTCAAATGGTTCAAATGGCTCTGAGCACTATGGGACTCAACATCTTAGGTCATAAGTCCCCTAGAACTTAGAACTACTTAAACCTAACTAACCTAAGGACATCACACACACCCATGCCCGAGGCAGGATTCGAACCTGCGACCGTAGCAGTCCCGCGGTTCCGGACTGCAGCGCCAGAACCGCTAGACCACCGCGGCCGGCCGACATTAGTTCTGCAGTGACTATTGCAGCTGTCGTCCTACAATTTTTTTGTCGCCGACCTCTTCAGAGGCGACCACTGAAAACACTTTTCGTCCGCATTATGACTTAGCGGATGATATTTTTCCTCTTTCCTGAAGCGGTATACATCTTTGACACGGTTCCTCTTCAAACACCAGACATCATACGAGCACGAATAATTTGTCGCCGTTCGAATTCATTTATCTCTGTCAGAAGGCACTCACAACTACATAGAACACTGTTCTGACCAAGGATAACACTTGCAACGTACAGAGAACTTCGCACAGGTTTCATTCATGGCCAAATACTATTACGCAAGCTGCAATTTGTATAGCATCTGCATTTATGTTCCAGCAAACATTTATCGCGGTTCCTTATTTTGTGTCCCAACACTCTGCCTGTGTGTGTGTAACTAGTTTGTAAAATTGGAATGGTAGGCATTTTGTAAGTACTCGTATTTATCCCAAGTTGAATAGTATTGTATTGTAAGTTAACCGGGGCCTAGAAATGACAGAGAGGCTCTGTCCCCGCCGCAGCCGAAGTGGTCCACAACCCCACGACGACTACCGTAGTCCACTTCACCCCTCCGCCGCCCCACACCGAACCACTCTTTCACGGTTATTGTGCGGTTCGACCCCTGGTGGATCCCCCAGGGAACGTCTCACACCAGACGAGTGTAACCCCTATGTTTGCGTGGTAGAGTAATGGTGGTGTACGCGTACGTGGAGAACTTGTTTGCGCAGCAATCGCCGACATAGTGTAGCTGAGGCGAAATAAGGGGAAACATCCCGCATTCGCCGAGGCAGATGGAAAACCGCCTAAAAACCATCCACAGACTGGCCGGCTCATCGGACCTCGACACAAGTCCGTCGGGCGGATTCCTGCCGGGGACCAGGGGCTCCTTCCCAATCCAGAAAGCCGTGCGTTAGATCGCATGGCTAACCGGGCGGGCAAGTTGAATAGTTGTCACACGCCCAAGTCTTTAAAGCAACGTGTACAGTGGAGCTCGTGGTCTTTCGTCTAGTTTTCATCCATTGACGTGGATCCTTTCGTCGGTGCTGGTCACTGTGGTGAGATCGGTGACATTTGGGTGGCCAGAGAGTCAAGGGACCTTAGATTGTGTTCGTTGGCCGTAGAATGTTTTTGTGGTCGCTAGTCTAAATACTAGAAAATATTTCAGGATTTGTAATTCGGTTGGGGCCGGCTAGGGTGGCCGAGCGGTTCTAGGCGCTTCAGTCTTGAACCGCGTGACCGCTACGGTCGCAGGTTCGAATCCTGCCTCGGGCATGGATGTGTGTGATGTTCTTAGATTAGTTAGGTTTAAGTAGTTCTAAGTTCTAGGGGACTGATGACCTCAGAAGTTAAGTCCCATAGTGCTCAGAGCCATTTGAACCATTTATTCGTATGATTCAATATATTCTTGATTTGTATTTTACTAAATCGCTTTATTCTTTCCTCAGGCAATCGCAAAGCATGAACCCTAAAGAGAAAACACACCGAAAGCCATTAGCCACAAGTGAGGTGGTGAGACTTTCTGCGAAATTCTATAACACTGGCTCTGTCACTGACAAACCGAAAGCTTGATACTCAAAACGACTACAGATAAAACAACATCAACCGCTGTTCTGACATCGTTCAGTAAGTGCCCAGAGCACAGTACACGCCTCGTCTTGTGAGAAAAATGGGGTCTGGCTTGCACCGTTAACGAGTGTTTTGGCCATACATGACCGCCTCTCTTACAAAGTGCAAATGTTACCACATCTCACAGAGCACGAGACAGATCGTCGGGATCAGTTTCCAAAATGTGTGACGCGCAAGTTGCAGAGAAATCGTCGTTTGCGCTGTGATGTCCTATTTACGGATGAAACTAATTCCGATGTGAACGGAGACGTAAATAAAGGACTCGCAGATACAGGTCAGGTGTCAACTCTCTGAACAGATCCTTCGAAGGCTACTGCATAATCGAAAGCGATGGTTTGATATGGAATACAGTATTTTCGTATTCTTGGGCATCTGTTCATTTAGGGTACAGTAACAGCAGTTCCGTTATCTGCAGCTGTTAGACGAAGCAGTCCTGCCGTCGCTGATGTCTGAGGAGGGGACATTTGCACCTTTCTTAGCACGAAGGTGCTGCAGCTCATTGCGAGATAACTGTTCGGGCATTCCCAGGTATCCACTTTCCCGAGAGATGGAAGTCGTAGAGGTCCGGTGGAGTGGCCGTCACATTACCACTGGAATCTCTCGCCCAGCTCAAAGTCCCAAGCGACTGGAAAAAAAGGCAAAAGAAGGGTAGAAGAATGGACCTGCACAATTACAGACTAATATCCTTAACATCGGTCTGCTGCATAATTCCTCAAATTCTCGGTTCAAATGTAATAAATTTCCTTGAGGCAGAAGTGCTTCTGTCCACAAATCAGCACGGATTTAGAAAGGATCCCTCATGCGAAACTCAGCTTGCCCTTTTCTCACACGACATGAATGAAGATCAACATACAGATTCCATACCCCTAGATTTCCGGAAAGCGTCTGACATAGTGTCCCACTGCAGACTGTAAACGATGGTACGAACGTACGGAATAGCTTCCCATATATGTGACTTACTCGAAGACTTTCTAAGTAATAGAAACCAGTACGCTGTCCTCGACAGCGAGTGTATATCCAAGGGAAGGGTTCATCAGGACTGTCCCAGGGAATTATGACAGAACCGCTCTTGCTCTCAATATACATAAATGATCCGACGGACAGGGTCCGCAGCAATTTTCAGCTGTTTGCTGATGATGCTGTGGTGTACGAGAAGTTGTCGTCGTTGAGTGACCGTAAAAGGATACAAGATGACTTAGAGAAAATTTGTAGTTGGTGTTATGAACGGCAGCTTGCCCTAACTGTAGAAAAATGCAGGTACATACAAGTGAATAGAAGAAAGAAGCCCATAATGTTCGAATACAGTATTGGAGGTGTTCTGTTTGACACAGTCCCGTCGATTAAGTATTTGGGCGTAACGTTGCAAAGCGATATGAAAATGAACGAGCACATAAGGACGGTAGGAGGGAAGGCGATCAGTCGACTTCAGTTTTTTGGGAAAATTTTAGGAAACCCTGGTTGTTCTGTAAAGAGACTATGTATAGAACAATAGTGCGACTCATTCTCGGGTACTGCTCGAGTGTATGGGATGAGCACCAGGTGGAATTAAAGGAAGACAGAGGCGTGCTGCTACGTGTGTCACCAACAGGTTCGATCGACACGCAAGTATTACGGAGCAGCTCCGTCAACTCAAGTAGGAATCCCTCCAAGGATGACATCGTTCTTTCCACAGAAAACGATTAAGAAAATTGAGAGCGATTCTACTGCCTCCAACATACATTTCGCGTAAGGACCACGAAGATAAGAGAAATTAGGGCCTGCGGAAGCATACAGACAGTCGTTTTTCCATCGCTCTATTTACGAGTGGAAAAGGAATGGAAATGACTGGCAGTAGTACAAGATACCCTCCGCCATGCACCGTACGATGACTTGCGGAGTATCTCTGTAGATGTGGATGTAGACAGATTTATATCTGTGGGACATGTGAAGGCAGTTGTGTGTTTGGAATGGATCATCACTTGCACTTCTGTGGGCAATTCTCTACATGTCTGATATGTCACATGAATCCTTTTCCATTTGAAAATTACGATTTGCAGCCAAGATAGCTGTTTCCTAAATAGTCACCATGTTGATAACAGAACCTCGCAGATTTTCCATCTGTTTTTGTTTAAGAAGGTATGGCGCTACGCTCCTTTTTACATTATTATTTAAACATACAACATCATTAAACGCGGCAGCTAACACGCGACTTTCAATCTGACTAAGTGTAGTAATTCAACTAGACTGTTTCAGACTTCTTTTCCAGAGGGGTGCACCACAACAAATTTGAATTACTGCAGTGAAATAGATTAACTACCTGCAAGCTCGGAAACAGAGAGAGACAAAATTTCAATCATTTTACGTATCACTAGCTCCATAAATGTTCCTTACCTTCCCTAAAATTAACGAGTGAGGTATATTCAGCCCTTGCCTTCAACTATCGACCATCGATTCACTTCAAATTTCAGTAACTTCAGAATTGCAAACAAGACTCGATTATTAAAAGAAATCAATCTTCTCATGATGAAATCAGATTCAAATCATGTTATTATTTCCACTTATACATTCGCTTTACAAAATCATGGACAAACAAATTACTTCTCACTTCCACTGTTGTATTTTATTACGGCGTAATTTTTTTATTAACATCGTTATTAGTCGTATGAGGTCAAAACAAGAAGTAACTTGTCATCGTTACATTTTCTATTTACAACATCGATCGTTGATTATTATGTTGGTTGAAGACAATTAAATTCATTTAATCTTACGTAAATCAGAGGGCGATAATACACGCCAATACAATCCTCTTCCGCGCGATGTCCTTCGCTTGGTGAACAACAGCGGTCATCTTTCTGCTTTGAGGTAGCGCTGAAGATGCTACCGACGTCGTATTACGGTGCTCTCCCTCCACATGAAACAGATAGAAAAAAACATAAATACACAACCACACAAGTAACGCCGACAATAATCCTAATAAATATTTAACGTCCAATACGTATAACATATTGAGAGGCACCCACTTGCCTTACTCATACTGTGGCATCAAGCAGTCAGGCCTGCAAGATGAGTGGCTTGCCAAGCGAGTGGATTCTTCCTTAATTTATCGAGCAACATGAATTCTCGTATCTTACTATTTAGTTACAAATTATCCTCCTGTATGAATAACACGCAACGGAAACACGCATCTGACTATCAGTGATTTATAGAACTCTGACTGTACACTACGCACTGGCAATACCACATTTACTTTTGGTCTTTGATTTAACGGCTTTTATATAAATTCGGGACATTATGGCAACATACAATTTAATGAAAAAGGCCACCAATCTCTTTCTTTTCACTAGCTGGTTTATTCCTAAACACACAAATTCTACAACCTACGACAATATCATATGAGAATTTCCGCCCAATGGGCATGGCTTTACATTAGTGAACCTCTATACTATGGTCTCGTAATCTATTTACCGCAACAGTGCACTTCCTGGATAGGATGGTGGATCTTTTATTATACCTCACACTTCGACTCTCACAATCATCCTCACGAAACTTTCCTCCAGATCGAGCGATACAGAAGGAACAAGCATAACCCACAAATCTTTCGAAACTACCTTGCTACTCCCATACAAAACACACATACCCAAATTACATGACATACACAACACAACAATATGAAATACTACACAAAGAACTGTTACAACATCATCACTTTCCGCTTTCCCACTTCAATCAATATTTATCCCAGTTTCACACGACACTGCCCCACTTTGTAATTCTACTTTCCTACTGTGAACTCTGGAGATAAACGCACGTCTTCCTGTGCAATGCAAGCCAAGTGGCGTTGCTGGAAAGACGGCCGACTCACCTTGATTCTCTCTCAGAGTTTAAATTTAGCGTCACACGGAATGATATTTCTTAAATATTTCAACTTATGATACACACGCTATTTCTTAAATATTTCAGCTTATCGTACACACGCTAGTTATTTCAGCTTAAATTAAGCACACGGAAGTATCTCAACTTATAATTACACGTGGGGTCATTGTGACCGTTGGTTTACTACAATCCCCTTAAAATTACCTGCCTCACAATTAATTCTCCCCACAAAAGTTCCTGAGGAAGAGAAATTATTAATTCTAACTACTCTTAAATATTCCACATCCATACCATGCCTCCACTCTTTCATTACGGAGCACAACAAAAAACAGGTCTTTACAGCAGAAGGTCCAGCGGCAGAGAGCTGAAACATGGCCGTATTCCGGTTCTCTCGCACCTCTGTCGAAGTGGGAGAAGCACCTTGCTACCTTATTGGTCAGCCACATTTCAGACGCTCAAAGCTCTGGTAACTTCCATCTCTTTGGTCCCACCAAAGGTAGCGAAAGGATCGACTCAAAGATGATCATATATTCCCATTCACTATCTGTTGTTAGCAGACGACCATACATTCATTCCTTTCACAGATCTCACCAAACTGGATGTAGGGATTTATTTTGAGGGAGTGCACATGTGATCAATTAAATAAATAAATTGTCATTCTTTCCCACACTGGTATCCGGCTTCGCTGTATTAATTGAAATTGAGTTACTTTAACACAAAAAATGTGTTGTTCTGACAAAAATATCGAAGTATTTCGTACCTATTTTCAATGTCGGGCGGTACTGTACACTTTCACCACCGGCTACCCATGCAGAAAAAATGGCATGGTACTATCCTTGCAATGCGAGGGTAGTTCCGAACATTTTTTTTAAGAAAACTGTATTAGAACAAACATAGCAAGTCATCAAAATACCCAGGAGGAGACCTTAGCCCCTGGTGACCTCAAATAGACGACCAAATATTGCTACTTTACCAAATTATTGACAGTTGTTGCATTATTGTACTCTCCACAATCCGGAGTAACGTACACATACAAATTTATAACAATCCACATGACAAATAAAGCCTCACATCATACAACTAAAAAATAATGTTGAGATAAAAATTTGCTTTAGTTACTGGGATCTTCGTTATTTTTATGAGTAATCCAAATTTCAATAGTTCTAAAACAAATAAAAAAATACTAATTGTACTCATGAAATTATAAATAGCTCACCGTCCAAACACAGAGCAAGTAATCTGACATTCATAAATTGCGCTGTAAAAACCTTCACACAGCAAAGTCTAAATACAAAACAAAATCAACAAAAGAAAAAAAATCTCGTACACTAGTTACACGTAGAATGTCAGGCTCCATACCATTACTCTAAAATATACCTCAAACCTACAGAGAAATAAAACTGAATGAAATATACCACAAGTTACATACTGGTTACGTAATATAGTTCATCTAAGACATCATGTCATACCTCATTAACTGTCATCACCTAAGCAATTGCCACAACTACTCGACAGTGAGTTTAACCTTATCCTATATCCATCAGTACAAATACCTGCTGCTGAGCTAGTCAGTCCATCAACTTTGATCAATACACTCAATAAATAGTTAGCAATAAGTGCTTGAATCTACCAGTAGCTCTCTTATCTTACTCTACTGTTCATTTCTCTGTTGTCACACATATAGACGACAAGAACTTGCGTTTCGACTAGCCTTCGTTACACTTTAAAGTGAAATATCACCACTGTGATAATGAAAATAAGTGGCTTCAATCAAAACACCAACAAGATTATTACTATGCACGACATCGAAATGCATCAGTTAATTCCGATATTTGTTTGCAATGCAAACTCTTGTCCCCTGTGACAACCTTACTGATCAATGCTACAAGAGCCGCTACGTTAGTATTACGCCACTGGCTAATAATTAAAGCATCATTGTACCAAATATTCTAATAAGCATGCTACGTGAACTTGATAACCCAGAACAAACCAACAAACAAACACTAACTATTCTAAACACAAATGATAATGAAATACAATTAAACTTGCTGTCCCTTCAGGAATGAAACATATAAAAAAAACATTTACACAATCACAAATACATTATTCCCTATCTCGCGAGACACACGGAAACATTTCATTCTGTGATTTTCTTGGGGTCAAAAAGTTGCTGATAGTTTTCCTAGAACCACTGTCTCGGTGTCAAAGCTCTCCCATGGTTACCCGGACGAAAGTCTTTGAGTCACTCAATTCGGCATTTTGAACACGCACTGAACAGTAAACTGTATCTCTCATTAAACACAAATGTCATAGTCACTCTCAGAGTACCATCCACACGAATCTGTTCGTCCAAAAAATGGCCCTACAACTACTATTACCCACGGTTCTGTCCTTTCAGTTCATGGTGTAATTAAAAGTCGTAAGTTTCAACAAACAGCACTTATTCCCGCGCCAATTCAAGAAATGTCTCCTACTACAGATGCAAATGTCAATGTCCCACTCTAGTTTCTTGCCTTCATACAATAATTGTTCACCAAACGACAACTGTCCTCTAAGTATACCAAGTGTCCCACATGCAATTCACAAAGCACACTTAACAAGTCACTGTCAAAAGTTTATGGATCCCACCATTCAGTGGTCAAGACAAAACAAAACAATCGTCCTGTCTGCTAAAGACAAAATCTTTTCCACCACTCACAACGTGGAAACACCAGTCCTTCACTTTCCACCTTATGGAGACATACGAGCAGTCATCTTGTTTCACGGTTCCACAGTCCAGTACTAGTTAATAGTTGCTGGTAACAAACGCTCGCCGGGCTCTGCCGCGCCTCGTCCATTCTGCAGTAGCGCCGTTGCGCGCGCCGTTGAGCAGAAGAAACCACCCGCTGTTGCCTCCGCGGGATACCTTCCCCAGTCGTAAGGGTGGCGGAACTCATGAATGGCCAGTGATACGTGCGTGTCGCCCCAGGCCGTTGACCTGCTGTAGCGGGCGCGTGGAGTGTACCCCGTCCGACAGTGGAGTGGGGAGTGCCGCGGCTCTGTTGCCTGTCGCCATGGCGACGTCAGCTCGGCCCGTTAGCGGTATGGGCGTTACGACACCCAATTAGCCAGACCTTCCGTGCATCTCGCAACATTACAGACAAAAGGATATTCTTACATTATTTAAATACTCATTGATTACATGTATGATCTATTAGATACATTGGTAATAAAGGAATCTTTGTTCTAAAAAACATAAAATTATACACCCTAGTTTTCTACACATACAACATCAACATTTATCTCTTTCCTATAGACAGCCCACACTCGTGCTATTCATTGTACCTGTCGTCCCTCATACAAAACATGAAAGTGTAAAAAAAAAACAAAAGGAATAATAAGCAATCTATACTGCTCATAATTACAATACCAAATAGTAGGCTACTCTAACATCCAATCACAGTGAAAATATTAGAAACTTTATTCTAAAACTACAATATACAATGAACTTTTGTGCTTGTGACAGACTGAAGGTAATACCCCTTGAAAGTGTTCTAACAAAAAAATAAGAATAATCTACACAGCTCACAATTACCTACCACATGTTATTAAATAGTAAACTACTTTAACATCCTAACACTACAAACATTTTAGAAACTGATGACTCTAAATCTACAACATACAATGCACCTTTGTGCTTGTGACAGACTGAAATTAGTATCTTTCTATATATTTCGCCTTTTTTATTATATATAACAACATTTCTAGGACATGTATGAACCATCCACATGATGTCAGATCCTGACCTGCCATCGAGGTTCATCCCAATCAAACAAAACATAATAATGTTTTAGTTACAGATCGGTAGCATCCCCTTTACAGGAGTGTGCGCATTGATCACACTACTCTACGACTCTCACTCACCAGACATCACATTTTCCTTCTCATTCAATCCATTAATACACTAACAGAATAGGTCTAGAAGTCAGCTAACCTTAACACCACCACACTCACTACAACATACCATACCTTTGCTCCCTTATACTCAACCACATAACACATGAAGCTGCTTCGGAGATAGCTTCCCAGTCTCCGAATTCGTCCTTTCACTCTGGCACCTCTCTCCATCGGCTTACCTCCGCATTCGCTTTACCCATTAATCATTCTGCTAAACACCAGCTTAGAATTGCGACATTTCATCTAAGAACAAAAATACACAAATTAATCAACCTGCAAAATAACTGTACACATTCTTGGTACCGTTTTGATTGGTTATACTGGTACCAGGCTTCAACAACAACAACAAAAAATATTATTTTTGCCAAATCGCAAATTTTATGCTAAGAATTAGATCTACACTTATATCACATCTTACGTCAGTATTCCACAACGTTCACCATCTGGGTCTCATACTCCCTTTACGTCCTTTCACATTGTGCAGTTGTCCTCATCTCTTCATTCGTATTTCGGCTTTCCGTCCGTCCATTACGCCATCATTTCCTGGTCTTCCTTCATCATTGGCATCAATCTCTATTGCAGCATACACAGGCCTCTCTGTAACATACATCTAAGACATCTCCACATTATTCAATTCTACTCACCTTTATTTACCACTGTTTCATCACGTCGAATCTCTCTTTATTAATCACACTGCTTCACGTCGCTTTTCTCCTCATATACCACCTTTATCCACTACTATTTATCACGTCGCTTCTCTATCTACCATCTTTAACAACTCATTAATCATCACGTCGTTTCTGCTTGATCCTTATTCATACGACAAAAAATACGTACATACACCACTCTGTCGACTCCTGTTCATGACTCATTTGACCAGTCTATTCCGTCATACTTCCTGACATCCCGCCTGAAAATTCTTATGTTCGATTTGACCCTGCACAACGTTACACACCACAAATAAATACACTGAATATCTACCATAAATTGCCTACCTTAGATCTATCCTTAACTTTTCCATAATTTGATGTTAGAAATGTGATGAAGCCCACGAGACTGTTTTCCCTTGATCGTCTCAATCAGTACAGCATTTTCATGGACAATCCGCCTCACTCTGAATGGTCCACTATACACAGTAAAGAATTTCTTAGTTAGGAATCTGAGCTTACACGAAAATTAAATGTGTGCAGAGAATATACAAGCTGGGAGAATTGGGCAGCCCAAGTGTTAGAAACTTAGGTGCTAGTGGCCTCTCTCGCTAACACCAGATTCCGAATAACCATACACAGCACTTCATTATAACTGTCACCACGACAATGACATCTGATGGCATCTAATTTAAAAACTTCGTTCACAATGTTTACCTCTTACATTACGAGTTTAGTATCTACAATAGCCAAATCACACTAATTAAACTGGACTCATTGGCATTATTACATAACATTTTAGCAACTGGTTCCTTTGAAGAAACAGTTCTTTTACTTTACTGTTCGAAATAAAAATTTGCAAATTTTGCTCTGAGAGACCAGCCTAACAGATGCCATTACTGGTGTTTTATTCTCTGATCAGAAGTATGGTATTTGCACTCCTACATATTAGTAGAGTTTGTCAGCTACATAGACAATTTTCAGTGCCAGCTGCATGTGTTTTAAGAGCAAGATATTAAGGGCTGATATGTTGGATTAGTTTCTCCTATTCTTGAATCCATTATGACAAGAATGAAATGCCTGGATTCCATGCTCTCCTGTCATTCTGACAGTTTCTGCCGTTCCTACCCTCGACACTAACTGACCTATGAGTCGTGTCTCCGTTCACGATATTGCTCTCATTACCCAGTTCCTGTAACAAGTGCTGAAATGACGCGGAATCGTCTAAGCCTCTGCCTGCTATCGCTATATCTCTGCGCAATTTCACTGGCAACTTCGTTATACGGATCCTAATGAACTCCGCAGGTTCGTATGGCACATCCAAATCCCTATTTCGTCTCAGCATTTCCTGACAGCACGACACTGAATCCCTTATACCACATTCGTTACGATTTGGCATCATCAATATGCTTTGCGTAACCTGGTCCTCCTTACTTTTCGACCAGAATTCATTTAAATAGCTACTACAGTCTTTAATGTCTTCCTGCATTTTCGCTCTAGCCTCGTCCCTCAAATATTTATACACAAACTTCGTTTTGCGGAGCAATCCCCTCGATGAAGGTAATGAATCTTGAAATTGAGACAGCCTTGGACTATATCCAGTTGGGTCTGCCACCTGTTTTATCTGACACAACCGTTCTTCTGACTCTCTGAATTCGTCTTCCTCTTTCTGCCTATTTTCGCCTTTTGAGTTTATCTCACTCTCCTTCTGCAATCTACCTGGTGGTGTGTCACCTTCGCTACTGCACGCTAATTGCAACTGTGCTAGTTCTTCACTATGTTTCCTACTTATTTCTAATTGTGCCTCTTTAAGCTGTAATGGTGGTTGTATCTCCTCCTGATCGGCATAAACCTCTCGCTGCGTACTGTCAGAACCTGTCTCGCCTCTTGTACTGATCTTTTCTGTATCTGCACTAATCGTATTCATTCTGACCACTACCTCTTTGATTCGCTCATCCGGCAAAACGTCCCTACGTTCAGTAGTATCACTCTCTTTTGCAAATACTTGTACCTCCAAATTATTAGCTTTTTCTTTCACGGCGTCACATCCTTGCTTCAACGCACCCAGATTCGTCTCCCCCTCATCTAACTGATCATTAACTGCGGGCACACGCTCCTCGATAACTGAGAGTAGTTTCCTCATTGCCTCTTTATTTCCCTTATCCATTGCTTCCAATCTTTCCTTATTTGCTTCAAATCTTTCCTTATTCTCCCTATCTCTCTCCTTATTCTCTCTATCCATCGCGTCCAATATATCATTAATTGCTTCAAATCTTTCCTTATTATCTCTATCCATCCTCTGTAAAAACTGCAGTAGCCCACTGTCATTTGCTACTGTCGACGCGCTCACCTCGTTCGCCTGAGAAACCGTAGCTTCGCTAAGGGTAGCTGCACTTTCACTGAATACCTGAAATAGTCCCGAGCCCGCGTCGTCGGGAAAAGCCCACGTTTGTGGACAAAGCCCGCCGCATAAAGGATCACCCAGCAGCGGTCCACTGAACAATACAGCCCCTTCGGAGTGTTTGCCGTCCCCGCTCATTAAGCCATGGTCAACAGCTACTTCCTGCTGCACTACTACGTTCGCCCCAGAATCGCTATTCTCCATGGTGGCTACACTTTTCAACTGCGATCTAGTTACTACGGACATTGCGCAAAAAAATTATACAACGATCTTCCAACCTTAGATGAAGTAGCAAGCATTACATAAAAAACATAAAAGATCCTCACCAATCCAGAAAGAAATTGCCAACAAAAAAATTTTTACTTCTTAGCGCTATCACAATACATTCCATAAAAAAAATCTTAACAGCAAACCCTAACAGCAGAATCCTGGCATAATATCCTGGCAAAATATATCCTGGCCAAATCATCCTGGCAACAAATTAAATATCCTGGTAACAAAATTATCGTGGCAAAAAACGGAATCCTGGCAACAAAATATCCTAACAAAAATAATCCTGGCAACAAAATTATCGTGGCAAAAAAAAAAAAAAAACGGAATCCTGGCAGCAAAATAATCCTAACAAAAGGAATCCTGGCAGGGTCGAAATTATGAGAGGCACCCACTTGCCTTACTCATACTGTGGCATCAAGCAGTCAGGCCTGCAAGATGAGTGGCTTGCCAAGCGAGTGGATTCTTCCTTAATTTATCGAGCAACATGAATTCTCGTATCTTACTATTTAGTTACAAATTATCCTCCTGTATGAATAACACGCAACGGAAACACGCATCTGACTATCAGTGATTTATAGAACTCTGACTGTACACTACGCACTGGCAATACCACATTTACTTTTGGTCTTTGATTTAACGGCTTTTATATAAATTCGGGACATTATGGCAACATACAATTTAATGAAAAAGGCCACCAATCTCTTTCTTTTCACTAGCTGGTTTATTCCTAAACACACAAATTCTACAACCTACGACAATATCATATGAGAATTTCCGCCCAATGGGCATGGCTTTACATTAGTGAACCTCTATACTATGGTCTCGTAATCTATTTACCGCAACAGTGCACTTCCTGGATAGGATGGTGGATCTTTTATTATACCTCACACTTCGACTCTCACAATCATCCTCACGAAACTTTCCTCCAGATCGAGCGATACAGAAGGAACAAGCATAACCCACAAATCTTTCGAAACTACCTTGCTACTCCCATACAAAACACACATACCCAAATTACATGACATACACAACACAACAATATGAAATACTACACAAAGAACTGTTACAACATCATCACTTTCCGCTTTCCCACTTCAATCAATATTTATCCCAGTTTCACACGACACTGCCCCACTTTGTAATTCTACTTTCCTACTGTGAACTCTGGAGATAAACGCACGTCTTCCTGTGCAATGCAAGCCAAGTGGCGTTGCTGGAAAGACGGCCGACTCACCTTGATTCTCTCTCAGAGTTTAAATTTAGCGTCACACGGAATGATATTTCTTAAATATTTCAACTTATGATACACACGCTATTTCTTAAATATTTCAGCTTATCGTACACACGCTAGTTATTTCAGCTTAAATTAAGCACACGGAAGTATCTCAACTTATAATTACACGTGGGGTCATTGTGACCGTTGGTTTACTACAATCCCCTTAAAATTACCTGCCTCACAATTAATTCTCCCCACAAAAGTTCCTGAGGAAGAGAAATTATTAATTCTAACTACTCTTAAATATTCCACATCCATACCATGCCTCCACTCTTTCATTACGGAGCACAACAAAAAACAGGTCTTAACAGCAGAAGGTCCAGCGGCAGAGAGCTGAAACATGGCCGTATTCCGGTTCTCTCGCACCTCTGTCGAAGTGGGAGAAGCACCTTGCTACCTTATTGGTCAGCCACATTTCAGACGCTCAAAGCTCTGGTAACTTCCATCTCTTTGGTCCCACCAAAGGTGGCGAAAGGATCGACTCAAAGATGATCATATATTCCCATTCACTATCTGTGGTTAGCAGACGACCATACATTCATTCCTTTCACAGATCTCACCAAACTGGATGTAGGGATTTATTTTGAGGGAGTGCACATGTGATCAATTAAATAAATAAATTGTCATTCTTTCCCACACTGGTATCCGGCTTCGCTGTATTAATTGAAATTGAGTTACTTTAACACAAAAAATGTGTTGTTCTGACAAAAATATCGAAGTATTTCGTACCTATTTTCAATGTCGGGCGGTACTGTACCCTTTCAATATTATTACCTACTTACTGAGCGTTAGGAGACATGATGTAACTATCTTGATATTTGGTCACACTACAAAGGGTGCTTTAACATCTATGGATCACCCCTGTACATAACATCAATTACTCTTAAAGTTTCTCCGTTGCCTTCGTCCAACTTTGTGCTGACTTACCCGGCTACTTCAAAAAATGGTTCAAATGGCTCTGAGCACTATGGGACTTAACATCTTAGGTCATCAGTCCCCTACACTTAGAACTGCTTAAAACTAACTAACCTACGGACATCACACACATCCATCCCCGAGGCAGGATTCGAACCTGCCACCGTAGCAGCAGCACGGTTCGAGACTGAAACGCCTAGAACCGCTCGGCCACAACGGCCGGCTTACCCGGCTGCTTCAGGGGGAAGGACAGTTTAAAGTGGATTCCTAACCACATTGCTACTCGGTGTTTTTCACATCAACAAACATTGTCAGAGATGAAAGGAGAGACAAATGACAGAAAAAACACATAGTACCGAAAGGTGATCGAAATGCAGACCTTTCGGTTGGTTGCCTGGCAAATACCTACTGAGTCACCAAAGAGTAACAAATTTCACAGACAAATTTTCATCTTATGATGATTCATAAGGCAGAAATAACCATTGTAATACAGTAAAAACTACAGCATAGTCAGGAGAATTGCCTTTCTATATTTCTCGTATATTTAATAGAGGATTAAAAATTGGTCGTTAAAAAGTTAAGGAACATGAATGTAGTAAAGATTGGCTTTCACATGCTATTTAGTGCAATGGTTCAAATACAATAGATTTAACAGTTTATAATTTGCTTAAAATTATTATGTAGAACCACGACGTGAGGTATAGTTAAATTTTTTTAAGCAAGCTACAAAGAAGTGATGAAATTAATTTATTACTTAATTACAGAAGTTGTTTTCCATAAATTTCCTGGAAGCAATCATAGACCTACCATTATCATTTGAAACAGTCAAATAAATTCTTTTCATTCTACAAGAAATCGGGAGCAAATAAATGGAAAAAGTATAAGAAAACTTGTCGACATTGTAGTTTAATAGATTTCATGCCGTAGTGAACGACTACTCTACAGAAGAAAAGTTTGGTTTTATTTAAAGGCAGTTATTCTCGACATACTTTACAGCTTTCTTTAACGTTTTTGGCTATCTGCAGAGTGGAACGAGCTCAGTTCTCTCCTGAAGCGCATTATTCCTTAGCTTATCATCATCTAGTCAAAGGTAGCGATGGGATAGTAGCGTCAGTTTTGGCCTGGGAGCGTTAGGAGCGAGTAATTTCCTGAATGTATAGCAAGAGGACTTTCAAAGCACACGCAGCACGGGTAGCGAAGTCTTAGCGACTAACACCAACCATCTAGTTTTAGCATGGTTGGTGGGTCAATATTGGTAGTTCAGACTGTAACGTCGGCAACAATTGACATGTCTGCAAGCTGCTGCAACTGCTCATGACGCGGGGATAGTAAGTTAAATGGAACACCGTCCTAACACTTATAAACTGTTGCTGGATTGGGCGAACCAAGGCCGCAGCCACCGCAGTTGGCGTTGCGCTGTCGTGGTGCCAGCCGTTTGAGGGACGGCTCCGTCACGTTTACTGCACGCGCGGCCCATTTCTTCGGACGCCCATAAAACTGGGAATTAGCTACGTAGAAAGGGTCTCCCGCCTTTGATGTGGCATCTGGCAGACTTCCAGCCAAGCCGTAAGTGTTGCACCCCAGTGGACCCCGCCATTGGCTGCGTGGTCTGTCTCTTTTCTTGCTACTTAAGTAGTTCGTCTGTACTAGTGGACATATATGGAGTGTAAAAGGAACTACGTATACAAATTTGTGGATTATTAGAAGAGATAAAAAAACACTTTTGTTATGTAGCACAAATATCACTAGTGCACCTTTTCTCACTAAGAGCTCTTGAAGGGTTTGTCGTTGGTATTCCCATATGCAACACGTTGATATTAGAAACTGATTTACAATACTCCTAGAAAGGGTAAGTTTTCATTATTGCTAGAGGTGTCCACGTCCCTGCACAAACAATTACATTACTATTGTTTATGTAAGCATTTAGAAGCATTTTTACTAGGGGAAAGATAGATACGGGAAAATTAAAGAGGCATTTGGAGAAAAGAGAAGAAGCTCTACGAATATCAAGAGCATGATGGAAAACCAGTCCTAATCAAAGAAGGGAAAGCTCAAAGGTGGAAGGACTGTATACAGAGGGTCTGTACAAGGAAGATGGTCTTAAAGACACGTTATAGAAAGAGAAGAGGAGGCCCCAGGAGTAGACGACATTCCATCAGAGCTACTGATAGCTTTCGGGGAGCCAGCCATGACAAAATAATTCCATATGAAAGACGTATGAGACAGGCGGAATACCCTCAGACTTAAAGAAGAATGTAATAATTACAGATCCAAAGAAAGCAGGTGCTAATAGGTGTGAAAATTACCGATCTCTCAGTTTAAGTAGTCATGGTTGCAAAATACTATCACGAATTCCTTACAGAAGAATGGAAAAACTGGTAGAAGCCGACCTCGGGGAAGATCAGTTTGGATTTCGGAGAATGTAGGAACACGCGAAGCAATACAGACCCTACGACGTACTTTAGAGGATAGGTTAAGCAAAGTGAAACTCATGTTTGAGTCGAGGGGCATGAAAGAGAAGCAGTGGTTGAGAAGGTAGTGATAGAGGGTTATAACCAATCGTCCATTTTATTCAATCTGTATACTGAGAAAGTAGTAAACAGAACCAAAGGAAATTTTCAGGTAGGAATTAAAGTTCAGGCACAAGAAACAAAAACTATGACGTTTTCCAATGACATTTTAATTTTGTCAGAGACAGCAAAAGACTTGGAAGAGCAGTTAAACAGAATGGAGAGGAGGATGTAAGATGACCAACAACAAAAGGAAGACAAGGATAATGGAATGTAATCAAATTAAATCAGCTGATAGTGAGGGAATTGGATTAGGAAATAAGACACTTAAAGTAGCAGATGAGTATTGCTATTTGGACAGCAAAATAGCTGATGATGGCCGAAGTCGAAAGGATATAAAATGTAGACTATCAATGGCAAGAAAAGCGTTTCTGAAGAAGAGAAATTTGTTAACATCGAATATAGATTTAAGTGTTAGGAACTCTTTTCTGAAGATAATTGTGTGGAGTGTAGCCATGTATGGAAGTGAAACGTGGACGATAAACAGTTTAGACAAGAATAGAATAGAAACTTTTGAAATGTGGTGCTACAGAAAATGCTGAAAATTAGGTGGGTGGTGCACGTAACTAATGAGGGGGTACTGAATAGAATTGATCAGAAAATAAATCTGTGGCACAACATGACTTGAAGAAGGGATCGGTTGATACGACGCATTCTGAGACATCAAGCGATCACGAATTTAGAACTGGAGGGAAGTGTGGGCAGTAAAAACCGCAGAGGAAGGCAAAGAGATGAACACTTTAGCAGATTCAGAAGGATGTACGTTACAGTAGTTATTCGGAGATGAAGAGGACTGCGCGGGATAGAGTATCATGGAGAGCTGCATCAAACCAGCCTGAGGACTGAAAACCACCACCACCACCACCACCACCACCACCACAACAACAACAACAACAACAACAACATGTTATGTTGTGTTTACATGGAAGTTTCTGCTGATGCTTACAGGTTCTTAATGGCAATCAAAGTATAACCGAGATAGCTGACATGTATCTCAGTTATGGGGAGGCACAGTGCAACAGTCAAGCAGAAAGGTATTCAGAACAAAATCAGGAAGGAGGTTACCAAATAACACCAGCACTCACATACAGTCCATAGCCAAAGGAAAGGAATACCCTTTAAGTATCAGAAGCAACAACGCATATTAGCTGACGGCTTTACCAGCACGTGGATTTCTGCCAAATAGTAAATGTCGCTGACTTTCAGCTAAGTGTTTTGTTTACCGAGGCAGTCTTCACAAGGGAAGAAGTATTCAACAGCCACAATAGTGATGCCTGGGAGCTGGTAAAATCCTACAACAACTCCTGCGTTTTAAAATAAAAGGAGATTTACCATGAATGTGTATGTTGATATTGTTCACGACCACCTGTTTGGTCCGTATCTCCTACCCCACACGTTCGGTGGAGTAAATTACGGTACCATTCTCCATGAGCTAGTAGCATGCTTGGCTGAAGCTCCAGTCAGATCACCGAAGTTAAGCACCGTCAGGCATGACCAGTACTATGATGAGTAACTGTCTGGATACGCTGTGTGCAGTTGACAAATTACCCTTTGTCTTTACGGCAGAGGGGAAAGGAGAAACAATGGAACAAAGTCTCTGGTCTCTAGTCTTTGTGCCAATGTCCTGTATTAAATTCCAAACCTCTCTGCAGTGTCTCAGGAAATATGGACGTGCAGCACTGTAGATGGTGATCCGTCCGTCTGATGGGTACGTTAAGCTGGGCAGCACCCTTGATGCTCTGCGAGAGGAGTGGGCTATGTGCCGGGCCGGTGCTGGGCTTCACGCTCTTCATCCTCTCTTCTCTAACACGAACACAGCGCTACACATACACTCATTACAGTCGCCTACACTTGATTGATGCACTTACACACACAGTTGTTATACTTCGCAAAGGAAAGCTGATTAGATTCGCGAAGGATAGGGAAAATCTTTCCAATTAGGTGGCTGAACCTGCCCTTCGGGGTCTCCCAGCTATTCATGCTATACGACTTTACTTACTCATTAGAATGCAGATGCTAGCTGTAGATTAATGTAAATGGATTATATTTTCAGCAACACCTCTAAAACAATATTCATCACACAGCAGTTCGAACACCGTCTCTGAACATCACTATCCTCAATACCTTCTCGGACCCCTAGAGGGGAAATGGTGCACAGACTGAACAGATTCCTTTGACATCACTGCATCCACTCTGAAGGCCAAATGTCGTTTTCAAAATATAATAACTCGAAGTGAATTAATACTATTTGCAAGTTGTTTGTAGCCTCTTTTCCAGCAAGCCCATGTAAATACACATCTGACTTATTTATGTGGTGACAACAGTTGACCTGTACAAGCGTAACGGGAAATAGTCTGTTGAGTATCAGAATGGAATGTCCGCCCCCGGTAGCTGAGTGATCAGCGCGACAGAATGTCAATCCTAAGGGCCCGGTTTCGATTCCCGGCTGGGTCGGAGATTTTCTCCGCTCAGGGACTGGGTGTTGTGTTGTCCTAATCATCATCGTTTCATCCTCATCGACGTACAAGTCGCCGAAGTGGCGTCAAATCAAAAGACCTGCACCCGGCGAACGGTCTACCCGACGGGAGGCCCTAGTCACACGAAATTTACTTATTTATCAGAATGGAATGACTGTGATAATGTTGATTTAATCCAAAAGAAAAGAAACTGAATTAGGGAGTGCACAGTCTATGAACCGCCAGTGTATTGTAGATCTGCTTATAAGAAATCCTCCATGCCCTGCACACGTTTGTGCAACCTGATACTCTATAACAACTCTGAGTAATACGTCATAACACGAATACAAAACGAAATGACATACTTGGCGCGGCTGGGAAAATTAAGGTATCTTCCTTGACTAAAGCAATGAGCTGCAGAAGCGGATGAAGCGAGCCGAGCAAGTTACGCAGCACAGCAAGCTGATTCGGTGGGAACTGCTGCCCTCTCACTGACGCTTTTACATCATGCTGTCAACAAGCAGGGCGACAAAAGGCGCCATAGTACCGACGCAGAAGAAAGATGGTGCGACCCCGGCACATGTGGCCTGATTACCTCAAACCCTGGCTGAGGTTCTGTTATGACTTGAGTGCAAGAAACCAGTGCTGCAGCAGAACAAACACTGGCCAGCCCCTATAAATATCCCTATTTTTAATTAGACTTATCCCAGTTCGCTGGCGTCCAACTATGAGGAGGAACCTGAGACAGACCACAGTCCTCGCGTCAACTGACGTGCGAGCTCCGCAGGTCTGCACTTCTTCTCCTCTGGACTTAGCAGCTGCTAGTCGCATTGCTGTGCTCGTGCAAACTCGAATCTTGGGGATTTGGCACTCTGCAGCCTGTTGTTCATGACTGGGGTCGTGAAGCTGGTTGTTCGCTCCTACTCGTTTGAGCGAACTTCCCATTGTGTGGACAGACTTTGCTGCTGGTGGGTGCTTCTTCTGCACACAGTCTACAAGCGATAATGCTCGCCCTGGACGCCTACTCGTGAGGGTGCTAGTGGCCACTGGCCAGTGAGTAGGCTCAGTGGAATAGGGGCCTCGCAATGTCGTTGGCATTGTCACTGCTTCCCATGCCACAACCCATCTGCGACAGCGAGCGCATGCTGGTCAGCACCCATCTCAATACGCATCTACTACTGGTCCCGTGAGTGTTGGCTATCTGGAGCAACGTCACAACTGTTGATGTTTATTGGACAATAAGTATACACCGAGGTGACAAAAGTCACGAGACACCTCCTAATATCGTGTTGGACCTTCTTTCGCCTGATATAGTGCAGTATCTCGACGTGGCATGGACTCAACAATTCACTGGAAGTGTCCTGCAAAAATGCTGTGCCATCTTGCTTCTATAGCCGGCCATAATTGCGAAAGTGTTTCCGTTGCAGGATTTTGTTCACGAACTGACCTATCGATTATGTCCCATAAATGTTCGATGGGATTCACATCGGGTGATCTGTGTGGCCAGATCATTCGCTCGAATTGTCCGGAATGTTCCTCAAACTAGTCACCAAAAAAATGTGGCCTCATAGCATGACATCGTTGTTTGGGAATTGCTACAAATGGTCTCCAAGAGCCGAACATTAGCATTTCTAGAGGACATGGTCCACTTGATGTAAACGCAGCGTGGACCACAGTAGAGGCACCACAAGCTTGCACAGTACCTCTTTGACAGCATGGGTCCACGGCTTCGTGGCATCTGCGCCACACTCGAACCCTATCATCAGTTCTTACCAACTGTAATCGGGGCTCATCTGACCAGGCCACGGCTTTCCAGTCGTCTAGGGTCCAACTGATGTGGTCGCGAGCCCAGGAGAGGCGCTGCAGGCGATGTCGTGCTGTCAGCAAGGGCACTCGCGTCCGTTGTCTGCAGCCATAGCTCCTTAACGCCACATTTCGCCGCACTGTCCTGACGGATACGCTCGTCATACGTCTCACATTGATTTCTGCGTTTATTTCACGCAGTGTTGCTTGTCTATTAAATATGACAACTCTATACAAACACCGCTGCTGTCGGCCGTTAAGTGAAGGCCATCAGACACTGCGTTGTCCGCTGTGAGAGGCAAGGCCTGAATTTTGGAATTCTCGACAGACTCGTGACACTATGGACCTCTGAATATTGAATTCCCTAACAATTTCTGAAATGGAACTACAATTCCGTGTTCAAAGTCTGTTAATTTCCGTCGTGCGGCCATAATCACGTCGGAAACCGTTTGATGTGAATCATCTGAGTACAAATGACAGGTCTGCCAAAGTACTGGCCTTTTATACCATGTGTATGGAATCCTACAGCCATCTGTACAGTTGCATATCGCTGTCCCGTAACTTTTGTCTCCTCAGTGTACGGTTATGTCGAGATGTTTCACTGGGGCCGGCCTTGTAGCCGAGCGGTTCTAGCCGCTTCAGTCTGGAACAACGCAACTGCTACAATCGCAGGTTCGAATCCTGCCTCCGGCATGGATGTGTGTGATGTCGTTAGTTTAGTTAGGTTTAAATACACTCCTGGAAATGGAAAAAAGAACACATTGACACCGGTGTGTCAGACCCACCATACTTGCTCCGGACACTGCGAGAGGGCTGTACAAGCAATGATCACACGCACGGCACAGCGGACACACCAGGAACCGCGGTGTTGGCCGTCGAATGGCGCTAGCTGCGCAGCATTTGTGCACCGCCGCCGTCAGTGTCAGCCAGTTTGCCGTGGCATACGGAGCTCCATCGCAGTCTTTAACACTGGTAGCATGCCGCGACAGCGTGGACGTGAACCGTATGTGCAGTTGACGAACTTTGAGCGAGGGCGTATAGTGGGCATGCGGGAGGCCGGGTGGACGTACCGCCGAATTGCTCAACACGTGGGGCGTGAGGTCTCCACAGTACATCGATGTTGTCGCCAGTGGTCGGCGGAAGGTGCACGTGCCCGTCGACCTGGGACCGGACCGCAGCGACGCACGGATGCACGCCAAGACCGTAGGATCCTACGCAGTGCCGTAGGGGACCGCACCGCCACTTCCCAGCAAATTAGGGACACTGTTGCTCCTGGGGTATCGGCGAGGACCATTCGCAACCGTCTCCATGAAGCTGGGCTACGCTCCCGCACACCGTTAGGCCGTCTTCCGCTCGCGCCCCAACATCGTGCAGCCCGCCTCCAGTGGTGTCGCGACAGGCGTGAATGGAGGGACGAATGGAGACGTGTCGTCTTCAGCGATGAGAGTCGCTTCTGCCTTGGTGCCAATGATGGTCGTATGCGTGTTTGGCGCCGTGCAGGTGAGCGCCACAATCAGGACTGCATACGACCGAGGCACACAGGGCCAACACCCGGCATCATGGTGTGGGGAGCGATCTCCTACACTGGCCGTACACCACTGGTGATCGTCGAGGGGACACTGAATAGTGCACGGTACATCCAAACCGTCATCGAACCCATCGTTCTACCATTCCTAGACCGGCAAGGGAACTTGCTGTTCCAACAGGACAATGCACGTCCGCATGTATCCCGTGCCACCCAACGTGCTCTAGAAGGTGTAAGTCAACTACCCTGGCCAGCAAGATCTCCGGATCTGTCCCCCATTGAGCATGTTTGGGGCTGGATGAAGCGTCGTCTCACGCGGTCTGCACGTCCAGCACGAACGCTGGTCCAACTGAGGCGCCAGGTGGAAATGGCATGGCAAGCCGTTCCACAGGACTACATCCAGCATCTCTACGATCGTCTCCATGGTAGAATAGCAGCCTGCATTGCTGCGAAAGGTGGATATACACTGTACTAGTGCCGACATTGTGCATGCTCTGTTGCCTGTGTCTATGTGCCTGTGGTTCTGTCAGTGTGATCATGTGATGTATCTGACCCCAGGAATGTGTCAATAAAGTTTCCCCTTCCTGGGACAATGAATTCACGGTGTTCTTATTTCAATTTCCAGGAGTGTAGTTCTAAGGGACTGATGAAAATGGTTCAAATGGCTCTGAGCACTATGAGACTTAACATCTGAGGTCATCAGTCCCCTAGACTTAGAACTATTTAAACCTAACTAACCTAAGGACAACATACACATCCATGCCCGAGGCAGGATTCGAACCTGCGACTGTAGCAGCAGCGCGGTTCCAGACTGAAGCGCCTAGAACCGCTCGGCCACCAAGGCCGGCGGGGACTGATGACCTCAGACGTTACGTTCCATAGTGCTCAGAGCCATTTGAACCATTTGTTTCACTGGGCTCATCGGGCATGTAGTAGACACGCACTCACCTCAGAACCGCTCACCCACGCCGTGGGCTAGTGGTTCGCCGACATCTAGACCTCGACTAACCCCCACCACCATCCATTATAACAGCCCGTCAACCCCTGGAGTCAACCCAAACACCTGCTACAAACAAAATGATTTTTAAAGCTGGAATTTACGTGCCCATTCAGTAGAAACGTCCCAAATTAGTCTAATGCGATATTCGTTTTATCGATATGTTTTAATTGGGGCACTAGAGCTCGAAGAATAACCAGTACTTCAGCAGCGAATGAGCAGCGCTGCTGTGTGGCGGCAGCAGTCGGCGAGGGTCGCTACTGGAGCTCTGGTTATTCTTCGTGTTTCACTTTTCCTTTTAAAACACACCGACAAAACGAATATTGCAGTAGCCTAATCTAGGACCACACCATCCAACTGGCACGAAAAATTATACTTTAAAAATCATTTTGTTTGCGACAGGAAACAAACCGACGCCTTTCGTCGACATTGGGTGTCGCATGAGAGAGGTGATGAGCAGTATTTGTTTGAGCTGATTGCAGATACACGTTGCGAAAACGAAATTGCAAATGTCTGCGGAAACACCAGAGAAAATGCGCCTTGCGACTCTGACGAGAGAAAGTTGTATAATAATAACGCATGTAACACTGGGAAACGTGCAGAATATTTTTGAGTGGCAGTTCAGTTAAACAGGCTATGGTATCAATGTATGGCTCGTAGCAGACTGATATTACATAAGCATACTGTATTGTATTGTATTTTTTGGAACTGAGGACCTAGAAACGACTGAGAGGCTTCGTCCCCGCCATAGCCCGCAGTGGTACACAACCTCACAACAGGCTACGGCAGTCCACTCACTCTACTCGCCGCACACCGAACCCAGGGTTATTGTACGATTCGGCCCCCAGTGGACCCCCCGGGATCGTCTCACACCAGACGAGTGTAACCTCAATGTTTGCGTGGTAGAGTAATTATGATGTACGCGTACGTGGAGAAATCGTTGGAATCGTTTGCGCAGCAATCGCCGACATAGTGCAACTGAGGTAGAATAGGGGGAACCAGCCCGCATTCGCCGAGGCAGATGGGAAACCGCCTTAAAAACCAACCGCAGACTGGCCGGCACATCAGACCTCGACACTAAACCGCCGGGCGGATTCGTGCCGGGGACCGTCACGCCTTCCCGCCCGGATAACAGTGCGTTAGACCACACGGCTAACTGGGCGGGCTACGTAAGCATACGGTTGAGGGGTAAACAAAGGAAGTCTGAAGAAACTGTCATATACCAGGTTTGCTAATAACTTGCTCCAGTGGAAAAACCATTCCTTTTACAGAGTAAGCAGATGTACGGTTGAGCAACATTGAAATCCAAACTAAGTACAAAAAAGTAGGTTGCTTCGCAGAAAACGTAAATAATAGTGACAAACGTCTGACTGATTTGGTACTGAATGAGCTTGGATGTTGATAGAACGCACGTATATCCCAATCCTCGTGGGCACATCACTCAAACCCATACACAAAGAACTATGTTCGCTTTTCAGTCAGAATGCCAAGAGAATATGAAAGATTTACTGTACGTAACCACAGCATCGATAAATGCAGCCGATTGTATTGCCAATGCGTAGCTTAAGCAAGAAGTATGTAGCTGTCTCACCAACAGATTTCCAGCACTATAAAGGGTTGGGTTGTTTGGGGGAGGAGACCAGACAGCGAGGTCATCGGTCTCATCAGATTACGGAAGGACGGGGAAGGAATTCGGCCGTGCCCTTTCAAAGGAACCATCCCGGCATTAGCCTGGAGCGATTTAGGGAAATCACGGAAAACCTAAATCAGGATGGCCGGACGCGGGAATGAACCGTCGTCCTCCCGAATGCGAGTCCAGTGTGCTACTATAAAGTGAACGCATCACAGCGACCAGCAACTGACTACATGTGACCGATCAGAACCAAGACAGACAAAAAAAGAGTACAATATTGCAGTGCCTGCGTTGTTCATCAAGACGATACAATGTTCCTTCGGACATGCATTCGTAGTTGCGAATATGGACAACCACTAGCAGCATAGTGGAATGACGACGTTCAGGCTTGCCGGCCGGAGTGGCCGAGCGGTTCTAGGCGCTACAGTCTGGAACCGCGCGACCGTTACGGTCGCAGGTTCGAATCCTGCCTCGGGCGTGGATGTGTGTGACGTCCTTAGGTTAGTTAGGTTTAAGTAGTTCTAAGTTCTGGGGGACTGATGACCTCAGATGTTAAGTCCCATAGTGCTCAGAGCCATTTGAACCATTTTTTTGAACGTTCAGGCTTGTCCGAAGGAATACTGCATCGTGCTTCTGAACAAGACAGCCACTAAAATATCGTATTTATTTTTTAATGACCGTATCTCCTTCACATTTACCTTTATAACATTCACGAGTGTTTCACATATGGCGTTACATACTCAAGAAATTATTTGTGGAACAAATGCGGTTGATATACGAAATAGGTATTTAAGGCTAACGTAAGTTAGTGCAAGCCTCTCTTCTGCTGATATGGTTCTTCGATTATTAGTGTATTGCTTCGAAATCTTCTTTTCAGCCGGCCGAAGTGGCCGTGCGGTTAAAGGCGCTGCAGTCTGGAACCGCAAGACCGCTACGGTCACAGGTTCGAATCCTGCCTCGGGCATGGATGTTTGTGATGTCCTTAGGTTAGTTAGGTTTAACTAGTTCTAAGTTCTAGGGGACTAATGACCTCAGCAGTTGAGTCCCATAGTGCTCAGAGCCATCTTCTTTTCAGTTGCAGCTAGATAGTGAAAATCATCCATCGACAAGCGGGTATTGTTTTGGAATAAAGCAGGCGATGGTTGCAGCTGCAAATCACTAATCAGAGCCAAACTAACATTTCTTTCACGCATGCACAAATATTCAGACGCCCATATTTTTCTATGTCTACGGCGTCCTGCTTTCATGACCAACAGCGTGCTTGCTATAAAAAATAGACAAGTTGTATGTTTCTTTTCTCCATCACGCTGTACGAGTATAGCTTAAGGAGCTTTACTGTACGTTTTAGCGCCAAAAAACAATACACACCGTACTCTTTCTCTTCCGTTCGCCCTAGTGTAAATGCTTATTCGCAGGTGCAAGTCAGTGATGGCGCGCGCAGACGAACCTCCTGTGCATTGCTTGGGAATGCCTGCTTACGTTCGCTCGTGTTCGCTTCGGTATGAAGGGTGCTTGATGCTCTCTTTACAGGACGTTGATGGTGAAACAAGAGAAAACAGATCATATAATGGAACTGTGCTCGTCTCAGTACAGAGAGCCTAAGGGGAAAATTTGGCTTGCTGTATGTAGGCACTACGTCAATTTGGATTTAACAATTCAAATTTAGTGGCTGTTCACAACAGAGAAAAAATTCTTCTTCCGCTGCCTTCGAACGAAACAATGAAAGAACTTTGAGTTCCTTATGACAGGAATCTACAAAGCATGCATTCCGAGCAATTATGACGACGGTAAAAAATGCTGCCCCAGCTGAACGTAGGCGATGCAGTGGTTTTGCAACTTGACTGTTATGTAGAAGGAACAGGGACTAAATCACTGCCATGCGTCCTGATTATGGTTTTCCGTGACTTCTGCAATTCCTGTCAAGCGAAAGCTAGTAGTATTTATTCAAGAAGACAAATTCCTTCGCCACCATTGTTCGGCTCAACTATCGTAATTATTTGTTAATGTTTTTGTATGTATCGTATGGCATCCAAGACAAACTGGCGTCACAAATATGTAAGTGTGGAATAAATATTTAGACACGTCAGATGTACAATAAGAAACATAAAAGGGTACGAGACTGCAACACGGATCATAAACACCAACAAGTAAAATAACCTTCTAAATTATTCATTAACTGAAGTTAGCGAGTCCAGTTCAAAACTGCTGGTATATCTTCTGAACGTCTTCTTGATATTTTCGAAGTGCATACCCGCTCACAATATGGTTCACAGTTCTCTGGGAGCGCCAAAGTTATGTTAAGGTGACTGAATATAGTCCCATTTATTAATAGAATCCGCGAATTTTCCGTCAGAAGTTCAAATTCTGTTCAGTCTAACCCAATTCTTGCTCGGTAGCTCGATCCTCGCGGTAAAGTTTCTCCTGTAAATGTACCTTGCAGGCAGGGTTCTGCAAGCTGTTCACGTCAAACATTTACGGAACTCCAGAATGAGATTTTCACTCTGCAGCGGAGTGTGCGCTGATATGAAACTTCCTGGCAGATTAAAACTGTGTGCCCGACCGAGACTCGAACTCGGGACCTTTGCCTTTCGCGGGCAAGTGCTCTACCAACTGAGCTACCGAAGCACGACTCACGCCCGGTACTCACAGCTTTACTTCTGCCAGTACCTCGTCTCCTACCTTCCAAACTTTACAGAAGCTCTCCTGCGAACCTTGCAGAACTAGCACTCCTGAAAGAAAGGATATTGCGGAGACATGGCTTAGCCACAGCCTGGGGGATGTTTCCAGAATGAGATTTTCACTCTGCAGCGGAGTGTGCGCTGATATGAAACTTCCTGGCAGATTAAAACTGTGTGCCCGACCGAGACTCGAACTCGGGACCTTTGCCTTTCGCGGGCAAGTGCTCTACCAACTGAGCTACCGAAGCACGACTCACGCCCGGTACTCACAGCTTTACTTCTGCCAGTACCTCGTCTCCTACCTTCCAAACTTTACAGAAGCTCTCCTGCGAACCTTGCAGAACTAGCACTCCTGAAAGAAAGGATATTGCGGAGACATGGCTTAGCCACAGCCTGGGGGATGTTTCCAGAATGAGATTTTCACTCTGCAGCGGAGTGTGCGCTGATGTGAAACTTCCTGGCAGATTAAAACTGTGTGCCCGACCGAGACTCGAACTCGGGACCTTTGCCTTTCGCGGGGAAGTGCTCTACCAACTGAGCTACCGAAGCACGACTCACGCCCGGTACTCACAGCTTTACTTCTGCCAGTACCTCGTCTCCTACCTTCCAAACTTTACAGAAGCTCTCCTGCGAACCTTGCAGAACTAGCACTCCTGAAAGAAAGGATATTGCGGAGACATGGCTTAGCCACAGCCTGGGGGATGTTTCCAGACTGAGATTTTCACTCTGCAGCGGAGTGTGCGCTGATATGAAACTTCCTGGCAGATTAAAACTGTGTGCCCGACCGAGACTCGAACTCGGGACCTTTGCCTTTCGCGGGCAAGTGCTCTACCAACTGAGCTACCGAAGCACGACTCACGCCCGGTACTCACAGCTTTACTTCTGCCAGTACCTCGTCTCCTACCTTCCAAACTTTACAGAAGCTCTCCTGCGAACCTTGCAGAACTAGCACTCCTGAAAGAAAGGATATTGCGGAGACATGGCTTAGCCACAGCCTGGGGGATGTTTCCAGAATGAGTCGTGCTTCGGTAGCTCAGTTGGTAGAGCACTTGCCCGCGAAAGGCAAAGGTCCCGAGTTCGAGTCTCGGTCGGGCACACAGTTTTAATCTGCCAGGAAGTTTCATATCAGCGCACACTCCGCTGCAGAGTGAAAATCTCATTCTGGAAACATCCCCCAGGCTGTGGCTAAGCCATGTCTCCGCAATATCCTTTCTTTCAGGAGTGCTAGTTCTGCAAGGTTCGCAGGAGAGCTTCTGTAAAGTTTGGAAGGTAGGAGACGAGGTACTGGCAGAAGTAAAGCTGTGAGTACCGGGCGTGAGTCGTGCTTCGGTAGCTCAGTTGGTAGAGCACTTGCCCGCGAAAGGCAAAGGTCCCGAGTTCGAGTCTCGGTCGGGCACACAGTTTTAATCTGCCAGGAAGTTTCATATCAGCGCACACTCCGCTGCAGAGTGAAAATCTCATTCTGGAAACATCCCCCAGGCTGTGGCTAAGCCATGTCTCCGCAATATCCTTTCTTTCAGGAGTGCTAGTTCTGCAAGGTTCGCAGGAGAGCTTCTGTAAAGTTTGGAAGGTAGGAGACGAGGTACTGGCAGAAGTAAAGCTGTGAGTACCGGGCGTGAGTCGTGCTTCGGTAGCTCAGTTGGTAGAGCACTTGCCCGCGAAAGGCAAAGGTCCCGAGTTCGAGTCTCGGTCGGGCACACAGTTTTAATCTGCCAGGAAGTTTCATATCAGCGCACACTCCGCTGCAGAGTGAAAATCTCATTCTGGAAACATCCCCCAGGCTGTGGCTAAGCCATGTCTCCGCAATATCCTTTCTTTCAGGAGTGCTAGTTCTGCAAGGTTCGCAGGAGAGCTTCTGTAAAGTTTGGAAGGTAGGAGACGAGGTACTGGCAGATGTAAAGCTGTGAGTACCGGGCGTGAGTCGTGCTTCGGTAGCTCAGTTGGTAGAGCACTTGCCCGCGAAAGGCAAAGGTCCCGAGTTCGAGTCTCGGTCGGGCACACAGTTTTAATCTGCCAGGAAGTTTCATATCAGCGCACACTCCGCTGCAGAGTGAAAATCTCATTCTGGAAACATCCCCCAGGCTGTGGCTAAGCCATGTCTCCGCAATATCCTTTCTTTCAGGAGTGCTAGTTCTGCAAGGTTCGCAGGAGAGCTTCTGTAAAGTTTGGAAGGTAGGAGACGAGGTACTGGCAGAAGTAAAGCTGTGAGTACCGGGCGTGAGTCGTGCTTCGGTAGCTCAGTTGGTAGAGCACTTCCCCGCGAAAGGCAAAGGTCCCGAGTTCGAGTCTCGGTCGGGCACACAGTTTTAATCTGCCAGGAAGTTTCATTTACGGAACTGTTTAAGATATTGTAACTCACCCAGGTAAATTGCGAGAGATTGCTCACTGAGCAACGTTAATCTCTTTTCGTCCGTATATTAATTACAGAGATATCGGTATCAACTTCGATCTTTCAGACGAAAGAATAGTAATTTCTTCTGCTAGTATTGTAATTCTAAAAAAAGAGATAAATTCAACGGCGTTCGCTCTTCAAAATCCGGTAACTTAATTCGGAGTAATTACAGTATTTAGAACTTACGATTTGTCACTTCTGAACATGACACCTAGTGTTGTCTTATATGGTTGTACTTGATTTTCAAATAAGAAAACACATCCCGTCGGATAAGAAGAAACAGTGTGCTGCACCGCCACGATACGCAAATTTCATTCGGTCTGTGTCATTTACGTGTGTGCATGTACCGTGCTGGTTAATTTGAAAAAATGAATGTCTTTCATAAACCAAGGGAAACTGATATGTTACTTCTTGACTTAGCATGTAGAAAGAAAGCGGAAGGAACATTTCTGTGTACACACAAAGGTGTCTCTACAGACTGTGTCCAAGAAGAATGATAATTCCGCGAAGGTGCAAAAAATTGTTATTGTAACTGCATTGGAGTACTATACGTGTTGTTAAGGGATAAGCCTGCAACAAGCAGAGCGCAACAAATAGATGATGTGGCGATGTGGCACTTGTAGTTCATAACGCACATGTTATTTCCAGAGAAACTGGTAGTGCATCTGGAATAAGTCAACCTAGCGTCGTTCGTGTTTTGCTTGCTAACAGCTTCCATCGGTAGAATGTCTCACTACACCAGCAGAATAACCAACGGAACTGCTTGGTTGGTCAGAACATTGTTGCAGAAGCAAAGAAATGCATGCCAAATTTAAAAGAACGCAAAATCTCCCAGATTGCCGAAGTTTAACAGAAGCTGGAAATTTAGCGCGACCATCAATTCGAGGTGTTTTTAGTAGTTTTCACAACGAAATTATGACTCGATATCTGGCAGAAAACCGAAGAGATTCAGGTCGTATTTAAAGTACAATAGCGGCAAGACGCAATCGATGCCTTCATGAACGATATCAGTGGTAATGTTACTGGGTAAGTATTCCAGAATTCGAATCAAGAACAACTGCCAACATGAGTAACTTAGAAGTAGATGTTCCCGGTGTAAAAAAGCAGCTTAAACCACATAATAAAGGCAAGGCTTCGGGTCCAGATTGTATACCAGTTAGGTTCCTTTCAGCTCCAGTTTAGCAATCAGATACAACTGCTCGCTAGTCGAAAGATCCGTGCCTAAAGACTGAAAAGTTTCACACGTCACACCAATACTCAAGAAAGGAAATAGGAGTAATCCGCTGAATTACAGACACATATCAGAAACGTCGATTTGCAATAGGATTTTGGAACACATACTGTGTTACAAAACAATTTGTTAACAAGTAGCCAACACGGATTCGTAAAATATCGTTCTTGTGAAACACATCTAGCTCTTTATTCTCACGAAGTTATGAGTTCTGTAGACAGGGGATGTCAAATTGATTCCATATTTGTAGTTTTCCAGAAAGTTTATGGCTCTGTTCCTCACAAGTGACTTCTAATCAAATAGCGCGCCTATGGAATATCCTCTCAATTGAGCGACTGGATTCGTTATTTTCTATCAAAGCGGTCACAGTCATCAAGTAAAACAGAAATAATATCTGAGGTTTCCTAAGGAAATGTTATAGGTCCTCTGCTGTTCCTGATATATATAAATACACTCCTGGGAATGGAAAAAAGAACACCTTGACACCGGTGTGTCAGACCCACCATACTTGCTCCGGACACTGCGAGAGGGCTGTACAAGCAATGATCACACGCACGGCACAGCGGACACACCAGGAACCGCGGTGTTGGCCGTCGAATGGCGCTAGCTGCGCAGCATTTGTGCACCGCCGCCGTCAGTGTCAGCCAGTTTGCCGTGGCATACGGAGCTCCATCGCAGTCTTTAACACTGGTAGCATGCCGCGACAGCGTGGACGTGAACCGTATGTGCAGTTGACGGACTTTGAGCGAGGGCGTATAGTGGGCATGCGGGAGGCCGGGTGGACGTACCGCCGAATTGCTCAACACGTGGGGCGTGAGGTCTCCACAGTACATCGATGTTGTCGCCAGTGGTCGGCGGAAGGTGCACGTGCCCGTCGACCTGGGACCGGACCGCAGCGACGCACGGATGCACGCCAAGACCGTAGGATCCTACGCAGTGCCGTAGGGGACCGCACCGCCACTTCCCAGCAAATTAGGGACACTGTTGCTCCTGGGGTATCGGCGAGGACCATTCGCAACCGTCTCCATGAAGCTGGGCTACGGTCCCGCACACCGTTAGGCCGTCTTCCGCTCACGCCCCAACATCGTGCAGCCCGCCTCCAGTGGTGTCGCGACAGGCGTGAATGGAGGGACGAATGGAGACGTGTCGTCTTCAGCGATGAGAGTCGCTTCTGCCTTGGTGCCAATGATGGTCGTATGCGTGTTTGGCGCCGTGCAGGTGAGCGCCACAATCAGGACTGCATACGACCGAGGCACACAGGGCCAACACCCGGCATCATGGTGTGGGGAGCGATCTCCTACACTGGCCGTACACCACTGGTGATCGTCGAGGGGACACTGAATAGTGCACGGTACATCCAAACCGTCATCGAACCCATCGTTCTACCATTCCTAGAGCGGCAAGGGAACTTGCTGTTCCAACAGGACAATGCACGTCCGCATGTATCCCGTGCCACCCAACGTGCTCTAGGAGGTGTAAGTCAACTACCCTGGCCAGCAAGATCTCCGGATCTGTCCCCCATTGAGCATGTTTGGGACTGGATGAAGCGTCGTCTCACGCGGTCTGCATGTCCAGCACGAACGCTGGTTCAACTGAGGCGCCAGGTGGAAATGGCATGGCAAGCCGTTCCACAGGACTACATCCAGCATCTCTACGATCGTCTCCATGGGAGAATAGCAGCCTGCATTTCTGCGAAAGGTGGATATACACTGTACTAGTGCCGACATTGTGCATGCTCTGTTGCCTGTGTCTATGTGCCTGTGGTTCTGTCAGTGTGATCATGTGATGTATCTGACCCCAGGAATGTGTCAATAAAGTTTCCCCTTCCTGGGACAATGAATTCACGGTGTTCTTATTTCAATTTCCAGGAGTGTATTTTGGAGACAATCTGAGCGGACGTCTTAGATTGTTTGTAGATGATACTGTTATTTACCGTCTCATAAAGTCGTCATCATATAATCGAAATCAATTGTAAAATGGTTTAGACAAAATTTCTGTACGGTGCTAAAAGCGGAATTATCTCTAAATAATGAAAACTGTGAAGTTTTGTGAAGTACATGAGTACTAAAAGGAATTCGCCAAGTTTCGGTTACATGATAAATCACACATGTCCAAAGGCTGTGAATTCAACTAAGTACTTAGGGATCACAACATCTTAAACTGGAAAGAATACCTGGAATGTCTTGTAGAGGAAGGCGAACCAAAGACTGCGTTTGATTGTCAGAACGCTTAGAAATTGCAACAAGTCTGTTAAAGAGACTACCTACACTACGTTTGTCCATCTTCTGGAGTATTGTTGCGATATGTAAGATCCGCATCAGACATGATCGACGGAGGACATGAAAAAAGTTCAAAAAAGGGCGGTTCGTTTTTTATTATCACAAAATAGGGGAGAGAGTGTCATGGTTATGATACGCGAGTTGGGGTGGCAGTCATTAAAACAAAGTCAGTTGCGGCAGTATCTCCTCATGAAATTTCAGTCACCAATTTTCTCCTCCGAAGGCGACAATATTTTATTGGCACCCACCTACACCATCATAATAAAATAAGAGAAATCAAGAGCCCACATGGAAAGATCTAAGTGTTTGTTTCTCTCGTTCGCTGTTCGAGAGTGGAACGGTTCAGTGATAGCTTGAAGGTGGTTCGATGAAATCTCTGCCAGGCACTTAACTGTGAATTCCAGAGTAATGATGTAGTTGTAGGTGTAGAAGTCGCATGGAATTCTGTAGCTCGGTTCCGTTGAAAAATCAGGACAAGGTTCTCTCTTCAATTAGTTCTCATTAACGATGACACTATCTTTCCAAATCATGGAAGACTAAATATAAGAATACGCTGTGGCTGAGCAATTTGAACATCAGAGAGTGTGGTGTGCACTTTCGGTGCAGGTTATTGATGACAC
This sequence comes from Schistocerca nitens, assembly GCF_023898315.1. Taxonomy (NCBI): domain Eukaryota; kingdom Metazoa; phylum Arthropoda; class Insecta; order Orthoptera; family Acrididae; genus Schistocerca; species Schistocerca nitens. The sequence goes on along the minus strand of NC_064614.1, from coordinate 426,097,164 downwards.
CTGATTGGCTCTTATTTCATAGAAGAACTCTTAACGGTTAAAAGATATGTACGATTTCTTACCGAAGTGGTACCAGCACACCTAGAAAAAGTACCACTTGAAATATTAAGATGTATGTGATGCCAGGGCGATGGGTTCCTGGCTCACTACTCGCCTATTGCTAAGAAAACGTTCGCCCAGTTCTCTCCTGGTCGCTGGATAGGACGTGAAGGTCTTATCGGTTGGCCTTTGCGTTCGCCTGACTTGGCGCAACTGGACCCTTTTCTAGGGACAAACCCAAAAGCCGCGTCCACATCGAAGCGCCGCGCCACGCTGCATTGCACACAAACGCTACTCGTCGAACACCGCAGGAAAGTGTACAATGGAGCATGTTCGGAGGTGGGTAGCAATATTCTAGTGCACACGTGTTAATAAGATAGAAAATGAAGAACGCCGTCCAGTAAGAGCTGCGCACGAACTAACTGTTTCCTATTATGTGGCGACCCCCCCCAGAACTTATTTATTGTTGAAACTTCCTGGCAGATTAAAACTGTGTGCCGGACCGAGACTCGAACTCAGGACCTTTGCCTTTCGCGGGCAAGTGCTCTACCAACTGAGCTACCCAAGCACGACTCACGGCCCGTCCTCACAGCTTTACTTCTGCCAGTACCTCGTCTCCTACCTTCCAAACTTTACAGAAGCTCTCATTCTGGAAACACCCCCCAGGCTGTGGCTAAGCCATGTCTCCGCAATATCCTTTCCTTCAGGAGTGCTAGTTTGCAAGGTTCGCAGGAGAGCTTCTGTAAAGTTTGGAAAGTAGGAGACGAGGTACTGGCAGAAGTAAAGCTGTGAGGACAGGGCGTGAGTCGTGCTTGGGTAGCTCAGTTGGTAGAGCACTTGCCCGCGAAAGGCAAAGGTCCCGAGTTCGAGTCTCTGTCCGGCACACAGTTTTAATCTGCCAGGAACTTTCATATCAGCGCACACTCCGCTGCAGAGTGAAAATCTCATTCTTATTTATTGTTGCTCAAAAGGAAAACTCCCCGTCGCACCTCCCTCAGTCTTTGTGGTAAAAGGGCGCAGTGGACAGCCCGTGAAAAACTGAAGACAGATCAAGCATGAAAACAGGAAGAAGGTGTACTGAACTGTGAAAAACGAAAAGCAAAATAGAAACAGTAAACGTTCTAAGTACAAGAAGTGCACGCTGGCAGTGTAGTCGCATCGTGGTTAAGCGCGAACGGTGTTCGACTGGTAAGCGAGCTAGCCGTATTCACTGCACACTCCTGCCAACTTGTCAAGCTTTTTTTCCGCTGCATTCAAAATTGTGCCAGTGTTGTGGGGTAAGGTCCGTTTGCAACAGCGAGGTGTAAGGAAGCGACCTATAATGAAAGTTGACGCTGTACAACTACTCTATTAGCAGCCGAAAGGAAGAGGGTTTTGAATTGGAATCCCAAACGTTTGATGAAAAGACGACAAATCAGCCGAATCCTCCAACGGAAAATACGTCTGACGTGTCATACATGGCATTAGTGACGGTACGTCTGTCATATGGTGGAATCTCATATCGACGCACCTAATTTGTACGCCTGGTGACAGAGATCTTGCTCGATTTAGGTGTTCGTATTAATGTGTATGTGATCACTCCCAAGGAAGCGATGAAAAATAATGCTTTTTCACATAAGCTGCAACAAATGAACGCAATAGTGTCACAATTACTCAGTTTCTCTGTGCTCTGTCAAAACACATATTTTTAATGTTATTGAAGTTGCGTTCCGTTTTGGAAGTTTTGACTCTTGTATTCCTTTGTTATAATATAGTTCACACCCATTTATTTGTTGTTTTCCTTTCTGTGAGACGTCTATGTGTAATCTCCAGTCGCACGGGGTAGCCGGGTGGTCTAGGCCGTCTTGTCACGGTCCGCGCGGCTTTCCCCGTCGGAGGTTCGAGTCCTCCCTCGGCCATGGGCGTGTGTGTTGTCCATAGCGTAAGTTAGTTAAAGTTAGATTAAGTAGTGTGTAAGGTTAGGGTTCGATGACCTAAGTAGTTTGAGCCCATAAGATCTTACCGCAAATTTACAAATTTTGGTATCTCGATTGCTGTCACTCACTGTTCATCGTATTTACTTACGAGGGTAATGTAGTCGTACGACGTGACTCATATTTTACAACCAATGTATAGTATGACAACTGGCAAGGCTACAGAAAGAGAACAAACATTTCAATGACCGGACGGCCAGTTCATAATGTTGTGAAAAAATTTCAATGTTCAATGTTCATAATGTCGGGAAAAAATAAATAAATGAAAAATAGTTAGCACGAGGGCATTTTAAACACGGTTAGTGTTTTTTTTTTTTTCCACGACGCCGTTGCCGTGCTCCTTCGCTCGATGTTGCACTTGTTGAGTTTGGACCGATCATTGTTGCTATTTTGCTTTTTTTTCCTCAGTTCAGTATACCTTCTTCCTGTTTTCACACTTGATCTGTGTTCAGTTTTTGACGGGCTATCCATTGGGCTATCGTACCATCAATCTGAGGTAGGTGCGGTGGGGAGTTTCCCTCGACAGAGCGGCGCAGTCTGACATTCACACCGGCCGCGCCATGCTACGCCGTAAGGATTTCGGAGAGAGTGCAGTTTGGCTGTCGTTTGTACAAGCACGGACTATTAACTAACTGTAGTTTCATTCTGTTAACAGCATGAAACAAACAATTACCAGAGCGCATGCACAAGACAAAACAAACAAGGGGTTTTCACTCAGTTTTCCAAAGGTCTTGACACCTGATATAATAACATAAAATTCATGAAAAATAATCTCTCCCCTACAATAATAATGAAGTTTTAAGGGGTCACCAATAAATATACATACATCAATCCAATATGATACTTTGCCACACTGACATTAATCTTACATACCAATCACGGTGACCAAACACGTATCAATTACCAAGACAACTTGAATCACTAAATGCTTATCACTAAAATATAATTCGTCAAATAATTGACTGCTTTACAATATTCAGACCCCAAACAGCCTCACCGTGTTCCATCAACATACAATACACTTGTACAAGGCACTGCTTCTCAAATGACAGGTCCAATAGTGGCCATGTCGTTTTTGAGCAACTCGAAACCTTAGGAATACACAAATGCCACCACATAGTCAAGGACCATCACGGCAAAATGGCACAAGTCACCCCTATGCATAGCCCTCCAATGATCATAACGGAAATCTTTCGTCTGTAAACACTTCCTGGCTCCTAGCTGCTGTACCTCTGAATGTACGGAGGCAAACACTGTCTGCTGCTCCAGCATAACAGTGGCTCGCATTTTAACAGTAGAGCACACCCCAGTGTAGACTATTTGCAGTCGTACTGCCTTACAGCGTCTACACTGTGTGCTCAGATACCAGGCGGCACTTTTGAGTTTCCTCCAGTATGATTGCTTTCGCTGCTGGTTCCAACTGCCGTTCCACTGCGGCTACATTATACCAATCACTGGTCAACCATCCTCCGTCACATGTAACCCTAAAGACATAGGCACACCATTGGCTGGCCAATTCCTGCCCTCCAGTGATTCACAACAGACGTCCACCGCTTTCGTGGTGATCCAGGGCTGCCCCCCAGAAGATGTCGCCGATTCCATTCCAGCCGTGCAACTCGTCTACACGGAACTGCATTCTCTGTGGTAACTCCACGGGCCAGCCACGCCGATACAAAACGAGTTCGGCCGGTGCGCCATGCAATGTCCTCAGCACTGCCCGGAGAAGTGTCAACTATTGCCGTCGGTGGCCAGATCCAAGTTCCACGTTGCTGCTGCAGTTCAGAACTTCAGACTGAGTTTAGCTCTCCCGCACTGCCACAGCAGATCTCGTTGTGGCGATGCATTTGCAAACTCGCCGATACCCACAGCCACAGACGTGACTGAAGGGTCTGACACGCACTGACACAAACCGCTGGCTGAGGCAAGAATTCAAACGTGACGTGAAATAGCTATTTCACGGCAAAGCTCTCTCCATAAGTCCTTTCACTAGCGACTGCAAACGTATGTTGAAGTAGGTGGGCATTACGAACATTTAATGACATACGAGAGGTGTTCAATAAGTAATCCAACACATTTTACACTCGGCCAGTTTCGGTTGAGAAAATGCGTAATTTGTTGTGGAACATCGCGAGATACTCCCACTTCAGCCTCTACAGTTTCATGAAGTTCCGATAGGTGGTGGCGCTATACATAGCTTTCGAAATGGGCAGGGTCTGCGGAGACCTGGCAGTGAACAAAATCATGGTGAATCGTTTGGCGAGGAGTGTGTCATAATCGCAACAAGATCGCGCAGACCTGTTCAATCTCCCGTTTGCCGTCGGCCTGCACGCAGCTGTGACTCCTGCTTTGTTTTAACGTGTGGACACACTCATTCGAGGTGATCAACGGATCACAATAAAACACCTCGCTGCACAACTGGACGCCTCTGTTGGTAGTGCAGACACACTTGTCCAGCAGCAAGAGATTCTCTTGACCAGTGGAGTGGTACAATGTGGGCATAGCGCTCTCCCAGTACAGGGGCGTAAGACGATCGCGTTTAACAGAAAATAAGTTGAAAAATAGGATTTTGTAGCCAAGAGAGTGTTGTATAATATGGTGTATTGGAACCATGGATAAAAACCTACCTGCTTTCAGACAGAGAGTGTGTTGCATTACTTATTGAATGCACCTTGTAGAAGGAATTTTAAGGACGAGTTTATGACACATTCCTTTGTGACTTCCTTTTGGTTGCTGTTGCTGATGTAATTTTGCAATTTCTTGACAGTGTACTCATGATGCGAAGCTATTATTTAACAATCTTTATAACTGAATTCTCTGCTTCTCAAATGCATTCAATTTTTGACGTGCACCTTTCTTTCAAGACTCTTGCAGAAACAAGATCAGAACTAGTCGTGCTTGGGTAGTTCAGATGGTAGAGCACTTGTCCGCGAAAGGCAAACGTCCCGAGTTCGAGTCTCGATCCGGCACACAGTTTTAATCTGCCAGAAAGTTTCATATCAGCGCACACTCCGCTCCAGAGTGAAAATCTCATCCTGGAAACATCCCCCAGGCTGTGGCTAAGCCATGTCTCCGCATTATCCTTTCTGTCAGAAGTGCTAGTTCTGCAAGGTTCGCAGGAGAGCTTCTGTAAAGTTTGGAAGGTAGGAGACGAGGTACTGGCAGAAGTAAAGCTGTGAGGACGGGGCGTGAGTCGTGCTTGGCTAGCTCAGATTGTAGAGCACTTGCCCGCGAAAGGCAAAGGTCCCGAGTTCGAGTCTCGATCCGGCACACAGTTTTAATCAGCCATGAAGTTTCGAGATCAGAACTATTAGTGTAGTTAATTTGTGAATCACCCTTAGACACCTATTCCTTTGCCTTCCAGTTATTGTGTGGGACAGCCACATGTAGCAAGATGTGATTAGTATCAAATTTAGATTAAACGTTTCACCTCTATTCCGCTTTTGTAAGTAGACTGCCTTAGCTGTGTCAGGCTGGAGAGCCCCATCAGCCTGACGAGACAGTTCCATACAACACCGTGAAATTCCCCATAAGACATGTTCAAAAACAGATAAATCCTAAGTTCGAAGTATTGTAATTTCTCTGAAACCACTAATCGAATTTTGATGAGTGAAACGCCTTGGAATTCATCTCTTTTAGAACTACGATATTGGCAATAGGCCTATTTGAAATACTGAAATTGATCCTATATCTCCATAATTAATATAGGTATGAAACGATCCCATACATTATTTACTGAGGACTTTCTCACAATTAACTTGCCTGTAAACAGAGGCCGGCCGAAGTGGCCGTGCGGTTAAAGGCGCTGCAGTCTGGAACCGCAAGACCGCTACGGTCGCAGGTTCGAATCCTGCCTCGGGCATGGATGTTTGTGATGTCCTTAGGTTAGTTAGGTTTAACTAGTTCTAAGTTCTAGGGGACTAATGACCTCAGCAGTTGAGTCCCATAGTGCTCAGAACCATTTTTTTGTAAACAGAATCACGATATTTTAAATGGTTCAGGAAATATTTGAGATGTATCACCCTGTATGTATTGATGTACGCTGTTGGCAGTTAAAACTGCAACATGATGAAGGCGGTTTGCAACAGACTCGATTTGTGATGAAGTGCTACGTCCCTGCATACGTAAATGATTAGTATTTCAGCGCAACTACAAATAGTAGGCAGGAGTAGATTCCCTACGTTCTGAATACAAAGAGGTTGGCTTTTATGGATACAAACGAAATGAGCCATTAGAGAACAATGAAACAAGCAAATACTCCTAATGAACATGGGTCCAGAAACCAAGGATCCAAACTAGAGATGTGCACTTGTGGACAAACACATTACAAGGGTCCCACATGGCCACTGTTCATGTGAAGGCAGGCTGCAGCATGTCTTGTCTTCAATATTTCTACATGTTCAAAAACCCAGGCATGCTTCGAATGAACTGACAACCACCCACAATGGGTTCTCAGTGTTCATTGATACCATCAACAGGCATGGAATACACCAAATCTTTTAAATATTCCCACACACAAAAAAATCCAATGAGTTCAAGTCGGGAGACCTTGGTATTGGCGAGCTACGCCCCATAAACTTGTTGTCAAGGATTTGTATTACATATTCCCGAACGGCCAGATGAAAGAGTGCCAGTGTGCTATCATGCATATACCACATATAGTTCCTTTCACCAAAGGAGCATCATTCAAATAGAGATTAGCCTCTGTGGCAGGAAATAAAGGGACACACGACCAGTAAGTTGATCATGTAGGAAATGTGGCCCTGTCAATTGATCATGAATGACATCTGCCCATATGTTAATGGAAAATATCCTCTGATGTGTCATCTCAGTGGTAACGTGGGTTCTCATAAGCCCAAACGTGTGAACTGTGAATGCTCATAATACCATATCAGGTAATGCACGTTTCGCCTGGAAATGACACATGCCTGAGGAACTGTGGATCATTCCCACATTATGTATGGATCCATTGGCTGAAGGCAACTCGGGCTGGAAAGTCAAGTGTGGCCGGATCTTGCACATTTTGTACATGATAACAACTGTCCCTCGTGTAATATCCATTATATGGTGGAGGGCGAAAAGCATTCTGCTGCAGCACTCCTTCCAGTACTTGTGTGCAACGGTATGTACCCTTGTTGTAATAGCCACTCCTCCATTGGTGGTGTAGACATCGCTATTGGCCTGCCTGCATGATACATGTTGGGTCTAAATGGACCGGTCTCACACAAGCGCTGGTGGGACACGGTGAACACTTTGCTGTCTGGCTATCGTCTTTGAGAATAAGCTTCGTGATACATGCGTTGCTGTTAGTACACCTGTATGTTAAGTGCATGTCAGCCATTTCTTCATCTGAAAATGTGTTGAAGTCATGGCAATCGCTATAAATGATGTAAGGGACTATCTATTCGAAGGCTTTACAGTCCGGAATCGGTATTCCAATCACGTAAAACTGCCATGAGCACTGAGTCAATCATTCCACCGACGCACCCGGCTGAAGACACCCATTTGGTAAAACACTGTGTCCTACTGCGTGAAGAAATCTGTTAAGTGACTGCTGCAAGTTATCGTCCGACAGGAATCGTCGACTCTTCAGGCCTTTTTTTAAGGTACCGAAAGTGTGGTTATCGTATGGGGAGAGATCAGGAGTATAGAATGGGTGCTCGAGTGATGAGGCTGGCCTCCCAGATCGACCGGCGTCTTGCGTCGAATCACGACCAGCATGAAACTTGCTGCACCATTCCACGATGGCGTTTTCGACAGTCATTCAGCCTTACAGACATTCTTCATTCTCTGATGGATGTCTACCGGTGTTGATCCGTCAGCAGCTAAGAAAAGAATAGCAGCATGTTGGCCCTGTTTGGACACATTTGGTAATAACGTCGCCATAGTTTGTAACGAACCCACCCTTTAATTTTCCACAATTATTCCTCATTATAACATCGCTTCATAACGTTTCTCACCTGGTGGCGATTCTATCCTTGGTTAAAGATAGATTTAATTATTGCAATACGAACTGATATTTATCTTTTCAAGATGGCTTCAATGTCTGTGTCTCTTCCCCTGCTGCGTAATTTTCTATAAAAGAAGGTACTGTGTATGTATCTATATATTAACTATATTTGAGGAATTAGCAGCATCATTTCCCAACAACAGTTTATTTTAATCTTCTCACTTAAACAAAGCAAAACATACCAAATGTACCTTGTTCCTACAGTCCAAGACTTTCGTCGAAAAAATGTCCTACCCCAGCTCTAAAAATGTTAGTTCCACTTGATGAAGTCAGATATAATCCTGACGCGTTCGGCGTCAAAAAATGGTTCATATACTACGAATCCAACTTCCAGTACTTTCTAGAACAGCTAATAAAACAGGTGAGTATTAAGGTAACTACTGTTATTGAAATTGTTAACAATTTTTAATTTATGTATTGTTTTCTGAAAATAAAATTGTAGGTCTAATTGTTAATAACAAAGGTTGCAAATTTTGGAAATATGAAAAATAGAAACATCCGCTATTTTATAAAATCGATTTTATTATCGATGGTAAAATTAATAAAATTAAAAGTGGAGGGAGATATTTTGTTCACACATAACACTGAAGAATAAAAATAATCTTACTTATCGTAGACTTCTTTTCAGATAAGTACCGGGTGATCAAAAAGTCAGTATAAATTTGAAAACTGAATAAATCACGGAATAATGTAGATAGAGAGGTACTAATTTACACACATGCTTGGAATGACGTGGGGTTTTATTAGAACCAAAAAAATAGAAAAGTTCACAAAATGTCCGACAGATGGCACTTCATCTGATCAAAATAGCAATAATTAGCATAACAAAGTAAGACAAAGCAAATATGATGTTCTTTACAGGAAATGCTCAATATGTCCACCATCATTCCTCGGCAACAGCTGTAGTCGAGGAATAAGGTTGTGAACAGCACTGTAAAGCATGTCCAGAGTTATGGTGAGGCATTGGCGTCGGATGTTGTCTTTCAGCATCCCTAGAGTTGTTGGTCGATCACGATACACTTGCGACTTCAGGTAACCCCAAAGCAATAATCGCACGGACTGAGGTCTGGGGAAGGCCAAGCATGACGAAATTGGCAGCTGAGCACACGATCATCACCAAACAACGCGCGCAAGACATCTTTCACGCGTCTAGCAATACTTTTTTTTTGTTCTAATAAAACCCCATGTCATTCCAAGCATGTGAGTCAATTTTTACCTCTCTATCTACATTATTCCGTGGTTTATTAAGTTTTCAAATTTATACTGACTTTTTGATCACCCGGTACTTTTAAAATTGTGAATAATAATTTTAATGGTTTGAGATCAATACCTGACAACACCGAAATACAAATAGAAAATTAAGTTTACGGAAAAAGTGAGTTTAGCATTCGTAAATATCTATGAACATCCACATATAAGAAGTATATAATTTACGTATGCAGATTTGCTTATGACTAAAGTTTGGATGGCATTGAACAGTTTATTACTTGGGCAGAGGATCCGATGGGCTGTGTTCATTACAAGTTCACGTTTCGGCATTTACCGCATGGCCGTCGGAAAGACTCAAATACCACACTCCTATCTTTGCCTACATGTCGGTGCTTGTACACCCGCACTGGAGTCGCGCTGCATTGCAATTACGCTGTAGCAGTGCCCTCAAATGGAAGCTTCCCGGTCGCCCCTATACATTTGCACCACGTTTGTGTTCACTGTGTGAACTGATCCTTGGAACAGGCCCTAGGCGAACAGCGCCCGACAGGACTTATTGTTCGGCCATAAGCCACTCCAAACATTCAAAATTGGCGAAATTCTGAAAAAAAAGAAAAAATACTTTCGTGTTTCCCCCTTCTAACAAGGAAACCTCCCCATCGCACCCCTCTCAGATTTAGTTATAAGTTGGCACAGTGGATAGGCCTTGAAAAACTGAACACAGATCACTCGAGAAAAGCCGGCCGAAGTGGCCGTGCGGTTAAAGGCGCTGCAGTCTGGAACCGCAAGACCGCTACGGTCGCAGGTTCGAATCCTGCCTCGGGCATGGATGTTTGTGATGTCCTTAGGTTAGTTAGGTTTAACTAGTTCTAAGTTCTAGGGGACTAATGACCTCAGCAGTTGAGTCCCATAGTGCTCAGAGCCATTTGAACCATTTGAACTCGAGAAAACAGGAAGAAGTTGTGTGGAACTATGAAAAAAATAAGCAAAATATACAAACTGAGTAGTCCATGTGCAAGATAGGCAACATCAAGGAATATATGTGCTCACGAGCGCTGTGGTCTCGTGGTTAGGGTGAGCAGCTGCGGAACGAAATGTCCTTGGTTCAAGTCTTCCGTCGAGTGAAAATTTTAATTTTTTATTTTGAGATAATTATTATCAGTCCGTCCGATGCGAGTGATGGGAGTGATTATCACATCCACAAGAAAACCTAAATCGGGCGAGGTAGAAGAATCTTTTTACCAATTCGCCTAGTGTACAAGTCAGGTGGGTCGACAACATATTCCTGTCATGTGACGCACATGCCGTCACCAGTGTCGTATAGAATATATCAGACGTGTTTTCCTGTGGAGGAATCGGTTGACCTATGACCTTGCGATCAAATGTTTTCGGTTCCCATTGGAGAGGCACGTCCTTTCGTCTACTAATCGCACGGTTTTGGGTTGCGGTCGCAAAACACAGACACTAAACTCATTACAGTGAACAGAGACGTCAATGAAAGTAAACTTATCGCACGAGGGAAGACTTGAACCAAGGACCTCTCGTTCCGCAGCTGCTCACACTAACCACGGGACCACGGCGCTCCTGAGCTCGCACTTTCCTTGATGTTGCCTATCTTGCACATGGACTACTCAGTTTGTATATTTTACTTATTTTTTTCATAGTTCCACACAACTTCTTCCTGTTTTCTCGACTGATCTGTGTTCAGTTTTTCAAGGCCTATCCACTGTGCCAACTTATAACTAAATGTGAGGGGGGTGGGGGCGATGGGGAGGTTCCCTTGTAAGCATGTTAGTCTAAGGGTCTGTCCGCAGCTCGTGGTCGTGCGGTAGCGTTCTCGCGTCCCACGCCCGGGTTCCCGGGTTCGATTCCCGGCGGGGTCAGGGATTTTCTCTGCCTCGTGATGACTGGGTGTTGTGTGATGTCCTTAGGTTAGTTAGGTTTAAGTAGTTCTAAGTTCTAGGGTACTGATGACCATAGATGTTAAGTCCCATAGTGCTCAGAGCCATTTGAACCATTTTTCTAAGGGTCTGTAGCGTGAGGGGGCAGAGGCAAGCTAGCAGTGTTAGCCAGCTGGATGGCGTGCTGAGAAAAGAAAATGGTTCAAATGGCTCTGAGCACTATGGGACTCAACTGCTGTGGTCATTAGTCCCCTAGAACTTAGAACTAGTTAAACCTAACTAACCTAAGGACATCACAAACATCCATGCCCGAGGCAGGATTCGAACCTGCGACCGTAGCGGTCTTGCGGTTCCAGACTGCAGCGCCTTTAACCGCACGGCCACTTCGGCCGGCAGCTGAGAAAAGAGGGGAGAGTCAGGGTCCTCAGCGTCAATTACGGACTCTCATGTTTGTTGTTGCGGGAGCTCCTGCTGCCTTAGAAGCGAGGCCAGCACACACCTGTTACGGCCTGCCCGAGGCACAGCGAGAGAAGGGGACAGCTGGGCTTCTTCCCGTGGAATGTGGACTACCTACTATTTATTGCTGCTAAATACTAAACCTACAGTCTTCTTGCCTTATGCAGATTGTGTTAAATATTAAAACAGGACGTTCATAAATACGTTTGCCACAACTTTTGAAATGACCCCAGACAGTAAACTCTAGAGGACTGAGGTCAGGTGACCTAGGAGGGCAAAGTACACGCCCTACTCGACTTGTCCACTTTTCACCATATTGGCAGGTCAGATGTCTCAACATCAGAAACAATATGTTCCAGTGCCCATCACGCTTGTACCACATTCTCCAATGATGCGCAAGGTATCGCAGACTGTTTGTGAAATTGGAGCGCAATTCGATGAGGACTTAATCGAATTTACATTTGATAAACATTTATACTACTCAGAAGAAAACTTGACTCTGAAGACAGTGGCAGTTTATAAACACACACTCAGAGGTGTCTCGCAAAGTGCTCGATCGTGGAGTCATGTTAGCTGGAACGTTTTAGCCTCTGTTATCGTCCACTTTCATGCGCATCATTTTTCTCTTTTAATTATGGCCCACCCCATGTATATAATAATAAAACTTTTATTATAATCTTAATAGATAAATTAATCTCGTGTGGCTCACATTTTAGTGCATTTATTTTCATGTGGCTCTATCACTGATGAGCATGTCAGTTTAAAATTGGTGCTGCTTTCTGTAATTGGTCCCTGCCCGAGTGCCGGAAAAGTGTGATTGTTACCTTTCATCTGCTACAGAGTGGAATAATTATATTTGCAACATTGGTAAACAAAGATCAGTTACAGACTGGAATACGAATATTTATGACATTGGTAAACAGAGCCGGTTTAAAGCCCAAATGAAACAGCCTAACATTTGGGGCGGCAAACTGGGCAGGGTGCCAGAAACGTCAGAAACGCCATGTCCATTGTACAGGACGTGTCACAATTAATAGTGGCCGCTTGTGGTACCAAGCTGAGAGGGATGCCAGTGTCGCCCAAACACAAGATTTGTATAGAGCATACATCACAACTGGTAGTTAAAACTGACACAGTTGGAATGTAAGAGGGGAAAGAGTGCAGGAGGAGGGGGGAGAGGGGGGCACAGGAGGAGGACGCCATGCAGTAAGTCGCTTGTGTGGCGAATGGAACCATTTCTGCTGGTAAAATGAGTAAAAGCCCAAGCAAGATGACTAATTCCTGAGATGGGGGAGGAATATGGGATTGTCTTTCAAAAAAGCTTTCAAATGGTTCATGGCAGAGGATACCACGTACCACCTTTAGTGACTTCCTCTCCTGTTCCACTCGCAAATGGAGCGAGGGAAGAACGACGGTCTAAAGGCCTCTGTACGAGCCCTAATTCCTCGCATCTTATCTTTGTGTATGTTGACGTTAGTGGAATCGTTCTGCTGTCAGGCTCAAATACCGGTTCTCAAAATTTCTACGATAGTGCCCCACGAAAAAAATGGTCTTCCCTTCAGGGATTCCCATTTGTGTTCATGAAGCATGTCCGTAATACTTGACCGCTGATCGAACCTGATGGTAACAAATCTAGCAGCACACCTCTGAGTTGCCTCAATGTCCTCCTTTAATCCAACCAGGTGGGGATCCCAAACACCAGAAAAGTGCTCAAGAATGGGATGCACTACCGTTCTGTATGCCATCCCCTTTATGGATGAGCTACATTTTCCCAAAATTCTCCCAATAAAACGAAGTCTAGTATCTGCGTTCACCACTATCATCCTTACATGCTCATTTCATATCGCTTTGCAGCATTACTAAACTAAACTACACCCTTACAGGCCACGAAGGCCCAACGGTACCCACAAGCATCAATGGATGCGGATATGGAGGGGCATGTGGTCAGCACACCACTTTCCCGGTTGTATGTCAGTTTACGAGACCAGAGCCGCTACTTCTCAGTCAAATAGCTCCTCAGTTTGCCTCACAAGGCCGGAGTGCACCCCGCTTGCAGCATTACGCCCAGATGTTTAATTGACGTGACTGTGTCAAGCAGCACGCTACTAACGCTGTATTCAAATGTTGCAGAACTGCTTTTCCTTCTCACCTGCAAGTCCTCCCAGAATAATAGCAATCTCTGTATTTTCATCAGTTTATCTTTCACAGAATTTTTCAAATGACTACTAAACTGGTGTAGCACAAGAAGAGAACCCTTCTTCAATAAAGCACCTATCCTTCTCTTCCACACTCTGTTAATCTATAATTTCATACCAACCTCATCCATCCAGCCCTTGTCGTGTACATGGAAAACAACACCTGGTGATATTTCAGAACGTTTTGGCATTTTTTATTATTGAAAATGTTCATTGGATTAAGTTTAGTACCATCAGCACAACAAAAAAGGACAACAGTGTAGTGCAATTTATTTCATGTCCACTTGCTTTTATAGTTACAGTTTTAACACCTTCCATGGCAACAGTTCGATTACTCGGGGCACATAAAATGTCAGAGGGGTTTCATCCATATTCATTATTTGGTTTAGTTACACACTGGTTCTCTTTTGATGTTGAATAGTATTTTCCATTCATACTCTAGTGGAATTTTCCAAGATATTTTGGTTTTGGTTCACATGATAAGTCCATGAACCTTCATAAACCTGTAGCACCAACCAACTATGCCCTTAAATTCTGTTAAGTTCCACTGTAGTGCTAGCTTATAAATGTGTATTTGAATAATTTTTGTATTGATTCCAATGCCGTTTTGACAGTGTCCTTGTATCCATTTCAATATGTCATCCTCTAGTTTTGACCATTTATAATTCAGTCCTCTACTTGCAGATTTAGTCTTCCTCATTTTTTTCAGTCCCTTTTTAGTAGCCTGCCAGTTGAAACTGGTTTTTCTGTTGGTGGAGGGCCAAAATGCCACTCAGCTGCTCTATTTCCATGTTATTCTCCATAACCTATTACTTTCAATTTATAGCCCGCATCATATGAATACCTTTTATTTTTTTCCATTACGAAATTTGATATAGTGCTTAAAAATATTGTAGTATCACCGAGAACATGAAATGCTTCAAATTCAAGTTCACTGGCATCATAGAATGCAATAATGCATCATAGGCTAGACAGTGTTCTAGATTTGTGATCACAGGCTGGGAGCGAGACAGTGTTAGCAATCTTGTGAATACCTGCAAATCATGATCGTCACATTGATGCACTGCTGCCACCAGGTAAAACCAATGTTGCCAGGTACAGACTGGTTTACTGTGGCATTGAATATAGGGCCATTTTTAAAAATGGACATTTTATATTAATTTTGAGTATGATACACCTGAATTTTTTGAAGAAAAAAGTGTGTCTCATAGCCCATAAAATACAGTATCAACTGACTATTGAATTTAAGTGAAGTAGGGTCCTTGTATAGATTTTGACATATATTGCATAAACAGGATGTATATGATTAGATTTAGGTTTAAATTAAGGGGAAAAATATATTTGTTAGTAGGAGAGCAGTAAAGTATCTCCATCAGTCAGGTTTAACTGAGAAAGGAAAATAAATATTTCATGGGATTGTAAATACTGACTCAGTTACTCCAAACAGGGAAAGTTTACAGCGTGGAAAATCGAAAGAAGTTTGCAAAGAATAGACAGTAGACCAGAAATTTCATTCTTTTCTGAAAATATTCTTACAGGACTATGAATGTCGTTTTTCTCTACAATGGCTCAGGGACATTTACTGTGGAAGCCAAGAAAGAGGGTGACAAACATCTGGGATCAAAATATCATGTGCCTTCCAAAGGACTAGCTCTAATCAATAGTTAAAAAGGCACTAAAGACAGCACTGCAAAACTCTTCAATGTGTCATATAAAAGAAAAAATAATGCACTATGCAAAAAATTCAAAATTCTAGAAACGAGACAAGAACAATTTGAAGCATTATTAGGCATAAAATGAATAACCTTGGAAGGCAAATGATGACAGATAATATGAAATTAAGATCATTGGCTACTAAATTCAATGATTTTTTGTGAATGTAACTGATAAAAAAATAGTCTGTTGAAAGCATATCCAATAAACTTATTTACACTGGAAATGCACACTTCACCACTAGACACATGTTTTGCCAAGTCATCTCTCAGAATGATCGCAAAATCATGACAAATTGCTACACAAGCTAGAAAATCTTGGCATTAGGGGAACAGCTAAGAACTGGCTCAGCTCTTATCTTAAGAACAGGGAACAATATGTGGAAATAGATCAAGAAAGGGACAATGTCATTAGGAAATATAATTCCAAGCTACTGACTGTTAAATATTGAGTGCCACAAGGATCAGTAATGGGTCCTGTTCTGTTCTTACTCTATGTAAATGACCTAAACATAAGCAATGACAACAGTAAAATATTTCAATTTGCTGATGATACGAGTGTTCTAATTACAGGAAACTCAGAAGAAACTCTTGTAAAAAACATAAAAGAAGCCACTGACAGGCTAACATGTTACTTTGATGACAATGACTTAATAATAAACACTGAAAAAACTGTAGCTATGGATATACACACAGCACAAACAAAAACTCTGATATCACCCAATCTAGAGCTATACGGACAGACAATTGCCAAAACAGCCTGAACCAAATTTCTTGGACTTCATCTACAAGACAACTTGAAATGGAAAGCACGTATTGAGCAAATGAAAAAAAGTACTTCTTGTTTTGTGCTGTGTACATTAAAAATTGTACCAGCTACAACACCTTTCAGTGTGTATATTATGCAGTTGTACACTCTTATGTTCTGGAGAAATTCTGGAGATGCCATCAAAGTATACAAAATTCAAAAACAAAAAAAAATTATAAGAATAATGGAATGGGTAGATAATCGCAAATCATGTAGACCATTGTTTCAAAAAAGGATGATCCTGCCACTTCCTTGCATATATATACTTGAAAATATCATGTATTTAAAGCAAAACTTACATACATACTCAAAATCACACAATTCACAACTATGGTACAAGACAAAAATTGGATGTACATGTTCAAAGTGCCAACACAAAGTTATTTCAAAACAGCCTTATCCATCCTAGTATCAAACTATACAATGCCTTACCAGACACCATTAAACACATACAAAACATTGGTCACTTCAAATCTTGAGCATCCGCTGGTGAAGTATCAGTGCCGCAGCAGTGCAGTAGCGAGTCGCACATTTAGCTTTCATATTTGTTTTGTAGTTTGATTCTTAATTTCTTTCCGAGTGTTTGTGCGCTTGCATATTTAATTACATAAAATCCTTACGTATTCTCGTATTTGAGAGGAGTAATTTTGCTTATTGATAGCTGTAGAGTATAAATTCGCGGAGTCGTTAGTTAGGTGTTTGCTTTGGACAGCCTTTGCGCTTTTGACACAGCTCAGTGAGCGTTGAGCAGCCACTGGTGAAGTATCAGTGCAGCAGCAGTGCAGTAGTTAGTCGCATATTTAGCTTTCATATTTGTTTTGTAGTTTGATTTTTAATTTATTTCCGAGTGTTTGTGCGCTTGCATATTTAATTAAATAAAATCCTTACGTATTCTCGTATTTGAGAGGAGTAATATTGCTTATTGATATCCGTAGAGTATAAATTCGCGGAGTCGTTAGATATTAGCAGTAGGATGGATAGGGTGTGTGCGTGCTGTGTGCAGGCGCAGGAGGAACTGGCCGCGGTTCGCGAGCAGCTTAGCGTGCTGTTGGCCACGGTCAGCCGCCTTCAGGCTGCTGCCTCGAGGTGCAGCGACGGCGGAGGGTCTGGAACGTCGCTTGAGACACCCCAGGTGTCGCTTGCTGCGTCCGCTGACTCCGCCGCCGAGGCACCTTCTAGTGTACCTGGCGCGTTGGGGCCACCCTCACCTTAGGGTGAGTGGCGGACTGCAACGCGTTCGCTTCGCTCGAGGCGGAGGGCCAATGTGTAGGCTGGCCGGCTGGCCTCGCCCGTTCATCCTGCCAGTGGGCAGGTGGCCGCTCCTTCAGCAGGGCCCGAGCAGGCACACGGGGGCAAAGGCTTGCTGGTTATTGGGAGCTCCAACGTTAGGCGAGTGATGGAGCCCCTTAGGGAAATAGAGTACAGTGTTGGAAAAAAATCCAACGTGCACTCAGTTTGTCTGCCGGAGGGCCTCATCCAAGATGTGGAGGCGACCTTGCGTGCGGCTATCGAGCGTACGAGGTGCAGTCGTCTGCAAGTAGTTGCTCACATTGGCACCAATGATGCCTGTCGCTTGGGTTCCGAGGCGATCCTCAGTTCGTACAGGCGGCTGGCGGATTTGGTGAAGACCGCTGGCCTCACACGCAGGGTGCAAGCAGAACTCTCTATTTGCAGCATCGTTCCCAGAGTGGATTGGGGTCCTCTGGTTTGGAGCCGAGTGGAGGGTCACAACCAGAGGCTTCGTCGACTCTGTGACGGTCTTGGCTGCAGATTTCTAGACTTGCGCTATTGGGTGGGGAATTGTAGGACGCCCCTAGATAGATGAGGGGTGCACTACACAAAGGAAGCGGCTACTTGGGTAGCAGAGTACTTGTGGCGTGCACATGGGGGTTTTTTAGGCTAGGCAGTAGTGCGAGGTGTCCTGATGAACACTCACCAGTCGACGTGTAGGCAGGGAAATAAGGATGTGCTCAGTGTAAAGACACTTCAGCTATCAAGATATTAGCAGTAAATTTTCATAGTGTTCAGAATAAAGTTCCTGAATTTACTGCCCTCCAGGAAGCATGTGGCGCAGAAATTATTCTCGGGGCTGAGACCTGGCTGAACCCTGAGATAGGAAGTTCTGAAATATTTAGTGAGGGTTGGAACGTGTATCGGAGGCGACTTCAGCCTACCTAGTATAGACTGGGATGTCTATGGATTCATTACAGGTGGTACAGACAAGCCGTCGTGTGAATTACTTTTGAACACATTATCCGAAAACTATCTTGAGCAGATAAATCGACAGCCAACGCGTAATGGAAATATTTTAGATCTGGTAGCCACGAACAGACCAGACCTCATCGACGGTGTCAGTGTTGAGACAGGGATTAGTGATCATGATGTTGTCATTACGACTATGGTTACGAAAGTTAAAAGGTCGGTCAAGAAGGCTAGGAGAGTATTCTTATTAGAAAGAGCAGGTAAGCGGTTGTTAGTATCCCACTTAGTAAATGAATCGACATCATTTACTTCCGGTACGATGGACGTGGAAGAATTATGGGCAAATTTTAAACACATTGTAAATCACGCATTGGACAAGTATGTGCCGAAAAAGTGGGTTACGGACGGAAAAGACCCACCTTGGTTTAACAGCGAAATTCGGAGAATGCTCAGGAAGCAAAGGCAGTTGCACTCGCGGTACAAGAAAGATCGGGAGAATGAGGACAGGCAAAAGTTAGAAGAGATTCGTGCTGCTGTAAAAAGAGCGATGCGCGAAGCATTCAACCACTACCACCGTCATACCTTAGCAAAAGATCTTGCTGAAAACCCAAGGAAATTCTGGTCTTACGTAAAATCTGTAAGCGGGTCGAAGGCTTCCATCCAGTAACTCACTGATCAATCCGGCCTGGCAACGGAAGACAGCAAAACGAAAGCTGAAATTTTAAATTTAGTATTTGAGAAATCTTTTACGCAGGAGGATCGTACAAACATACCGCCGTTTGAGTCTCGTACAGATTCCCGTATGGACGACATAGACATCCCTGGGGTTGTGAAGCAGCTGAATGGGTTGAAAATAAATAAATCGCCAGGTCCTGATAGGATTCCAATTCGGTTTTAGAGACAGTACTCTACTTCATTGGGTCCTTACTTAGCTTGCATTTATCGCGAATCTCTTGCCCAACTAAAGTCCCGAGCGACTGGAAAAAAGCGCAGGTGACGCCTGTATATAAGAAGGGTAGAAGGACGGATACTCAAAATTACAGACCAATATCCTTAACATCGGTTTGTTGCAGGATTCTCGAACATATTCTCAGTTCGAATATAATGAATTTCCTTGAACAGAGAAGTTGCTGTCCATGCTTCAGCACGGCTTTAGAAAGCATCGCTCCTGCGAAACGCAACTCGCCCTTTTTTCACGATATCTTGCGAACCATGGATGAAGGGTATCAGATGAATGCCATATTCCTTGGCTTGCGGAAAGCGTTTGACTCGGTGCCCCACTGCAGACTCCTAACTAAGGTACGAGCATATGGGATTGGTTCCCAATTACGTGAGTGGCTCGAAGACTTCTTAAGTAATAGAACCCAGTACGTTGTTCTCGATGGTGAGTGTTCACCGGAGGTGAGGGTATCATCTGGAGTGCCCCAGGGAAGTGTGGTAGGTCCGCTGTTGTTTTCTATCTACATAAATGATTTTTTGGATGGGGTGGATAGCAATGTGCGGCTGTTTGCTGATGATGCTGTGGTGTACGGGAAGGTGTCATCGTGGAGTGACTGTAGGAAGATACAAGATGTCTTGGACAGGATTTGTGATTGGTGTAAAGAATGGCAGCTAACTCTAAATATAGATAAATGTAAATTAATGCAGATAAATTGGAAAAAGAATTCCATAATGTTTGAATACTCCATTAGTAGTGTAGCGCTTGACACAGTCACGTCGATTAAATATTTGGGCGTAACATTGCAGAGCTATATGAAGTGGGACAAGCATGTAATGGCAGTTGTGGGGAAGGCGGATAGTCGTCTTCAGTTCATTGGTAGAATTTTGGGAAGACGTGGTTCATCTGTAAAGGAGACCGCTTATAAAACACTAATACGACCTATTCTTGAGTACTACTCGAGCGTTTGGGATCCCTATCAGGTCGGATTGAGGGAGGACATAGAAGCAATTCAGAGGCGGGCTGCTAGATTTGTTACTGGTAGGTTTGATCATCACGCGAATGTTACAGAAATGCTTCAGAAACTCGGGTGGGAGTCTCTAGAGGAAAGGAGGCGTTCTTTTATGAATCGCTACTGAGGAAATTTAGAGAACTAGCATTTGAGGCTGACTGCAGTACAATTTTACTGCCGTCAACTTACATTTCGCGGAAAGACCACAAAGATAAGATAAGAGAGAGTAGGGCTCATACAGAGGCATATAGGCAGTCATTTTTCCATCGTTCTGTTTGGGAGTGGAACAGGGAGAGATGATGCTAGTTGTGGTACGAGGTACCCTCCGCCACGCACCTTATAGTGGATTGCGGAGTATGTATGTAGATGTAGATGTAGATGTAAACTGAAGTCGTACTTGGTTGATCACTGCTTTTACACAGTAAATGAATACCTACAAAACTAAATTTTTGTGTGTTTACCCAATGTATTCTCATTCAGAAGAACATTTGTATTTTATCTCTCTGTATATAGCGTAACAACATTTATTTTAGTATTCATCATTAATTGATATATTAATGTGTGTTATTATGTACAAAGGTACATTATATGTAAAACTATTAATATTAACAAAAAAATCCAAATATCTCTTGCACATTGTGCAGCTGTAGATGAAAATGGATCAATAAATCAAAATAAATCAAACATCATTGGGTCACTTTTCTGGCTGTGGTGATATCACAGCCAATGTGTTGAAATTCTATAATATCTTGGTAGCACACTCTTGAGTCAACTTAGAAATCAGTTAATGGATCAGTATACCAAACTGGAGATAAGCAACTGACCTCTAATTATAGACTATTTCCCCCCCTCCCACCTACACAAAATGTTTTGAAAAAGTAGCTTACAACAGAGTATTGAACCATTTTTCTGAGAATAACTTTTTAACAACTCAGTTTGGTTTCCATAAAGGCTTCTCAATGGAGAATGCAGTATATGATCTCACATACACAGTTCTAGAAGAACCAGACAACAAAATTTACCCTGTTGGCATTCCAGTGAGCCTTTGGCTGTTTAGGTCATAAAATGCTGCTGGAGTGGCATTAAAGTCTTCCCAATGCAGGAATGGAGTCCTATCTTAAAAAATGGGACATAGAGGGTCACATTAACAAATGGTAAGACAGGAATAAGATTAAATCTGGTGTGGAGAAGTGTTAAATATAGTGTGCTACAAGGTTTGGTGCTTGGCCTGGTACGGGTTTTGGTCTGTATATAATTTACTAGGGTTAGTGGAGTATTCTTTCAAAAACTGTAATGTTTCCCAATGGCACAAGTACAGAGCATGGATAAGAATATGGAAACACAACACATTACCATGCCTAATATGGTGTAGGAACATCTTTGGCACTCTAAACAGTTTCCAGTCATCTTGGAATGGGTAAATACAGGTCGTGATGGTTTTCAAGGGAACGTTACATCATTATTCGTGCAAAATAGTAAAGAGTTCGGGTAACAATAATGGAGATGCATGGGGATCATGCATCCTTCTCTCCGAAGTAGATTACAAATGCTCAACAATATTGAGATCTGGTGACTATTGTGGCCATGTGAGGATGATAATTTATCTTCATGCTCACAAAACCCATCCTGGATTATGCAAATTGGGGCCCTGTTATCTTGGAACACAGCATCACAATGAACATTGCACCCTGTGATGGACCTGATCAGCCAAAATGGTCATGTAATCTTGGCAGGCCCCTGGAATATTGTGTTATGATGGCTCATATCATTATCAAACCCCTGTCATATTTCACTCTTTGGCTGTAAACTTGGTCAGAAGTTACTAATAGTATGAAACAAGACTCATCTGACAAAATGACATTCTTCTGTTACTCCACAGTCCAGGTTTCATGGCTTCGGTACCACATTTTCCTGTTATGGACATTTGCATCACTGATGAGTGGTTTTGGAATTCCAGTTCCCTACTTATGGAGGTTCCTTTGTGTTGTTCTAATACTGACAGGTTTGCAAGTGTGATACTGAGTTCGACAGTGAAAGCTGCTGATCCCATATTTTTCATCACAATCCTGTTCATTACCATCCACCATGATCACTCAATACACACTTTCATCCATGTTGTGGCTTAGTGGACGATGTTGTTCTGCTTTCCCTGTATGTGGTATAAATCTCTGATACTTGAAACACCAAGTACTTAAGATCCCTTGGTTATGGAAGCACCCATAATACAAGAACCAACAATTTTCATACGTTTCCATGCACTTCAACGTGACATAATGAAGTCACACATACATAAAACACTGTTCTGACCATGACTGACACTTGAAACGTATTAAGGACATTGTACAGGGGCCATTTATGGTCAAATACAACAGTGCAACCTGCAAGTTTGGCTAACACTTACATTTATATTCAAGCATACATTTCTCACAATGTTCCCATATATTTGTCCAACCCTTGTATATTGATGTGTTTGTTAACAACAGGAGTGAATTTAGGATGAACTTGACAACTGACCAGTGGGATGTTAGAAGTAAAATTAATTTCCATATAGACTATGCAACCCTCTATAGGATTCAGAATGGAGTTTTATAGTCTGGTGCAAAAGTATATAACAAGTTTACTTTATGATTTGATTTCATTTCGTGTTCCATAGGTCCAACTGTGTTGGGTTCACAAGGACGTGGAATGAGTCAGTTTTTTACAAATACAATGTGATAATCTTATAGCACATACAGACATTTGAGTACATACTTATATAAAAAATATACAGTAAATTCTTTGAGCAGCAATACAGAAAAAAAATGATACATATTTTCTTAGAACCCTTAAAGCACTATGGAAAAACAGATACAGAGCACACACAGGTACAGAGGTCAAGTTAAGTAATGTTCTTAGTGGTGTTATGTCAACTTGTATTTTCTAATATTAAAATTTTACAATTTATTTATTTAAAAATTCATCTAGACTGTAAAAAGCGTTTTCTAGCATAAATATTTTTAGTGCTTTCTTAAATTTACTCTTGTTATGAATCTCTGTCTATATTTCAGGAGGAAGAGCATTGAAGAGTTTTATTCCAGTGTAGTGGACACCCTTTTGCACCAAGCTCAACTATCTATGCTCACTGTGTATGTCAATCTTCCTCCTTGTGTTGTGTCGTGATAATTACTGTTTGGTTGAAATATCTCTATATTTTTACAGACAAAACACATGAGAGAAGAAAAATATATTGACATATAGTTGTGTATATTTTAGGTCTTTAAAAGCTATTTCTACATGAGTCTCTTAGGCGCAATTATCATATAACTCTTAAAGCTCACTTTTGAGCAATGAACACTTTCCGTGCTAATGACTGGTTGCCCCAAAAAATAATGCCGTATTCAATGAGTGAGTGGAAATAGCCATAGTATGCCACTTTTGCAATGTTAGGTTCAACACATGTAATGACAACCCATAAAGCATACGTACCAGAGTTAAGCCTCTTACAGAGATCTGTAATATGTGAAGACCAGTTCATTTTCTTGTCAATGTGCACTCCAACAAATTTTGTTGTTTCCATTTTTTCTAATGGCTGATTATCACATGTCACACTTATCTCTCTCTTTTTCTATTTTGTACAGAACTGAATAAAGCAGGTCTTACTGGATTTTGATGAGAGATCATTCACCTTGAACCAATTAACCACATCTGAGAGTATGTTATTAATGGATTCCTCAAGATTACTATCTGTTCTACTGCTCAAAAAAATTGTAGTATCATCAGCAAATAATGTAAATTTACATGGCAGGCTTGTATATGATGGTAGGTCATTTATAAAAATAAGGAATAATAGTGGCCCAAGAATTGAGCTCTGAGGCACTCCACATGTAATGGAAATCCATTCAGAATGTGAGGAAACATCACATACTCCATCTGTGCCATTCAAGACAACTTTTTGATTTCTGTCTTGGAGTTACGACTGAAGTCAATTGCCTGCAATACCACTTATTCCTACTAATTTTGCTTTTTGCAAGAGAATCTGGTGATCAACACAGTTAAATGCTTTAAACAAATCACAGAAGACACCAAATGCTAGCATTTTTTCAGTAAGGGCTTCTAGGACTTCATTTGCAAGTGCATAGATTGCGTCTTCTGTTGAACAGCCCTTTTGAAAGCCAAATTGACTCTTGCTGAGAACTCCATTCTTCATGAGATGATCAGTAATTCTTACATCTATTAGCTTATCTAGAATTTTAGAGAAAGCTGTCACCAAAGAGATAGGTAGATTGTTAGTTCAGTTTTATCACCCTTTTTGTACAGGGCTTCACAATGGCATACTTAAGTCTACTGAGAACAACACCTTTCTGAAGGGAAGCATTGAAAATATGACAGAGAATGTCCCTTGTTCACACAAGAATATTTCAATAAATTACGAGAAATATTATGAACGCCTGCAGAGTTCTTACTCTTTAGAGACATGATGGTTTTTCGAATTTCATCTACAGTGACAGGATTAAGGTACATTTCTGAAATTGTGTTTAAATATAGAGCTTGACAAAGAGTTCCACCTTCATCAACATTGGGCTTGCAACCAATCTGTTGAGTTACTGATAAAAAGTGTTTATTAAAAATCTCAGCCACACTTTTTGGGTTATTTACTAGGGTACCATCATATCTGATTTTATTTACATCTTCTTTGCTTGTTGTAACTCTTTGTTTCTTTTTTCACAATGCTCCAAATTGTTTTTATTTTATTATTAGAATGATCTATTTTCTTCTCATAATGAAGGGCTTTTGATTTCTATATTAGCTCCTTTAAAATATTACAGTATAATCTATAGTGTTCCCATTTTTCTACATCTTTAGATAAGCTTATTGCAGCATATGTTTCCCTTAAGGTTTTACATGACTATTTTATACCTTTTCTAATCCTAGGCTTACTTTCAGAATTGGAAGCACTATTTGTGACCCATTTCTTTGGAAATATTTCTTCAAAAAGAGCACAGAATTCATTTATAAAACAGTTAAATTTAGTATCAAAGTTATCAAGGCTTCATACTAAAGACCGATCCATTTGCTGCAATCTATTGTTGAAAGTTTCTTTTGCCTCTTCGTTCATTACTCTTATGAATTTCCAATGAGAAAACTGTTTTTTGAACAGATTAACATCATTTAGAGTGAGAATTTGTTCACCATGATCTGATAGCCCACTTATAACCTGCCTAACAGTGTAATTATGTCTACTTACATCTAAAAAAATATTATCTATCATAGTTTGGGACTCGGATGTACTTCTTGTTGGGAAGTTTATATAAGGCTATCACAATCTAGAAGTCAATTTTATTCTTATTTTCTGTCATTAATTTTATATTCAAATCACCTAAAACTACAATATCCTTTGCTTTTGCCAGTAACCCCGACAGCAGGAGTTCCATTATGTGTAGAAAAGTTTTTATGTAACGTGAAGGTGCCCTGTAGGCAAGCATCAGTATTATTGTGTAGAATTAAGTTATTATTTCTGTTGCACATGCCTCAAATTGTTATTCCACACAGTATATCAAAAACGGGAAAGGTGTCGTAAGCAATCTTAACAGTGAAAACTCGCGAAGTGACGATACTCATTTTTCTGAACCTTTAATATCCACTGTTCGTGAAGAACTGCAAAGTGAAAACACATATTCAAGAAACAAATATCACTGGAACAACAACACATACAGAAAAAACCAATTAGTCATCACAGTACTGAAAAGGAAAATGAAGAAGACTTTCTCATTATAGGTGACTCACAACTAAAAAATGTTGATGTGCCAAAATCGAGACTCGACGTTTGCCCTGGTATCAGGATACATCAATTAAATAATCACTTAATCAATATTCAAAATTCAAATCCAAGATCTTCATGTGAAGCCACAAGAGTCTACAAAGGTGTTTACTTTCATGTAGGAACAAATTCACTACGCAGCACCACCAAGGAAGAAATTGTCAGTGAAACTAGAAACTTAAAGCTATAAACTTATACAGGTCTTCAAGAATTGTGGTCAGCGTAATAATCTACAGAAGATCTGTGAGCGATACTTATATAGAGAGGATAAATTGTAATATTCGTGAGATCTGTAATAACCTAGGAGTAATATTTATCGATCCAAATAAGTTTTTAAGCAACAAATGTCTGGGGAAAGATGGTACTCACTTAAACAGGTTAGGCTCCAAGATCTTCACTAAGATGATTACTGATATTTGCAACATTATATATAATTAGAGAAACTAAAACGCAGAAGAGGGGATGATCATGCACAAAATGTAGCTGAAGAAAGCAATATTTCATTCCTTCATTATAATGTAGTGGGATTAGGCAATAAGATTGATGTTTTCGACCACTATCTTTCAGATGTTACACACCACATACTAGTTGTCAGTGAACACCAAAAATCTGCAGATAACATACACCTGTTTAAAATCCAAAATTATTCATTAACGGATTTTTACTGTCATTCTAACCATAAAGGTGGAGGAGTGCCTATCCACCTGAGAACAAATAACCTAGTAGAACCTTACGAAAATATAGCTTGGGTAAAAGAGTATTCCACTGATTTGCACTGTGAAATTGTAGCAATTAAGTTAAAATTCTTGTCTGTTGTATACTTTATCTTAGCATTGTATAGATAACCAAATGGAAATTTTGAATTATTTCTTAATTCCTTGATACAGTATTAGTAAATTAATGCCCAAGCAAGAGCATATAAATGTTATATTATTAGGGGATATTAATGTCAACACGTTACAAGATTCACAAAAAAGCAAACGCTTCAAAGACTGTATCTATTCTTATGGCGCAAAAGATCTGTTGGGAGACATACCCACTAGAATCACTCCAACTAGTATAAGCTCTATAGACCATGTTATTACTTATTGTGAAAATATTGCCACAGCTGCTGTTGTAAATGGTCACATCTCTGACCATCTAGGTCAGCCATTAGTGCTAAAGGGAGATCCTTGTATAAAACCAAAGAAAATTTATGAATACAAAAGGAATCTCTCTGTTATCAACATTGCCAAACTGAGAGAGCCTTGGTCATGAATCTTGGCATCTAGTATTTCAAGCCAAAGGAGTGAATAATAAATGGGATGCCTTTCTAGATACATTATCTTATCATCTAAATAATACTATTCCCATCAGAAAGATAAATATTAATAAGAATAAGGCAAGACAGTCAAGGCCCGTGGAATTTGATAATACTACCAAAGAACTGAAAGAAAAAATGGAAGAAATGTATATGATACAAAGAGAGACCAAAAACAATGAGCACAGGGATAAATACAAACAATACAAGTACCAGTTTCGCAAGCAAGTCAAAAGATAGAAGGCGAAAAGATTAACTCGAAAATACAAAATTCAGATTGTATCTCCAAGACCTGCTGGTCAATAGTAAATTAAATAAGAGACAGTAAAACAAAATTAAACGGTAATATCAACATACAGATATCTAATAACAATACTGATGTCACCAATCCTCAAGAGATCAGTAACATTTTTAATGACTATTTCATATATATCATAGAATCTGACTTTTGTACCACAGATAAAGTACCTATTGGAAGTCTTGCTGAGGACAATTCTGAAGCTAATCAACTCCATGAACTTGAAATCAAGGATATTTTGCAGGTCATCAGAGAATGTAAAAACAAAAAATAAGCTAGATGGGATGAAATTTCTCCATTTTTGCTTAAACAGTGCAAAAACAATCTAGCGTATCCCTTGGTGCATCTAATAAATAGTGTCTTAAAAGAAGGAGTGTTCCATGACATACTAAAATTAGCTATTGTTAAACCTCTCTACAAAAATGGTGATGCACAACTAGTAGAAAATTACAGACCACTTCCGTTATTAGCAAGTTAATTGAAAATATAATTCTGAAATATATGTTAGAGCATTATAATAAGCACAACATCCTGGGAGATTTTCAGCATAGTTTCAGAAGTGGTCGTAGCACCATGACTGCAACACTTCAATTTATGCTGAAAGCTCTTGACAAAATTGATGAAGGCATGCAAGTAGCTGGAGTTTTCCTAGACCTGTCAAAGGCTTTTCATAGGGTTGATCATAAGGTACTTCTGTCAAAATTGGCCAGAGATGGCATAAGTGGAAAACTATTGCACCTCATCACATCATATTTAAAAAAACAGAAGACATTGTACCTCAATCTCACACAATAGTGAAGAAACATTAAAAAGTTATACACCAAGGGTCAGGAGTATTAAATTTGCTGTGCCTCAGGGATCGATAATTGGTCCCTTCCTTTTTATATGTTATGTCAATGACTTCCCAAAGATAGTAAAAAATGAAACCTTCATTCCAATGTATGCAGATGACACTTCAGGCCTTTGTTGGGGAAATGATATCGTTAATCTCGGCATAGAGGTAAAAAATTTATAGATATTGCAACGGAAAAGTTTGAAAATGACAGTCTAAAAGTCAACTTACAAAAAACAAATATAGTCCCCTTCAATGTTGACGATTTGCAAACTTGTATTGATTCTCAAGATAGGAATATCGTAGGCAAAATCTGCAGTGAGTGTAAATTCCTAGGTATATGCATAGATAGCAAAGTACTATGGACACAACAAATTGACAATGTATGTGCAAGGCTATCATCTAGCCTGTATGTTTTAAGAAGAATAGCTCCATATGTCAATACCCAAACAATAAGGATGATGTATTTTGGTTTAATACATCCATTTCTAGCATATGGTCTTGCACTGTGGAGTGGGGCTTCCAAAACTCATGTAGATCAAGTATTTAAACTCCAGAAAAGAGCTTTGAGAATATTAGGCAAAAAAGATGCTCGAACATCATGTAAGGAATTGTTTATAGAATTTAAAATTCTGACTATTTATTCAATGTATATGTTTGAAACCATAGTATTAACTGTAGAAGATAAGAAATATACCTGTCGTAATGCAGAAATTCATGATCACAATACTAGACAAGTAAAAAATTACCATATGATACACAGAAGGCTGAAAAAAACTGCTAACAGTTCATATATTAATGGAGCAAAATACTTCAATGCACTGCCAAATGAACTGAAGGTAATAACTGGAGAGATATTCAAAAAACATCTACAATCGTGGCTCATTGAGGAGTACTTCTATAGCCTACTGTAGAAACAAAAATCTTAAGTATTATTATGTCAAATAATTTGGACTACATTCTTAAGTTACTATTATAAAGTAAAATTAGATTGTATACTGTTGTATTGTACTACCAATTTCTATGCATGTAATTACATGTTTCACGCAAATAAATTACAAAATTACAAAAATTACAAAATAGTATTTCTTAATATCTATAGCTTTGTATGTTATACTATCCTTAACATAAATTGCTACTCCACCTTTGTCTTTACTGTCCCTACAATAGTATGTTACTAAACTATGACTTACTATAGATGGCAAGGCAGGTCACTAACATCACCTATTGCATCAAAGGCAGGGCTACCTGTGAAACCAGTCAAGTGATTTACAAGCTAGCTGTAACCACTTTGCTGCATTCTATGTAGGCATGACAACCAACAAGCTGTCTGCCCGCATGAACGGCCACCGACAAACTGTGGCCAAAAAACAAGTGGACCACCCTGTTGCTGAACACGCTGCCAAACATGATATCCCCCATCTCAATTACTGCTTCACAGCCTGTGCCATATGGATCCTTCCCACCAACACCAGCCTTTCTGAATTTTGCAGATGGGAACTTTCCGTGCAATACATCCTACATTTCCATAACCCTCCTGGCCTCAACCTTCATTAGTTACTGTCCTCATCCATCCAACCCCCTCCCTGTCCCCAGTCCAGCACTACACAGCCGTCATTTCACTGCCACACCCAGTCTTTTAATTTCTCTTTATTTCTCTCCTTTCCGATACTTACCCCTCCCCCCTCTGCACCTTCTCTCCTACCCTCCATCTAAACTGCAACACTTCACTGCCTGCCACTCCCACCATACTATCCCTCCTCCTCCCCGCCCCAGCCTCCTCCTTACCCCCACCCAGTCCCCACTCCCATCATGCACTGGTGCTGTTGCTCGCAGTGTGGTTTCAGCTCTCTGTGCCTGCAGATGAGTGAGCAAGTTGCATTTTTTTTGTGTGTGTGTGTGTGTGTGTGTGTGTGTGTGTGTGTGTGTGTGTGTGTGTGTGTGTGTCTACTGCTGACAAAGGCCTTAATGGCTGAAAGCTATAACTGTGTGAATCTTTTTGTTGTCCCTATCGCGACTCAGCATCTCCGCTATATGGTGAGTAGCAACTTTCTTTCTCTGGTATTGTTAATAAGAAGTTGATCTGTTTTGTTTAAGAGGCCTCTTACATTTTGATGAAAGAAAGAGATGCCTTCCTCTTGCCTTTTCATTCTATTAGTGCTGTTGTTACCTGACTGAGAATCCCTTGGAGTCTGTCTTGAGACAGGAGGGAGGAGACACTTGACACAACCTACTGTTATCAATTCTTTTTCTTCAGGCCTACACATAAAAATCGTTGAGATGTGAAGGAAGATCAGCATTTCTTCTGCCCAACAACGTTTTATTTGGATTGCTTGATGAAGATTTCTTCCCATTTGTTGCATATGGAATTTCTGTTTTTCCTGTAGTGGTCCAGCGCAAATCCTATATCATTTCACTGACACTCTCTCCCCTTTTTTGCAATAATACAAAACATGCTGCACTTTTTTGTTCCAATCCTATCTGGTAAGTATCCCACACCATACAGCAGTATTCTAAAAGAGGGTGGACAAAGTAGTGTATGCAATTTCTTTAGTAGATCTGATACATTTTCTAAGTGTCCTGCCAATAAAATACAGTCTCTGGCTAAATTAGATTAGATTTTAGATTAGATTTACTTTCATTCCAATTGATCCGTAGTGAGGAGGTCCTCTAGGATGTGGAACATGTCAGAAAAATAACAATACATGACAAATATTTACAACTAAAACAAATAAGCTAATGTACCATTCCACAGGTCCCAAGTGGAATGATCGTCATTTTTAATGAACACTAAGAGTCATTTTACAAATACTAATGCACTGAATTTAAAATAAAAAAGTATTTTATTTATTTATGAGGTAATAAACATGTAATACAACTACTGTAATAATTACAATGAACACATTACTGCACTGAAATGTTGCAGAACTTAGATTATACTTACACACACACACACACACACACACACACACACACACACACACACACACACATTTTCAATGAACACATTACTGCACTGAAATTGTGCAGAAGTTATGTTGTACTTATATACAAATCAGTTGGTTTTACTAAGAAATTCATCAATGGAGTAGGAGGAGTTGGCCACCAATAAATCCTTTAGGCTTCTCTTAAACTGAATTTCATTGTTAAGCTTTTTATGGCTGCTGACAAGTTATTGAAAATGTGTGTTCCTGAATAATGCACACCTTTTTGTACAAGACTAAGTGACTTTAAATTCTTGTGAAGATTATTCTTACTTCTAGTATTAATTCCATGAATTGAGCTGTTGTTTTGAAAAAGTGATATATTTTTAATGACAAATTTCATTAAGGAATAAATATATTGGGAAGCAGTAGTTAGTATCCCTAGTTCCCTCAACAGGCTTCTGCAGGATGTTCTTGAGTTCACACCACATATAACTCTTACTGCATGTTTTTGTGCCCAGAAAACTTTAGCTTGGCTTGATGAATTACCCAAAAAATAATCCCATATGACATTATGGAATGGAAGTAAGCATAGTATGCCAGCTTTTTCATTTTTATATCCCCTATGTCTGACAAAATTTGTTAAGACGCTTCAGCAGTTCTGTGGTGTGCTTCTCCCAGTTGAATTTATTATCAAGCTGTAATCCCAAGAATTTAACACTGTCCACTTCTTCTATCTTCTTGTCATCGTATGTTAGACATACAAGTTCTGAACTGCATGTAGTGTGTTTTTTCAAGGTTTAGTGACAAAGAATTGGCTAGGAACCAGTGATTAATGTCCACAAATATTTTATTGGCTGATCTTTCTAAGACTACACTTGATTTGCTATTTATTGCAATGTTTGTATCATCGGCAAACAAAACAAACTTGGCATTTGGTAATGTTACTGATGAAAGGTCATTGATATACACAAGAAAAAGTAAGGGGTCCCAAAATGGAACCTTGTGGGACCCCACATGTAATTAGTTCCCAGTTGGATGATGCCTGATAGCTTGATACATGTCTCTTTCCTAATAACACCCTTTGTTTCCTGCCAGAGATATAAGATTTGAACCATTTTGCAGCATTTCCTGTTACACTATAATATTCTAGTTTACTTAAAAGGATATTGTGATTTACACAGTCAAATGCCTTTGACAGATCACAAAATATACCAGTTGCCTGCAATTTTTTGTCTAATGAATTAAGCACGTTTTCACTGTAAGTGTAGATAGCCTTCTCAATATCAGAACCTTTTAGAAATCCAAACTGTGACTTTGACAGTATGTTATTTGAGATAAGATGGTTATAAAGACGACTGTACATTACTTTTTCGAAAATTTTTGAGAATGCTGGCAACAGTGAAATTGGACGGAAATTTGATGCTGTTTCTTTATCTCCCTTCTTAAACAGTGGCTTAACTTCAGCATATTTCGGTCTTTCCCACAACATTTTCTGTTTTCCTTCCAATTTAAGTTGTTCGTAATCATAAATCGTAGATATTTAGTTTAATTTAGGGCCTTTAGATTTGACTGATTTACTGTGTAACCAAAGTTTAACGGATTCCTTTTAGCACTCATGTGGATGACCTCACACTTTTCGTTATTTAGTGTCAATTGCCAGTTTTTGCACCACACAGATATCTTTTCTAAATCATTTTACAAATTGTTTTGGTCTTCTGATGACTTTACTAGTTGATAAATGAAGCATCATCTGCAAACAACCTAAGATGGCTGCTCCGGTTGTCTCTCAAATCATTTATGTAGATACGGAACAGCAAAGGGCCTATAACACTACCTTAAGGAACGCCAGAAATCGCCTCTGTTTAACTTGATGACTTTCCATCAATTACTACAATCAGCGCCCTCTCTGACAAGAACTCATGAGTACAGTCACATAACCGCATGATATTCCATAAGCACGCAATTTCAATACAAGCCGCTTCTGTGGTACAGTGTCAAAGCCTTTGAAATCCAGAAATACCGAATGAATCGGAAATCCCTTGTCAGTAGCATTCACCACTTCATGTGAGTAAAGAGCTTGCTGTGTTTCGCAAGAATGATGTTTTCTGAATCCATATGGGCTGTGTGTCAATAGACCATATTCTTTGAGGTAGTTCATAATGTTCGAACACAATATATGTTCCATAATCCTGCTGCATATCGACGTTAATGATATGGGCCTGTAATTTTGTGGATTACTCCTACTACCTTTCTTGAATATTGGTATGACCTGTGCAACTTTCCAGTCTCCGGATACGGATCTTTCGTTGAATTAACAGTTGTATATGATAGTTAAGTATGGAGCTATTACCTCAACATACTCTGAAAGGAACCTAATAGGTATACAGTCTGGACCAGAAGACTTGCTTTTATTAAGTGAGTTAAGTTGCTTCACTGCTCTGAGGATATTAATTTTGTACGTTACTCATGTTGACAGCTGTTCTTGATTCAACTTCTGGAATATTTACCTCATCTTCTTTTGTGAAGGCATTTCAGAAAGCTGTGTCTAGTAACTCTGCTTTGGCAGCACTGTCTTCGATAGTATCTCCATTGCTATCTTCCAGAGAAGGCATTTATTGTGTCTTGCCGCTAGTATACTTCACATACTACCAGAATCTCTTTGTGTTTTCTGCCTTCAGTGTGTAGATTGTACAGTAGGGATGCAATACTGCATCCCTGTCTTATACCTTTTTAACCTGAGGACTTTGTTTTTGGATCTCCATCCTTATTGTTTTTTCTTGCTTCTCGTATATATTGTATGTTACTCATCTGTTCCTATGGCTTAATCCTAGTTTTCTTCCAGAGAAGGCATTTATTGTCTTGCCGCTAGTATACTTCACATACTACCAGAATCTCTTTGGATTTTCTGCCTTCAGTGTGTAGATTGTACAGTAGGGATGCAATACTGCATCCCTGTCTTATACCTTTTTAACCTGAGGACTTTGTTTTTGGATCTCCATCCTTAATGTTTTTTCTTGCTTCTCGTATATATTGTATATTACTCATCTGTTCCTATGGCTTAATCCTAGTTTTCACAGAGTTTTTACCATCTTACACCATTCTCCATTGATAAACACTTTTTCTAGATCAACAAATCCCGTGAACGTATTTGGTTTTTTTGAAGTCTTGCTTACATTATCAGGCACAATGTCAACTTCACCTTTCCAGGAATTACTTGTGTTTTTCCTGCTCTTAAACAGGCTGTCATCTAACCAAACCTCAATTTTCCATTCTTCTGTATATTATTGTTGTCAACAACATGGATGCATGAGCTGTTAAGCTACTTCTGCAATAGTTCTCACACTTCACTATCTTCAGCAGTGAATGGACGATGTTTTTCTTATGTCTAATGGTGTAACTCCAGTCTCATAAATTCTAAATACCAACCTGAATTGTCATTTGTTGGCCACTTTCAACAATGATTTTTAAAATTCCAAAGGAATGTCACCTGTCCATTTTGCCTTATTTAATTACGAGTCTTCCAGAGCTCTGTTAATCTCCAACTCTAATACTGAATCCCCTGTCTTCCATATTGACTCCCCTTTCTTCTTCTATCATGTCATGAGATGATTCCTTTCCTTTGTAGAGGCCTTCAGTGTACTCTTTCCATCTACCTTCTCTCTGCTTTCAAATTTTGTGTGGAAACTGCAGAGGGCACATCAGCTGTTAATCTGGGCATATTTTTTCACACAAAACTGAAGAATGACAGTAGTATGGATGGAACAGGCGTGATATTGTGACAGCGAATATTAATTTTGTTACAGACTTCTTTCATAGTATGTAATATTCATCATTTGGATGTGCAGCTCTTGCAGTTGTCACGTGTGCGGTTAAAATTATTGCATCGATGATCTGCTGAAACAGTTAGGCTCAGCTACTTATGCTATTAGCGTTACTGCAAATTTTGGTGATAAACATATCAGTATATTAGCCAACTACTAGATAGATTAGATTAGATTTACTTTCATTCCAATTGATCCGTAGTGAGGAGGTCCTCCAGGATGTGGAACATGTCAGAAAAACAACAATACATGACAAATATTTACAACTAAAACAAATAAGCTAATGTACCATTCCACAGGTCCCAAGTGGAATGATCGTCATTTTTTAATGAACACTAAGAGTCATTTTACAAATACTAATGCACTGAATTTAAAATAAAAAAGTTTTTTATTTATTTATAAGGTAATACAACTACTGTAATACTTATTTACAATGAACACATTACTGCACTGAAATGGTGCAGAAGTTAGATTATACTAACACACATACACACACACACACACACACACACACAAATTTTCAATGAACACATTACTGCACTGAAATTGTGCAGAAGTTATGTTGTACTTATATACAAATCAGTTGGTTTTACTAAGAAATTCATCAATGGAGTAGAAGGAGTTGGCCACCAATAAATCCTTTAGTCTTCTCTTAAACTGAATTTCATTGGTTGTTAAGCTTTTTATGGCTGCTGGCAAGTTATTGAAAATGTGTGTTCCTGAATAATGCACACCTTTTTGTACAAGACTAAGTGACTTTAAATCCTTGTGAAGATTATTCTTATTTCTAGTATTGATTCCATGAATTGAGCTGTTGGTTTGAAAAAGTGATATATTTTTAATGACAAATTTCATTAAGGAATAAATATATTGGGACGCGGTAGTTAGTATCCTTAGTTCCCTAAACAGGCTTCTGCAGGATGTTCTTGAGCTCACACCACATATAACTCTTATTGCACGTTTTTGTGCCCATAAAACTTTAGCTTGGCTTGATGAATTACATCAAAAAATAATCCCATATGACATTATGGAATGAAAGTAAGCATAGTATGCCAGCTTTTTTATTTTTATATCCCCTATGTCTGACAAAATTCGCATTGCAAACAGAGATTTGTTAAGACGCTTCAGCAGTTCTCTGGTGTGCTCCTCCCAGTTGAATTTATTATCAAGCTGTAATCCCAAGAATTTAACACTGTCCACTTCTTCTATCTTCTTGTCATCGTATGTTAGGCATATACTCTTGGGACACGCCTTACAAGTTCTGAACTGCATGTAGTGTGTTTTTTCAAAGTTTAGTGACAAAGAATTGGCTAGGAACCACTGAATAATCTCCACAAATATTTTATTGGCAGATCTTTCTAAGACTACACTTGATTTGCTATTTATTGCAATGTTTGTATCATCGGCAAACAAAACAAACTTGGCATCTGGTAATGTTACTGATGAAAGGTCATTGATATACACAAGATAAAGTAAGGGCCCCAAAATGGAACCTTGTGGGACCCAACATGTAATTAGTTCCCAGTTGGATGATGCCTGATAGCTTGATACATGTCTCTTTCCTAATAACACCCTTTGTTTCCTGCCAGAGATATAAGATTTGAACCATTTTGCAGTATTTCCTGTTACACTATAATATTCTAGTTTACTTAAAAGGATATTGTGAGTTACACAGTCAAATGCCTTTGACAGATCACAAAATATACCAGTTGTCTGCAATTTTTTGTCTAATGAATTAAGCACATTTTCACTGCAAGTGTAGATAGCCTTCTCAATATCAGAACCTTTTAGAAATCCAAACTGTGACTTTGACAGTATGTTATTTGAGATAAGATGGTTATAAAGACGGCTATACTTTACTTTTTCGAAAATTTTTGAGAATGCTGGCAACAGTGAAATTGGACGGAAATTTGATGCTATTTCTTTATCTCCCTTCTTAAACAGTGGCTTAACTTCAGAATATTTCAGCCATTCAGGAAATATTCCACTAATAAACGACTGGTTACATAGATAGCTTAATATGCTACTTAGCTCAGAATCACATTCTTTAATTAACTTTGTTGATATTTAATCATACCCACTAGATGTTTTTGATTTTAAAGATTTTATGATGGACATTATTTCTGTTGGGGTAGTGAGGGTCAAATTCATATTAAGGAAGTTACTTGAAATGTCTGGTCTAAGGTAATCCATGGCAGCATCTACCGAACCTGACAACCCCATCTTTTCAGTAACAGTTATAAAATGTTGGTTAAAAAGTTCTGCAACACTATACACATCTGTCACCAATGTATCATTTACTCTTAATGCTATTTGTTCCTCTTCATGTCTGGTTCTACCGGTCTCCTCCTTCACTATATCCCATATTGTCTTTATTTTGTTATCTGATATGACTATCTTTTCCTTGTAATATATTTGCTTTGACATCCGTATTACAGTCTTTAATATTTTGCAGTATTTCTTATAATGTGCTATAGCATCAACATTGAAAATGTTTCGGAGTGACAGATACAGTTTTCTTTTTGTCTTACAAGATACCCCTATTCCTCGAGTAATCCATGGCTTCTTTGTAGACTTTACTCTAACCTTGGTAAGTTTTGGGGGAAAGCAGTGTTCGAATAAGGTAAGCACTTTATTAGCAAAAATGTTATATTTTTCATTCATGCCATGAACGCTGTAAACATCAGTCCAGTGAATGTCTCTGAGGAGTGTCCTAAAATAATCAATTTTTGGCTTACTGATTACCCTTTTGAGCTCAGATTTAACAGATTTTATATCCTGTTCAGTATTAACATTTAACAGAAGGAACTGCATGTCATGGTCCGAGAGGCCATTGACTATTGGTTTTGTAATATAATTTTGTTCATTGGACTTTTCTATAAAGATATTATCGATGGCTGTTTGTGAGCAAGTGGCTATCCTAGTGGGGAACTTTACTGTGGGAATTAAGTTGAATGATAGTGTTACTAACTCAAACAAGTTCTTATTAGGAGAGTCTTTAAAGAAATCTACATTGAAATCACCAGCAACCACTATTTCTTTGTTTTTGGTTGTTAAATGGGTCAGTACAGCTTCAAGGTGGTTGACAAACAGATTAAAGTTACCTGCAGGTGCTCGATATACACTTAATATTATGAAGGATTTTTTATGAAATTCTAATTCTGTTGCACATGCTTCCATATGCTGTTCTAGGCAAAATTTATGAATGTCTATGTTCTTAAATTTATGACAGTTCCTGATGAATATGGCAACTCCTCCTTTCTCCATTTCTGATCTACAAAAGTGAGATGCTAACCTAAACCCTGTAACACTTAAAAGTTCTATATCAGTGGTCACATGATGTTCAGAGAGGCAGATTATGTCAGCTGGGTTTGACGACTCTAATTCATCTATGCAGATAGTTAATTCATTAATTTTATTTCTCAGTCCTCGAATATTTTGATGCAATAAAGATAGCTGACATTTCACATTAACCGAGTTAAAATTGGGTGGAGTTAAAATATCTGCTGACAGTTGAAAATTCTTAACCAATGGCTGTTTATGCTGATGTAATAAGCTGGAATTATGTTTTTTGATTTCTTTCTCAAACTGAAGATTTGTCTCAGTTCTAACCTTTCTTAAAATTTGCTTTCTTTCTGTCCTCCCTACCCTAAAAAAGGGTCTTTTCTGAATCCTATAACCACTGGTATTTTACCACTCATGACAGTGCCTCCCCCCTTTAACTTTCCTGCTATTTCCCCAGCCAATTTACCCTTCCCCTTCCCGTTGAGGTGAAGGCTATGCCTAGTATAATCCCACCTACTGAGAGAATCAACAGGAACCACACCAATGTGTGACCCCGCACCCGACATGAGCAGCTGTTCCAGCTCCAAATTAACTCTCTTGACAGAAGAGTTCAAATGAGGTCGGTCATGGCGCCCAAGAACAGATACAAACTCAACACTAGTATGCTTCGATGCTGATGCAATCTTCGCCAGGTCACACTCTATACTGTACCCAGGATCTCTGTCAATACTGTTACCTGCCCCACCCACTATAACCACGGTGTCTTCCTTAGTGAAATCTTTGCAAAGTGATCCTAAATCCTCTGTCACCTGCTCCAGACCAGCACTAGGTTTAAAAAAATTGGTGACCTGGTATTCTGATCCTAGTTCATCCTGCAAAAGTTGACCAACACCTCTTCCATGGGAACTACCTAACAACAACACTTTCTTTCTCTTTACTGATTTCCCTACATTCTTACTTTTCAATTTGCTGCTGAAAGTTTGTTGTGCCCTGTCTACACCTGCAACTGCTTGAGGCTCACCAGCTTCTAACTGAAGCAACAGGTCAAATCTATTTTCCACATTCACCATAAAGCTGTCAGACAAAGTTCTAGGCCTGTTCCTCCTGTTGCCTGTTGCCACTTCCCACCTCTCTTTACCCTTCTCCCTCCTTAACCTGTCAAGATCTCCCCTGGCCTTGTCTAACTCAGCCTGAAGGGCGGCAATTTTCCCCTCTTGTTCTAGTATCTTCCTATCTCCTCTTCCTGTTTTCATTCACTGCTTTCATATGGAATCATATTTTGGGGCAATTCATCTTTAAGAGAGAAAGTATTCATTGCACAAAAGTGTGTAATCAGAATAATAGCTCAAGCCCACCCAAGATCACATTGCAGACATTTATTTTTATATTCACAGTACCTTCACAATACATATACCCACTTTGAAATTTGTTATTAATAACCCACCCAACTCAAAAATAACAGCAAAGTGCATAGGTACAACACTAGAAGAATTGGTGATCTTCATTATTCTGGATTAAATCTATGACACAGAAAGGGGTGAACTATACTGCCACAAAAATCTTTGGTCATTTGCCATAGCATTCTGACAGATAACCAATCAACATTCAAAAGCAAAATAAAAGAATTTCTGAATGACAACTCCTTCTACTCAACAGATGAATTTTTGTACATGAAGTAGTAGCTTTAAAAAGTTTTTAAAATATCAATTATTTTGTGTAAAGAAAATTTACATTAAAGTGACATATTCGATAGCATTATGAAATGTCATATTCATGATCTATCGAACAAGTATAAATGAATGAGTGAATATAAGGTGTGCCTGTTATGGAAAACACCAGACAGTGTTTTGCATAATAGATGGACCTTATATTAAATAGCAGTACATAATGTGCTAATTGATGCGTGGATCTAGATATCTTTCAGAAATTTCATATCTGTTATTCAAGAGTAGTTTTGGGTTCCAAATTGTGTGTCTTAATTAAGTGTCAATGATATTGTGTTTTTTATTAACTGTAGAGTTCAGTGTACTTCACTGTGAAAACAAGGTGTACTTATTGTTGGATTCGTTTTCTTATGGTTGGCACTCCTTCCTTCTGCATCTACCAGTTTCATTGTCACATTTAGGAAACTGAAGCTAACTTCAAGTCAGTTGCAAGTGGGCTGGTAAACTAGCTATTCTTGGTATTTCTCAGGGAAAACATTTTTATAAAAACTTGAGCTTCTGCCAACTTCCCCCACTGCCGCTGTCAGGAGCAACTGAATATCGTTGATGCTACTAGAGGTTCATCTGATACCCAATAATCAGCATAGAATTGGCCAATGAATACCAACACGACGACACAGAGGTGGTGAGGAGGATATACACCTGTGCTACCAATGATGATATAGATATGAGCAGTTTGGTGTTTTCCTCTGGAACCTCTCAGTATCAAATGCCCACATACTAATTTATGATATAATCACTGTTCTTCCAAAACTGCTTGTACAGATACCGAGGTCATCAAAAGGTGGAACTCTAACTCTGCATTTACACTAACGAAGTCAGGATATTTCTTGCAAGAATGTCACCATGAACAACTTTCTTTCCACAATCTAACATTGATACCCAAAATCTTGTTGTGCTACTAAATTTTTTTCTTTAATGGCTGGCGGTTTGTCCTGTAAATAGTTGTTTCATTCTTGTCTTTGGCGTGTGACATTCGTCCAGACATAAGTTCAACAAAAAACATGGGATCTACAGAAAGAACATAACTCTCTGGCACTATTAAAATACCATTTTCAGCAAGTTTTTATATGGAACAGTTGTCAGTACTAACTCTACCTCATGGTGACATTGTGCTGCTTAACATCGTGTCTCAGAGAACATCAAAAGATGAGTGGCACATAAACTCAGTTGATGTAACTGAGATATAGGTGGCAATATCACATTCCTTTCATGTTTTGTTTTCGATATTAATTTCAACAAGCTGTTACACCATTTACAATAGTTTCGTCAAATAATATAAATTTATGTGAACAATTCATAGTGTTTGTCACAACATGGTGCTATTACTGTAGAAGTTAAGAAGCAGTTAATTGAAAAAATGTGAGTGAAACTGTATTTTAGTTATTATGTAGCAAAAATTTATTTTCAGAGTTTTTTGCTCCTTCGAGCCATCATATACTTTCAAAACAATATAGTCATTGTAATAATGAATGATGAAACTTTAAATGTTTTTATAGCAGAGTAAATAATGTTATCGATTGTTATAATTTTAACAGTTTCTTTCATTACATAGGTTATCAGTGTCACATACTGAAGGTCCTAGAAAAGCCCTTCATCTGGTACTACAGGACATTGACTGTCTTGCGGAGGACTTGTGACAGAAAGAAGTGACACTGTTCTGTGACTAGATGGATATTTCAATTGGTAAGTGACGTAAACATTTTAATTTAAATTTCAGTGATTCACCTGTGATGAAGGCATTTTGGAGAAAGATATTAATAAAGGTTATCATGCATTAGAGTAAGAGCACATGGACAGTTTGCATCACAAATTCAATTACGCAATTTTTGATGACATTACACATTACTTCAAAGTAGTTCCGTTCAGCAGCAATACACTGGCAGATTCATTGATCCCAGTCTTGGTAACAACACTGAAATGATTCAACGGGTAGGGCCTTTAACATGTCGATCACATTCTTTTGAATGTTCTCTAGAGTCCCAAAATTATGTCCTTTTAAAACATTATTCAGTTTCAGGAAAAGAAAGAAGTCACAACGAGTCAGAGCATGTGAATAGGGGGGCTGTGGAACAACAGGGATGTCTTCTGAGATCAAAAATTCTGTGATGGAAGTGGCTGTGTGACATGGGGCATTGTCATGATGCAGCATCTACTTGTCTCCAGTGTCCATGCTCACTTAATTCAACCTGTTCTTGAGCCTTTCAGGACATCTTCATAAAACACTTAATTGACAGTTTGGCCAGGAGAGATAAACTTGTGGGTTTTTTGGAATCCTTATAATCATAAATAACAACCCGTTGATCCACTTGTTAAAACAATGAGCACATTTATTGTCACACTTCAGATATACGTCATTACACATCGAAAGTATCACATAGACAGATCATAATGGCCGCCTTGGCACCAAAGAGTTTTTGTGCACCAGAGATGTTATGGCACATCAGTGTTGCCACAAACTCTTTACACATGATACATCTACTATTGAAAAAGCAAATCAGCATTGTTTTGGTATTCGATTTGGTCATTTGAGAATATTTCAATCAAGGATATGTGTGCCACTCCTCACTTTGCTACTTTGGCTCAGGATCTTAACCAAATATCCAGGATTCATCACCTGTGATCAAATGACTGAATCGTTTGC
Organism: Schistocerca nitens; assembly: GCF_023898315.1. NCBI lineage: Eukaryota > Metazoa > Arthropoda > Insecta > Orthoptera > Acrididae > Schistocerca > Schistocerca nitens. The sequence continues at coordinate 426,054,085 of NC_064614.1, read as the reverse complement.
GGTCATTGCCAATCCTCTGGAGAAGATCAGTGCCCATGTTTCGTCGATTCCCCTTCTGCTCAGTTTTGATGTTATTCAGCACAGTTTTGTAACAAACTTTCGCATGTGCAAAACTTTGTCAAAATTTTATTTACGGTGAAAATTTTTAAGTTTAACAGGTCAGTCATTGCTTATAGTTAAACACTGATCACAAGAACATGCACGCATTCAATGTTTTTATTGGTTTTTGGGTTTGAAGGTCTCCGTGAGCAAGGTTGATCTTCAACATATTTCGACGTCACCACCCGTTAATTGGGGTTTAATTGTTTTACTTGCAATTAATATAAAGGGCAGTTTCGGGTTGTGAATTATTTTTATATTAAAATGAAAAGCAATGGCGACAACGTTAAAAGAAACTGGGACCTCTTTCATTAAATGAATGACTTAATTCAGAAGTTTTACCAAAGTTAAAGCAATTTCTTCTGAAAATAGAAGGCAGATTTTCGACTTAGCAGCAAGATCACGGCACAAAATGGAAATTCAGCTTCACCACAGTGGGAGGTGGGGTACCAGAGGTGTGACAGCATAAAAATACAATTTTCACAATATTTATTGCTAAGCACAATATACATAACTCATGTAATCATTAGAAGCGTACAGAGCATACTAAACTCTCTTTGCCCTCTTGGTGGCGATGTTCCTTTTCTCCAATCAGAGAAGTTACACCACCACACAGCCCCTACCCATAATGTGGAGCAAGCGAGGAGAGGCTGTGGTGGGGCATTGCCTGTCAGAAGTGATGTAGATGTGTATCTGATGGTGGATACGATGGTAGATATATCATTGTCAGCAAGGTGTGCTGGGGGTGGAGGCTATGCCACAAGCGCAATGTTTGTGGTGCGATTAATGGGTCGCCGGCAGCATTTGCAGATAAGGACATAGTCTTGGTGGCAACTTTAATTGTTCCTGACTTGCAGTGGTATTTGAAGAGGGAGGAATGTTGGTGCTGAGTTGCATTCAAGAGGTGTTCTGGGGGCTGTAATGGTGTAAGTCAGGGTGCTGAAAAATGTGCGTTGAGTCCTGCCATGCATTTTATGTTGAGAAAGGGGTGGAGTGGATGAAACTGTGTGACTGTGCTTGCTCCCAACTGCCTGTTCCATGTAGGCAGAGTTAATCATGAGGTTGGTATCATAATATGACGGATATGTCATCAGGCAGAAAATCATGGAGACTCACGTGCACTTGGAAATTAACTAACGAGTGCGTAGGAGGTGATGGGGTGGGGAGTGTCTGGTGTGACAGGTCCGCTAATGTACACACTAGTATCAACCAGTTCACCAACACTGTTGATTATTTTCCAGCAATTTCGATACCAGAAGTGATTGTATCACGTTTCAGTACTTGGTACTGGCATGTAAATGGTGGTTGTAGGGCGAGTTTCGCTGCATCTGTATATTGCATCAGATGAGAATAAGTGACCAGATCTTTGTGAATAAAAAATCCTTGTATTATGTGATGGGAGAGGGTGATAAAAGGAGTTAACCCAAGTTCTATGCACGTCAGCATGGACGCCAACGCTACCCGCACTGCAGCATGACTCTTCTCATCACTCACCTCCCTATGACACTCTTGTGCCTTCCATGTCCCACACACCATGCCACGCCCACCTTGTGATGGTGCCTTACGATCAGTCCTCTGATGGCCATCATACCGTCCATCACTGTCCGAAGCTATTGATGTTCATTGCAGATTCTCTCATGATGTGGTTTGCCCTCAGCGGGTGTTTGACGTCAGCCAGTGGCATCATATTGGGCCACGAGTAGTTTTCCACTTTCCTTAACCACCTCAGAGACAATGAGGACCTTATTAGCAACATGCTTTTGGATGTTTCATCTTCTCACATATACAGCACTGCCAAGACAGTACTGCTAAAACGAATAACACGCATTCCTGAGCTGCAGCTATATCTCGTCAGTGTGAATATTCTGGGTAACAGCATGCCAGTTTCGCTCTGGATCCACCTGCAAGCTCTAATTGACCCAACGCTCCTGTCTGATTGCGCCCCATGGGCACTTTGGCTCGTAAAACTGCCAGAGAACATCCAGGTATCGATGCCAACACATGAGGAGGCACGTCTGACGTGTAGAGCTTCGAATCGGCGACAGGATGCAGGCACTACCACAACACTGCATTCTAATCAACAATTACGACGGATTGCAAGCACCTGATCCATGGTGTGGTCAGCAATAGACCACATGCAAGCTCTATAAAGTTCTCTGTGACACTGCACCACTCAACACAGTAGTCAACCGGAAGTTCGAAATTGAAGCATATTTGAACAAGCTATGCTTAAAGGCAACCGAGTACTCATCATTACATCATGACAAAGAGGTCACATGCCTCACCAACAAACAATGACGGAGATGAATCGAGGATGCCACCGAATAAATACAAGCAGCTCAATATCACCTCAATGACCTTTGTCATCTCAACACTGATCACTGGCGTGACGCCGCTACTACGGACACTTCTCACATCAGTGAAGCATCACAATTCCCACTTGAGTGGGCTCCCGAGATAATGATGTGTGACGCTAACAGTGACAGCGAGTCACTTCATGCCCCACCTTCTGGACTCACGCCACTCTTCCCCATTAGACCACATACAATGTGTGCCGAGCGGGACAGTACAGTCCATCACATTACAACCACACCAGGACCCCCCGTCCATCGCCACTCCCATTGTCTAGCTCCTCCTCATACTGAAAGTGGCTTACGCTGCAGTGGTCGAACTTTTGTGAGCTGGCATAGTCAGGTCATCAGATAGTGCTTGGGCCTTCCCAGTTAAATTAGTTCCTGAAAAGGATGATACTTAACGCCTATGCAATGCCCGTACAGTCATTGACAGCTATCCCATTGAGAACTTGCACGATTTTTCCCACATCTCGGGTGAAGCAAAAATTTTCAGTGTTGTCAACTGCAAAACAGCATACATGCAAATGCCGATGGCAGCTGAGGACGTACCAAAAACTGGGTTAATCAGCGTACTATTCAGTTTGCCTTTTTATTACGCCTAACTAAATGACTTCATAATCTTTTTGCAAAACGAGCAAGACCACGACTACCACTGTGTATCGTCCTTGATAAGCTGGCCTCTCACAACGTCACGATAAATGATGACAAGTGCCAACTTTGGCAACCCCATGTGACCTTTGATGGGCAACATGTTGACACGTCTGGGGTGCTTCCCACTCCTGAGAAAACTGAACAGATACACTTGCTCTCACCTCCCAACAACTATGAAGAGCTGTGTAGGTTTTTGGGAGTCATAAATTTCTATAGGAACTACTTGCCACAAGCTGCAGAGATTTTACTACCTCTCACACAAGTATTGCACAGCAAGAATACAGCTGGTAAATGAATCCTTGATTGGACTCTGCAAATTTATTTATTTATTTATTTAATCGTGTCCAAGCCATAGACAACCCACATATTACATGTACACACAAATAGGACTCTGCAAATGGAGAGGGCCTTTGACAAAACAAAAGAACACCTGTTACACGCCAAAGCTCTCGCCCACCCATCACCCGCACATCTAAGTATCGCATCTGAAGCTAGCAATTACGTGATTTGGGCTGTGTGAAGAGCTGGGTGCTGAGTGGGCGAGAGTTGCTGCATGTAGCAGGTGTTCTTTTATTTTGTCGAAGGCCCTCTGCATTTACAGAGTCCAATCGAGGATTCATTTACCAGATGTATTCTTGTTGTGCAGTACTGTCATTTTCCTAAGTGGTACCATTATTTGCTATATGTCTGAACTGCCAGTGATTAATAGATCCCTACCTTTTTGTGTTTGCCTCCTCTTCACACAGGCACAGCAAGTTTCCCAACAGGTATCCTACTCGCTCACATTCAATTTCAATGAAAGACACCACCGCCAACTCGTTTATTAGTTGATTTGGGGGATCAGTATAACAATCTGGGTTCTTCCGGTCCCTGTCTCCCCATACAGGGTCTCCAGCTCTACCAATAACATGCCACTCACAGTCAAGTCAACTGGTACTGACTCAACCCATACTTCCTGCAGAGGAAACAGAATCCGTACGAGAGGATACTTCTTGAGGTACCTTTGGTATCTCTGGTACATGACTCCAGGGAGCTCTTCCAACACGTCAATTCACAGCACCTGCCAATCATTTGACAGCAGTCAGGGCGATTTCCAGTTGCTTACGAACGTCATCCAATTCACTCCATATTCGAGAACACCATTCGCAGTGGGGCTGCATTGCGGCTGGTGCGATGTTGCACAAGTCAGTAAACAAATAACTTAAAGTTTCCTAAAACTTTTTGAGGTTCTTGTGGTATCCTGGCCCAATGATTATGAATTCCGACCAGAGCGCATGGACCTAAACGGTAGCTGCTAAGTGGCACTCCTAAAATTTCCGAGCACTGCTGTTGCCATATTAGTAGTACGCACAGGCTACCTTCCCACCCACCCCTCCCCCGTCAGAGTATCGGTTCGTGGTCATGCTGCAAAGCTAGCAGCACAGAGGCACAGACCTCAGTCATGTTCCAACTGTGCTCTCGTATTATTCGTTGTACTCATCGTTGTTTGGTTGCTAATACTGCTACGTCTAGGCTCTCGATTTAGTTCGCTCCCTGGACTTATCATTCAGTGCCGTGCTGTCTGCATTGGCCATCCATCATTGTTATTGTCTTCACACGGTTTTCAGCGACTCACTGTTATATAGTAGCCTACCTAAAAATAAACTCGAAAATAGCGTTAATTTTGATAAATGTAAATAGCATACGTTTATCTTGACAGGGAAAGTTAAATGTAATATAATATGTTAATTATAATATGTGCTACATACACACAACAATCATAATTTCCGAAATATACACTGGAATTCAGGGTGAAGTATTCTTTGGCAGTGACTGTAAGTCACAAACGCTGATTTACTTCGAAATAAATTATCCACAATACTTGTACTGTAACCCAAACGAAAATTTCAAAAATATACTTTTGTAAGCGTCCAAAAATTCTTAAAAATAAACCTATTTCTCAGATATTTATTCAGTGAAATTAGGGGACGATTGTTTCTGAATGGGGTCAGCCCAACTGCTGTCAAAAACTTCTAAAGTACTGTAAGATTACGCCTACTCACATTTGCCATTTACAGTAGGCTACAAGTTTATCACAACACTCGCAAATGTTCGAAATTTCACAATGTATCCCGTTATACAGGACTATGACATAATCAATGAAGGTAATGGAGATGCGACACAAGCAGTAGAATATTACGCTGAATAATTCTGAATCAGCACATGAATCTGGCACACACAGCCTCGCACAAAGGAAAGTCGACTTCTTCTTCTTCAGTGTGTAGCGACTGCAGCTATTGATCTGAGAGACAATGAAGACATAACTTAATAATTGTCTTTGATCTTTTGTTCATCTCTCTTCGTTTATTTTTCTTTGTGTGCTTTGCCTGTGTAACCTGGTTGTTGTATGAGGTGTCTTTATATGGAAAATAAACGTGTTTTCTGGATCACTGTGGATTTCAGTTAGGATTAACTCTTACATTCCTAGCTACCATAAAATCCTATAGTGGTGAACCCACTAACAGTGAACACCATCTATGCTCCTACAATGGTTACCTGGGTTCACCTCCACTCTACAATCAAGAATATCCACAGCAGTCTCCAGCATCTACACAGCATCTGGAGACACGTTCTTTTGTTCCACTGCCCACCAAGAATTTACCAGCAACACCACAAGGTAGGAACCTCAGCAATGCAAAGTTGCCTCTGTTCTGAATGAAGAGATCAGATTTGTGGTTTCAGCAGTTCGAGAGCCTTTGTGAGCAGCATGGCGTCCACGAATCTAAAGAACGTTTTCACTGTGTTGCAGCCCATTTCAATGAAACGTAGCGCAGGTAGAGTCTGTGCTTCACCCTCAGTGTTGTTTCGAATTAAAAATTTGTCTAAATTTCTGTTCTGACCTTGGAGTGTATCCGGATGCACCACGCAAGAATGTTTCCAAGGGATTTCCGCCACATATGCTCCTGGCAGCACAGCAGAGATACGTTTGTGAACATACCAACTGGTACTATGGAAGAAAATACACTACTGGCCATTAAAATTGCTACACCAAGAAGAAATGCAGATGATAAACGGGTATTCATTGGACAAATATACTAGAACTGACATGTGATTACATTTTCACGCAATTAGGGTGCATAGATCCTGAGAAATCAGTACCCACAACAACCACCTCTAGCTGTAATAACGGCCTTGATACGCCTGGGCATTGAGTCATACAGAGCTTGGATGGCGTGTACAGGTACAGCTGCCCATGCAGCTTCAACACAATACCATAGTTCATCAAGAGTAGTGACTGGCGTATTGTGATGAGCCAGTTGCACAGCCACCATTGACCAGACATTTTCAATTGGTGAGAGATCTGGAGGTTGTGCTGGCCAGGGCAGCAGTCTAACATTTTCTGTATTCAGAAAGGCCCGTACAGGGCATGCAACATGCGGTCGTGCATTATCCTGCTGAAACTGGAAGCAGTTAATTCCATAAATTATCTGGGAGCACACATTAGGAGTGATTTAAAATGGAATGATCATATAAAGACGGAGACAGAGACAGGCTTGACAGTGAAGGGGGAGGCGTGTTTATAGCGATAAGAAGTGCAATAGTATCGAAGGAAATTGACTGAAATCCGAATTGTGAAATAATTTGGGTGAAGGTCACGGTTAAAGCAGGCTCAGACATGGTAATTGGATGTCTCTATAGGCCTCCTGGCTCAGCAGCTGTTGTGGCTGAGCACCTGAAGGATAATTTGGAAAATATTTCGCGTAGATTTCCCTATCATGTTATAGTTCTGGGTGGAGACTTTAATTTTCCGGATATAGACGGGCAGCAGCCTTTTTAGTGGCTGCAAGGGCAACAGTCTGGATGATTGACTGATCTGGCCTTGTAACACTAACCAAAACGGCCTTGCTGTGCTGGTACTGCGACCGGCTGGAAGCAAGGGGAAACTACGGCCGTAATTTTTCCCGAGGGCATGCAGCTTTACTGTATGATTAAATGATGATGGCGTCCTCTTGGGTAAAATATTCCGGAGGTAAAATAGTCCCCCATTCGGAGCTCCGGGCGGGGACTACTCAGGAGGACGTCGTTATCAGGAAAGAAAACTGGCGTTCTACGGATCGGAGCGTGGAATGTCAGATCCCTTAATCGGGCAGGTAGGTTAGAAAATTTAAAAAGGGAAATGGAAGAGCAATTTGTTAACATCGAGTATAGATTTAAGTGTCAGGAAGTCATTTCTGAAAGTATTTGTATGGAGTGTAGCCATGTAGGGAAGTGAAACATGGACGATAAATAGTTTGGACAAGAAGAGAATAGAAGCTTATGAAATGTGGTGCTACAGAAGAATGCTGAGGATTAGATGGATAGATCACATAACTAATGAAGTACTGAATAGGATTGGGGAGAAGAGAAGTTTGTGGCACAACTTGACTAGAAGAAGGGATCGGTTGGTAGGACATGTTCTGAGGCATCAAGGGATCACCAATTTAGTATTGGAGGGCAGCGTGGAGGGTAAAAATCGTAGAGGGAGACGAAGAGATGAATACACTAAGCAGATTCAGAAGGATGTAGGTTGCGGTAGGTACTGGGAGATGAAGAAGCTTGCACAGGATAGAGTAGCATGGAGAGCTGCATCAAACCAGTCTCAGGACTGAAGACCACAACAACAACAACAGACTGGGAGACTCAAACGTTCATAACGGGCGGCAGGGACAAAGAATCGAGTGAAATTTTTTAAGTGTTTTATCTGAAATGTACCTTGAGCAGTTAAACAGAGAACCGACTCGTGGCGATAACATATTAGACCTTCTGGTGACAAACAGACCCGAACTATTTGAAGCAGTTAACGCAGAACAGGGAATCAGCGATCATAAAGCGGTTACTGCATCGATGATTTCAGCCGTAAATAGAAATATTAAGAAAGGTAGGAAGATTTTTGTGTTTAGCAAAAGGACAAAAATCAGATTTCAGAGTACCTGACGGCTCAACACAAAAGCTTTTTCTCAAGTACAGATAGTGTTGAATATCAGTGGACAAAGTTCAAAACCATCGTACAATATGCGTTAGATGAGTATGTGCCAAGCAAGATCGTAAGACATGGAAAAGAGCCACCGTGGTACAACAACCGAGTTAGAAAACTGCTGCGGAAGCAAAGGGAACTTCACAGCAAACATAAACATAGCCAAAGCCTTGCAGACAAACAAAAATTACGCGAAGCGAAATATAGTGTAAGGAGGGTTATGGGACATGCGTTCAATGAATTCGATAGTAATGTTCTATGTACTGACTTGGTAGAAAATCCTAAGAAATTTCGGTTTTATGTCAAAGCGGTAGGTGGATCAAAACAAAATGTCCAGACACTCTGTGACCAAAATGGTACTGAAACAGAGGATGACAAACTAAAGGCCGAAATACTGAATGTCTTTTTCCAAAGCTGTTTCACAGAGGAAGACTGCACTGTAGTTCCTTCTCTAGATTGTCGCACAGATGACAAAATGGTAGATATCGAAATATACGACAGAGGTATAGAGAAACAATTAAAATCGCTCAAAAGAGGAAAGACCGCTGGACCTGATGGGATACCAGTTCGATTTTACACAGAGTACGTGAAGGAACTTGCCCCCCTCCTTGCAGCGGTGTACCGTAGGTCTCTAGAAGAGCATAGTGTTCCAAAGGATTGGAAAAGGGCACTGGTCATCCCCGTTTTCAAGAAGGGACGTCGAACAGATGTGCAGAACTATAGACCTATATCCCTAACGCCGATCAGTTGTAGAATTTTGGAACACGTATTATGTTCGAGTATAATGACTTTCCTGGAGACTAGAAATCTACTCTGTAGGAATCAGAATGGGTTTCGAAAAAGACGATCGTGTGAAACCCAGCTCGCGCTATTCGTCCACGAGACTTTCTTGACTTCCGCAAGGCGTTCGATACAGTTCCCCACAGTCGTTTAATGAACAAAGTAAGAGCATATGAACTATCAGACCAATTGTGTGATTGGGTTGAAGAGTTCCTAGATAACAGAACGCAGCATGTCATTCTCAATGGAGAGAAGTCTTCCGAAGTAAGAGTGATTTCAGGTGTGCCCCAGGGGAGTGTCGTAGGACCGTTGCTATTCACAATATACATAAATGACCTTGTGGATGACATCGGAAGTTCACTGAGGCTTGTTGCGGATGATGCTGTGGTATATCGAAAGGTTGTAACAATGGAAAATTGTACTGAAATGCAGGAGGATCTGCAGCGAATTGACGCATGGTGCAGGGAATGGTAATTGAATCTCAATGTAGACAAGTGTAATGTGCTGCGAATACATAGAAAGAAAGATCCCTTATCATTTAGCTACACTATAGCAGGTCAGCAACTGGAAGCAGTTAATTCCATAAATTATCTGGGAGTACGCATTAGGAGTGATTTAAAATGAAATGATCATATAAAGTTGATCGTCGGTAAAGCAGATGCCAGACTGAGATTCATTGGAAGAATCCTAAGGAAATGCAATCCAAAAACAAAGGAAGTGGGTTGCAGTACGCTTGTTCGCCCACTGCTTGAATACTGCTCAGCAGTGTGGGATCCGTACCAGATAGGGTTGATAGACGAGATAGAGAGGATCCAACGGAGAGCAGCGCGCTTCGTTACAGGATCATTTAGTAATCGCGAAAGCGTTATGGAGATGATAAACTCCAGTGGAAGACTCTCCAGGAGAGACGCTCAGTAGCTCGGTACGGGCTTTTGGTGAAGTTTAGAGAATATACCTTCACCGAGGAGTCAAGCAGTATATTGCTCCGTCCTACGTATATCTCGCGAAGAGACCATGAGGATAAAATCAGAGAGATTAGAGCCCACACAGAGGCATACCGACAATCCTTCTTTCCACGAACAATACGAGACTGGAATAGAAGGGAGAACCGATAGAGGTACTCAAGGTACCCTCCGCCACACACCGTCAGGTGGCTTGCGGCGTATGGATGTAGATAGATGTGGATGAAATGTAGGGTTTCGCAGGGATCGAATGAAGGGTAGAGTCACAGGTCGTAACACATCTGAAATGTAACGTCCACCGTTCAAAGAGCCATGAATGTGAACAAGAGGTGACCAAGTCGTGTAACCAATGGCAGCCCATACCATCACACTGGGTGATACGCCAGTATGGCGTTGACGAATACACGCTTCCAATGTGCGTTCAACGTGATGTCGCCAAACACGGATGCGACCATCATGATGCTGTAAACAGAACCTGGATTCATCCGAAAAAATGACATTTTACCATTCGTGCACCCAGTTTCGTCATTGAGTACACCATCTCAGGTGCTCCTGTCTGTGATGCAGCGTCCAGGGTAACCACAGCCACGGTCTCCGAGCTGATAGTCCATGCTGCTGCAAACATCATTGAACTGTTCGTGCGTATGGTTGTTGTCTTGCAAACATCCCCATCTGTTGACTCAGGGATCGAGACGTGGCTGCACGATCCGTTACAGCCATGCAGATAAGATGCCTGTCATCTCGACTGCTAGTGATATGAGGCCATTGGGATCCAGTACGGCGTTCCGTATTATCCTCCTGGACCCACCGATTCCATATTCTGCTAACAGTCATTGGATATCGACCAACGTGAGCAGCAATGTCGCGATACAATAAACCGCAATCACGATAGGCTACAATCCGACCTTTATCAAAGTCGGAAACGTGATGATACGCATTTCTCCTCCTAACACGAGGCATCACAACAACGTTTCACCAGGCAACGCCCGTCAACTGTTGTTTGTGTATGAGAAATCGGATGGAAACTTTCCTCATGTCAGCACGTTGTAGGTGTCGCCACCGGCGCCAACCTTGTGTGAATGCTCTGAAAAGCTAATCATTTGCATATCACAGCATCTGCTTCCTGTCGGTTAAATTTCGCGTCTGTAGCAAGTCATCTGTGTATTTCAGATTTTGGTACTGTGGCAGAGGCAGCAGACACTTCATCAAGCAGAGTGTTTTTTAACAATTCGCATTACGCTAATGTTCAGCAGACCACAAAGGAAGCCGACACGGGTAATATGCCTCATTTCAGAGATGCTCGTCACCCTGCAAGAACTTAAATGTCAAGTTCACACCAGTTCCTGGATCCAAGGTTACTTCAAATGTTGGAGTACCAACAATTAGAACCAATAAACGCCGTAAATGACACTTTGTGGCAGGTTTTGAGAAGAATTAAGATTATCTAACATGGAGAAGGCAGCGAGTCATTTTTCACCGAATACTGGTTTCATGCACTTGAAAGGAACAGTTTAGAGACCTCTGTTTATGACTGACAAACTCTCTGGAACCACATTTCCAGCAGACACAAGATCAGACTGCAGTGTGTTCCAAAGACATTGCTTTGAAGGAGAGAGCTCTCCTAGCACACAGTGCCAAGAGCTCCCGCATTCACACGTATGGCAAGAAACGTTGGTTTGAACAAGTTATTTCAGTGGAATTTCGTCACAACGGATGTCACCAAGCATCTTATAGGAGCTGATTTCTTACTGTAGTTTCGGTTGGCTACAGACCTCTTCAAGGAAAGGCTTCTGCCTCTATTGGAAGTCGACTCACTGCAAATTAATTCACTTTTCAAGCAAGTCATTCAGGATTTTCTGGACATCACATCGCAGGAAACATCCTGTCAGCATTGCAAGCATGACACAATGCAGTATATTTGGACATCACTGGACCCACCGCTCACTGAAAAACTGAGAAGCCTAACACACGAAAAAATTTTTGGCGGCAAAGGCAGACATTGAGAACCAAATGCTCGGAACAATAGTACCCTCTGATAGCCAGTGGGCTTCGCCAATTCACATGGTGTTAAAGAAGAATAATAAATGGCTCCAATGCTGCGACTACAAAGTACTTGATGCTCGTACTGTGCCAGATAAACATCGAATTCCTCATGTGGCAGACTTTAAAAACGCTACTGCCCTAGCACTAATTTTTAGTGACATTGCATATTAACAAATACTAGCGCCTACGGAGGTAAAAGGAACAACAGCAATTACTACTCCATTTGGTCTGTTTGAAAACACCTAAATGCTATTCATTTAAAAAACGCAGCACAGACATAGTCAAGGTTTATTCACGAAGTTCTCCATGATTTAGATTTCCTCTTTTGCTATGCGGACGATATTCTGGTGTTCTCAGAGTCCCAGGACTAACACAAAACTCACCTCTGACTGCTGTTTCTACACCTTGGGCACTTTGGCATTATTGTAAACCTAGAGATGCGTATCTTAGGCAAAGACAGAGTGAATTTTTTGGGGTACAATGTGTCTGCTTCGGACGTTACACCGACTTTGGAACAAATGGGGAACAAACGCCCCATCACGTTGTCACAAACGTTCAAAGAACTGAGAAGATTCTTGGGAATGATCAATTACTACTGTAAAGATATGCCGAAGATGGCTGAACTACAGTCTCTGTTGATGGACCTATTGAAAGGGAAGTATATTTTGGGCCAAAGCAAAGTAAAATGGACACCATAACTACTTGAAACTTTCAGGAACATAAAGAAATATGTGAGGTTCTGCTCGTCCATCCAAGGCATGACATGAAGATGACGTCAATGGTGGATGCTAGCCAGTTAGCTGTTGGTGCGGCACTACAATGGCTAGTCAATAGGAAGTGGCAGCCTTTAGTTTTTTTCAAGTGACAGGGACATTTGTGCTATTTATGCTGCCATTCAACATTACAGAGGCTCTGTTGATGGGAAACATTTTATGGTATTAACAGACCATGCCCTCCTGATGGCATTCCTTTCCAAGGTAACATCCTTGACTCACCCTGGCAATGTGGGCAAGCAGAGTATATGTCACAATTCACTATTGACAGCATATTAGTGACAGCAGCAATGTGGTTGCCGATCACCTTTCACACTCCTGAGCGAGTTGAAAACCATTTGCTGGCAACAATTTGAAGTGGAGCAGGAAAGAGGCAGTGATTTCATACGGCAGCAGGAAGATGTTACACACAGCCTCAACATATCATTAATCTTTGTGCAAGAGCACAGAACTTGTTTGTGGTATGACACATCACATAGCTTACAGCAGCCATTCATACAATAGAAATATCTCTGATGCTTTTCACAACTTGGCACATCCTGGCATGTGGGCTGCCATCAGACTTATTAAGAGAGTTATGTGGCCGGGAATGAAAAGGGATTGCCACTATTGGCCATGAGATAGCATAAGGTGTCAACAATGCAAAATAGGTCAAAATGTGTAGGCACCTTTGGGAACTTTTGATACACCGACAGATCACTTCATGTATATTCGTGTTGACCAGGTCAGGTGACTGACATGTTCCAGGTCAAGTAATTACATACTGATGGAGGTTGACAGCTTTAAATGTTGGCTGGAAGCCTGCTCAATAGCAGTCTTAGTGACAGGCTGGATTCCAAGATTGGTGTGCGGCAATGGCAACACTGGTTCCCATCAGATCACCAAAGTTAAGCACTGTTGGGCTGGGCTAGCACTTGGATGGGAGACCATCTGGTCTGCTGGGTGCTGTTGGCAAGTGGGGTGCACTCAGCCCTTGCCAGGCAAACTGAAGAGCTACTTGATTGAGAAGTAAACTGACATACGACCGGGAGAGCGATGTGCTGACCACATGTACCTCCATATCTGCACCCAGTGACATCTCTGGGCTGAGGATGACATAGTGGCTGGTCGGTACTGTTGGGCCTTCATGGCCTGTTCAGGCGGAGAGTAGTTTAGTTTAAGTTATAACAGTGGACAGCAAAGACAGTTAAAAATTTGTGCTTGTTCCTGAACTTTTACATCTGTGTGGCTGTGCACATTTAAGAACCATCACTACCATCCTGCAGAAACAGCCTTATCATACAGTGGGGAGAAATGGACAGATGCACAACCATCTGTTCTCTTTGGTCTACAAACTGTGATTAAGAATGACCTAGATTGTTCAGTGGCCCAACTGGTTTATGGTGAACAACTAAGACTGGAGAATTCTTCATTAATGTGACATTGTGTAGGACCTCTTTTTTGCCTGGCACTGTGCAGCAACTCGATGTGGCATGGACTCAACAGGTCTTTGGAAGTCCCCTGCAGAAATACTCAACCATGCTGCCTCCATAGCCATTCATAATTATGAAAGTGTCACCGGTGCAGGACTTCGAGCGCAAACTGACTTCTCAATATGTCCCATAAATGTTCAATGGGATTCATGTTGAGTGATCTGGGTAGCCAAATCATTCACTGGAATTGTCCAGAATGTTATTCAAACCAATCGCGAACAACTGGGCCCGGTGACATGGAACATCATTGTTTGGGAACATGAAGTCCATGAATGGCAGTAAATGGTCTCCAAGTACCTAAACGTAACCATTTCCAGTCAATGATTGGTTCAGTTGGACAAGAGGACCCAGTCCATTACATGTAAATACAGCCCACATGATTATGGAGCCACCACCACCTTGCACAGTGCCTTGTTAACAACGTGGGTCCATGGCTTCGTGGAATCTGTGCCACACTCTTACACTACCATCAGCTCTCTTAGCTAATGAAATCGGAACTCTTCTAACTAGGCCACGGTTTTCCAGTGATCTAGGTTCCAACTTATATGATCACAAGGCCAGGAGAGGAGCTACGGGCAATGCCATGCCATTAGCAAAGGCGCTCGCTTCGCTCATCTGCTGCCATAGCCCACTCACACTGAATTTCATCACACTGTCGTAATGGATATGTTTGTTGTATGTCTCTCACTGATTTCTGTGGTTATTTCATGCATTGTTGCTTGCCTGTTAGCAATGACAACTCTATGCAAACAATGCTGCTCTCGGTCATTGAGTGAAGTCTATCGGCCACTACTTTGTCCACGGTGAGAGGTAATGCCTAAAATTTGGTATTCTCAGCACACTCTTGGCTAATCTCAATGAAACCTTTGAAAAAATATTATTGAGGCCTCAGTTTCTGCACAACATCACCGCTCAGATTCAAAAGCTCCATCCGGCTGTTTCAAAAGAACATTCTATCTCATGACCATTCATTTCGTATGACTTACAGTCCTGCAAACAAGTTTTTGTCCAACACGACACCATTCAAAAACTGCGCCAACTACCATACAATGATATATATAGTACACAGTACTGTAATGCCATGATAGAACATTTGATTTTGGCATCAAAGGCTTTTTCATTACAATATGCACTGACAGACTTAAGTCAGCTTTTACCCCATTTGAGACACACATGAGTTCACGGGTAGTAGCTAACACCAAGATGCTATCTATATGTGATTCCAAAAAGACACTGGATGCTCTATGTCTTCCACTGCTACAACCTGTGCCTCCGAGTAAACCTCCAGTTATAACTTGTTTGGGCACCACTGTGCTTCAACCCCAAATATCATTGACACTTCTGGAAGACTGATGTAAGCAGTAAATTATCTTATATATTTTATATGGAAAGTAAACTCTGATTATTTGTGTTGTCTCTTAACTTCAAACAAATGTTGAAATTTAGATTTTCTTTGCAGTTTATGATTACATGATGTAATTTGCTATTTATGTTGTGTTGAATAAATATTATTTTCACATGACATACCTCTTGCTCTCGCCAAATCAGTCTGATAATGTATAAATTCACTCATTGCACATCGTTTCAGGTTTTCCTTCCTAATGGCATCTACGAAACACAATGAATGAATTCACTAGAATTTTAATGAATCTGATTAATTTAGATGATAGTCTTCTGAGAATAAACTCCAGGTTTTGTATAAGCTGCCCTCCACTACGTCGCTCTTTCCATAGGTGTTATTCTGGTAAGGAATGTTGGAAGGTCTCTGGAGAAACTGAAAAGAAGAGCAAGACTTCTGACTGAGTGGAGCCGTGACATTTGCGTGGGTACCTTAGTTGGAGGCAAGGGTTTGTCACCAACTTTCAGTACAATATATATACTTCATGAGAGTGAAAGTTTCTTTCTGGAAGTAACATGCATATCAATACACCATCATCTGCAAGAACAGCATCGGTCTGCCTGTTAATGGAAGCTAATGATTAGAAACAATGCTGGCTGCTGATGACAGGTATACTTTGGGCTTCTGATGAAAATATAACAGCATAAAAACCCAAACAATTACCTACGTATACCAAAATGATTTTATTAATATCTACATATAATGAAATCCCACAAGGATGTGAGTCGAATGCCCTAACCACCACGATACCCTGGTGGACCCCTGAGTCTGAACTGAAGAAACAATAATGGAAATGATATTAAGCGGAAATCTTATACACAGAAAAATGAATGTTAACTCAAGAAATTTGTGTCACTATTCACAGTTCTCAATGTACTTAAGTAATAGAGTAATAGCTGTTCTAGTAAGTGGCACAGAGATATCTGTGTAGATATTAATACTGATTTTCTGTTGTCATCAACTCCCTGAAATCACATTTTAACGTCAAAGGCACACAAGGAAGTTTAACAAAAATTTCATTTCCTCAAATTTCAGCAAACACTGAGAACCTTCCAATTTAACAAAAGGGCTCATCTGTGCAGAAACTAAACTGTGCACTGGAAAGGTATGTGAAAAGTTCATGTTTTTAATTCTGAATGTTGGATTTTCTGCTTTGATATGGTGCTCATGTAAAATAGTTACAAACAGTATGATGAATATGTGAATGTCCATTTCATAGTATCTGCTGTCTCAAGTTACATTCTATTACATTACATGAATGATATTTCATGAGTCTCCCGAGTCTCAAGAGGTAGAAAGAACTCAAAGCTGCGTGCTTAATGTAACTTATGTACAATTACATGACTTAAATTTATGAAACATTATAGCAGTACGAATAATAATTATATTACAATTTAATGCATTAATTGTAAGAGTACTAGTGAAATAATCTTAATATGTTCTTAAACCCCACTTTATTATGCAAAAGACAATTAATAAGCTCTGATAACTATCAAACCAGAATGTGCACACATAGCTCATATCTTTCTACACTAACATTAAAACCTAAAAGTCTTTATACAGATTGTTTCCATATCCATATTATAACCCTGCTTTGCACTATTTTTTCAAAAAATAAAATTATTAATTACTACAAAGGATGGTTATGAATATTGTAGAACAATGGTCAAAAAGTACTATGTGTTTCAAATGCCAAAAAGGAACATGTTTGACAATCTATTTATTGTGCCTATCTGTTACTTAGCATCCGTGCTGTATGGTGAGTATCAATCTACCCTTTTCATAATAGTGCCAAATTTTATATCTGTTAGTCAGATTTCCCCACGACATATATTACAGCTCTTAATGAACAGAATGATCTTCCATAAATGAGACTGTTAATTTTTAAATCCCGTGCATTCATTATCACACATACTGTGAATATAGCTAATACAAGTTACTATATTAGCTCCTGCAGCATGTGATAATGATGATGTGGAAGTCATGTGATGATGATGATGATGATGATGTAGAAGTGTGGACTGTGAGAGGTGACAAGACAGAGGAAGCAGAGACTATTGGTAGAGGGTGTCAGTGCAGTGAGGTTACACAGACTGAGGGCTGGAGATCACAGGTGCAAAGGATTTCTCTGTTGTGCCACTGAGTGGCAACAAGAACGTGACCCTTTCGTCAAGGAGTTGGGAGTGGGAGTTACATACAGATGGTTCCAGATGTTGTGCAGGTTGGGTGAGCAGTAGAATGCCCCCCCTTTGGACAAGAGAATTCTTGTCACTGCAGATACACCACCCATAGGTGGCCACGCTAAATGGGAGTGATTTTTTTTTTTTTTGTGTAGAAGTGGTGACAGCTGTCAAAATGCAGGTGTACTGTTAGGGGTTTTGGACATGATATGGGCAGAGATGTGGATGGATCCATGAGAGAGGTGGAGTTCAATGTTCAGGAAGGTGGCACATTGAGCTGAGGAGGACCAGTCAAAGTGGATGGCAGAGGAGCTGTTGAAGTTGTGGAGAAGTGAGTATACAGTGTTTTGGTCCAGTTCGTGAAGATATCATCCATAAACCTGAACCAGACCGGAGGTATGAGGTTTGTGAGCTTATGAATGGTTTCTTTAGTCTAAATGGCCCATAAACAGGTTAGCATATGAGAGTACCATGTGGGTGCTGCTGGTTTGTTTATATACGTGGTCCACCGAGCGAGGTGGCGCAGCGGTTAGACACTGGACTCGCATATGGGAGGACGACAGTTCAAACCCGTGTCCGGCCATCCTGATTTAGGTTTTCCGTGATTTCCCTAAATCGCTCCAGGCAAATGCCGGGATGGTTCCTTTCAAAGAGCACGGCCGACTTCCTTCCCCGTCCTTCCCTAATCCGATGAGACCGATGACCTCGCTGTCTGGTCTGCTTCCCCAAAACAACCAACTATATAAATGGTCCAGTAACATTAATGTGACCTCCACCTACTTGTGTGTTTGATGTCAATATGCGATAACCACTCACAGTTGTAGGTGTAGCACTAGCAGTAGAGGATATGAAAAGCGTGTCATGGGTGCTGGGACACAGTGCAGTCATTGTCATGATGTGGAAACAGAGCAATTTATCTGGCATCCAAAAGGATTTGATCATTGGATTTTGGGCCAAGGGTGGAAGCATTTCCAAAATGGCAAAGTTCATAAACTGTTTGTGTGCTGCTGTGGTTAAAGTATACAGTAGATGACAAAATGGTGCTGCCCGAAAACTAGCACTGAGCTAACTGTGATGCACCACGGGCCATAGATGACAGGGATGAATAATGGCTATTGAGGTGTGTGTGGGAGAATAGATACAGAATTGTTGAGCAACTGACCAACCAGATGAACCAAGGAGCTACTAACAGTGTCTCCTCAATGACCGTTCAATCAAATGTTCCCGCTTATTAGCCTCCACCGCACACACCTGGTTCATGCACCTATACTGACTGCTGTTCATTGGTGACGCTGGAATTTGCATGCTAATACAGCAACTGAACATCCACTGAGTGGTGACAAGTGGCCTTTTCGGGTGAATCACATTTTGTACTCCACTGAACAGATGCCCATTGGTATGCACGGCATGGAACATCTGGAGGCAAACACCCTGCAACAGTCATTAGAAGGGTCCTGGCTAGAGGGGTCTGAGGAAGATTTTTGTGGCATTCCCTGGGTCATCTGGTCATTCTGGAAGGCACAGTGGATCAACACAAGTATGTATCTATCCCTGGGGACCATATTTAGGTTTTTGACAGATGAATTAGGGTGACTGGATAGCGTATCTTCCCCTCAGAGGGGCATAGTTGTTTGTGAGAATATAACTGGTAAGTTCTATTAGGAATGAGGTGTGGGTTTAGAGCTGAAAGGATATTGGTATATAGGGAGTTGGCAGCAATGGTAATGAATAAGGATACAGGTAGCGAAGGGGGTGGGGATCATCAAATGTCTATAAAGGAAATGATTCATATCTTTAAAATGAGAGTCTAGGCTATGGGCAGTTGGTTGATGGTAGTGATCGACAAAAGTGGAGATTCTGTCAGTGGGAGCACAGTAACTGGCTACAATGGGGCAACCAGAATTGTCAGGTTAATGAATTTTGGAAGATATGTAGCAGGTAGAATTTATACACTACTGGCCATTAAAATTGCTACACCACAAAGATGATGTGCTACAGACGCAAAATTTAACTGACAGGAAGAAGATGCTATGATACGCATTCACACAAGGTTGGCGACACCTACAAAGTGCTGACATGAGGACAGTTTATAACCGATTTCTCATACACAAACAGCAGTTGACCGGCATTGCCTGGTGAAACATTGTGATGCCTCGTGTAAGGAGGAGAAATGCGTACCATCACATTTCCGGCTATGATAAAGGTCAGATTGTAGCCTATCACGATTGCGGTTTATCGTATCGCGACATTGCTGCTTGTGTTGGTCGAGATCCAATGACTGTTAGCAGAATATGGAATCGGTGGGTTCAGCAGGGTAATACGGAACGCCGTGCTGGATCCCAACGGCCTCGTATCACTAGCAGTCGAGATGACAGGCATCTTATCCGCATGGCTGTAACGGATCGTGGAGCCACGTCTTGATCCCTGAGTCAACAGATGGGGATGTTTGCAAGACAACAACCATCTGCACGAACAGTTCAATGGCGTTTGCAGCAGCATGGACTATCAGCTCGATGTTGCATCACAGACAGGAGCGCCTGCGATGGTGTACTCAATGACGAACCTGCTTGCACGAATGGCAAAATGTCATTTTTTGGATGTGTCCAGGTTATACTTTACAGAATCATGATGGTCGCATCCATGTTTGGTGACATCGCGGTGAACGTGCATTGGAAGCGTGTATTCATCATCACCATACAGGTGTATCACCCGGCATGATGGTATGGGGTGCCATTGGTTACACGTCTTGGTCACCTCTTGTTCACATTGACGGCACTTTGAACAGTGGACATTACATTTCAGATGTGTTACGACCTGTGGCTCTACCCTTCATTCAGTCCCTGCGAAACCCTACATTTCAGAAGGATAATGCATGACCGCATGTTGCAGGTCCTGTACGGGCCTTTCTGGATACAGAAAATGTTCGACTGCTGCCCTGGTCAGCACATTCTCCAGATCTCTCACCAATTGAAAACGTCTGGTCAATGATGGCCAAGCAACTGGCTCAGCATAATATGCCAGTCACTACTCTTGATGAACTGCGGTATCCTGTTGAAGCTGCATGGGCAGCTGTACCTGAACACGCCATCCAAGCTCTATTTGACTCAATGCCCAGGCGTATCAAGGCCATTATTACGGCCAGAGATGGTTGTTCTGGATACTGATTTCTCAGACTCTATGCACCCAAATTGCGTGAAAATGTAATCACATATCAGTTCTAGTATAATATATTTGTCCAATGAATACCCGTTTATCATCTGCATTTCTTCTTGGTGTAGCAATTTTAATGGCCAGTAGTGTATTTGTTTATACATCAACAATAGAATTTAAGTTATGAAACAATCACCAATTTCATCCTATAACAAAGATACTAACTAGGCATAATCAAAATAAATTAGAAAATAAATTACATACATAAAGCTAAGCACAAAATTAGATCTGGTGTTGTATTATTTAAAACTGTGGGCCAATCTTTCTCTTTTATGAAAATGCAGATTATACTCACATTTGTGAAAGATAATTAATTCAAAAATGAAGAAAATGAATTTTAAGGAGGCAGATGTCAAAACAAGAGGGGAAGTAAAAATATCCCAGCTTGCTTCGTCACAACCTGGTTCAGATTCTTTGATGACATCTTCATGATCTGAAGTGAGGATGAGGACACTCTATCCACATTTCTCCACAATCTCAACACCTTATCCCCCATTCACTTCACCTGGTCATCTTCAGCCCAACAAGCCACATTCCTTGATGTTAAACTGCAGCTTGAGGATGGCTACATAAGTACTTCTGTCCACATCAAATCTACTTAACACAAATAATATCTCCAACATCTGCCAAGTGTTCCTTCTATACAGTTTAACTACCCTTTTTCATTGCGTAATTGCATCTGTAGTGACAAGCAGTGCCTTTCCAAACATGCCAATGATCTCACTATGGCCTACACAGAATGAAATCATCTTCCCACCTTGTCCATAAACAGATCTCCAGTAGCTTGTCTCCCCAGTAACCTGTCTCCTGATGCTGCATCTAGCAGCCACTGTCAGTATTAGGATCTTCCCTCATAGCCTAATCTACTATCCCTGCCCCTCCCTGCCTCAAGTCTCAACTGTATGTAGCCCCTCTGACATTCCAGTGAAGTTGCTCCCATCAGATTCATTTGCAGTGGCGTCTTAGCATTATGACGGTACAAACCCCCGGTGCTAGATGAATAGGTCTAGTATGCAAGGACTGCTTTGCGGAGAGTGAGTGTGTGACATGGCGTGCCACTCACGGAAGCGCGTGGCGCTCCTGTGCGATTTGCAACTAGTCAGTAGAATGCCTCCACCACCGGGGGGCCCACGTGGCCTGCAGCTTGGGGCATTGTTTGGTTTTTTGCGCATTACACAAAAACCATGTAACTTACTGTGAGGATCGATGCAGCAGTGATTGTGGTCAGCAATATGAACCTTCTGGAAGATCGATCTTTATTTTAAGTCACGAGATGCAATAGTTATAGTAACTTGGAAATTGTTTAATATCATGAATACTGAAAAATTAAAAACATCTCGTCATAGCAGATCGAGTGCCACAGTCATATGTTAAGATTCATAAATAATTAAGCTCATAAATAGCAATAAACAAAGTTTGATGGGAAATTGTTTATAAAATTCAGTAGAAAATTCATGACGTAAAGAATGGCACTATATAATATTTTGAGTGGCATCACACTTATTTTAAACTAGTTAAGTTATACTATACACTTAACTTGCAATGGTTTTCATTGTTTGCAAATTATTATTAACATTTATCACCCATAGTTAATTAATTATTATAGATGTGAAGATTTTGAGCAGCGCAGTGTGTAGATTGCTATAGTTTACATCTAAAAACAGTGTTATATGCAGTTCTATGTTAAAACTTTGCAGCTTAGATGTAAACAAACAAATTTGCGCTATGTGGCGAAATTTTGCAAAAAACTAAAACTTGATTTACGGGCGATTGAGTAATCCTAGAAATTAATGTAACATAGTAAATAAGATGTACTTTTTAGCACGGTTCTGATGGTGTACTTATTTTTGTTGAGGGATGTATGTGTCAAAATTTGTAACCTTAACTGGTGAGATTGGTACTTGCATAGCCAGCGGGATGGACATACAAGCCTATATAAGCGAGTGGCCATCTTGACCGGGAGTCAGTCGTTCGGCAGTCAGTGAGCGTTGAGGGAGTTGGCCAGTGGGCAGTGAGCGAGCCCCACTTGTGGGTGGCCCATGTGGTCGTTTGAATAAAAAAAAAATTTCCGCCAATTTATTTTGACAAAGAGTATTGTTTAATAGTGCAAGTGTGCATGCATATATTTGGTGAACTGGAAGTGCTACGATTATTTGTGTGAGTACAAATTATGAGGTATACTTTGGCGTAAGTGAACATGTGGCGGCCGGCCGCGGTGGTCTCGCGGTTCTAGGCGTGCAGTCCGGAACCGTGCGACTGCTACGGTCGCAGGTTCGAATCCTGCCTCGGGCATGGCTGTGTGTGATTTCCTTAGGTTAGTTAGGTTTAAGTAGTTCTAAGTTCTAGGGGACTGATGACCACAGCAGTTGAGTCGCATAGTGCTCAGAGCCATTTTGAACATGTGGCGATCTGTGATTTCGCGTCAAAACAGCTAGAAGAAAGGGGACAGTGGTACTTGTGGTTCTGTTCAAGTTGATTGAGTAACTTTCAATTATAGCAGCCTACATTACTGCTATTGGGGTTTTGGAGTCAAATTATTGTTAAAGTAAAACTGTAAACTGTCTCACCAGTGCTAATTTCATTGTGTGAAAGGAAAGGATGACACCAATAAATAGTGAAGATAAACACTTAACTGAATTGTGAAAAATGATTTTGGTATAATAATCACCTAATTTTGTTCCCTAGCATAAACTGTACTCATGTCTGAGCGAATATTAATTCAAAAACTATAGCTAATGCGTGGGTGTGGAACAGTGTACTAATGCACCAAGTGTGGAAATCATCCCCTGAGACTTACGTGAGAGCCAAAATTTGCACTAACATTTGTTAACGAACATTTGTATATGCACATTCGTGTGAACTCTTCAAGTGAACTTATTTTCCACCCTGTTGCAGCATCCATAGGTAACTCGGCTGCTGTGTGTGTAGAAAATATTACAATATCAGTAACAAATATTCCAGCACCATCCTTTCTTTTACTTCTGCACATAATGTCTCCAACAGAATAACCATGAAGCCCAAAAAGTCTCTCTGATCTTCTGACAGTCAGTGTTCTCAGACATACAACATCAAGCATTGCAAAAATGTTAGAATTCTGATATTTTGTTCACAATGCAGTGAATGTTCATTTGCATTACGGTAAGAGATTTATTTTTAATGTTTATTGACTGTAAACCTTTTCTCTTTTGAGTGTTGCTTTTAGCACCATGCCTACAGGCTGAAGATTTATTACCTATCGAGTCTGACTTTTACCTGAAAAAAGGATGTACATTCTTTTTATTATTCAAGCCATTGTTTCCATAGATAGTTTTAGTCTTCTTGATCCTTCCTTTAAATGTTTCACTGACAAAGTTGTACAGAAACTTCCTAACATCTTAGATTAAGTGTGTTACCTGTTTGGTGTGCAGTTTGTGGGCAGCTCACTTATATCTAAACAGTGAATATATTGTACTCAGAACACAGTATCTTAATTTTAATGTTTGCTTTTGTATTCAAAATTGTAACTGTGAAGTGCATTGTCAACTATTGTATTATTTTTTTTGTTTCTGTTCTGAAATATTCTGCAGAAGTTTGAAGCAAATATCTGTTTCATTTTTTGCAACATCATTCAAACTCTTTATAGAAATGATAGTCATTTTTCTAAGATATTCTTTTTCGAGGCCAACATCTACACTGCTCAAAAGAGGGAATATGAGTCTGGGTGTCTGCCATACTGCATTGAGCAATAAATGAGGACTAAGTATACTAACAAATTATACCCTTATCTTTCACAAATTAAGTACAACACAAAACATCATTACATCCTTGATTGTTTACATAAAAAGAAATGAAATGTCCAATAGGTGTCGAAAACAGAAATGTTAACATCGCTTATCCCAACATCCTGGGTGCTCATCACTGGATTCTGAGAACTCCAATAGTGTGTATGCATTCCACGAGATTTATCACTCCATAACAGTATAAGTCTACAGCTACCATTGTTCTTGAAAGCCGATGAGTTCTTGGAGAGTCTATGGTGGGGCAGGTATATTTGTCAAATATATCCCACATATGCACAAAGGGGCTTCAGTTGGGACTCACCACTGGCCATTCCATTATTTAAATGTCCAGGCTTTGTAAGACATCCATGTTGATGCTCATCACATGGTCCCTGGCATTAGAAGGAATTCAGGAATTTTGCCATGTGCACCATCCACCACAGTGTCCAACAGGATCTGTTTGATGTACTGCCTGATAGTAAGATGGCCATGGACTTCAACAAGATCTGTATGATTGTCAAGACTGTCTGTTAAATTCACAACCATCTGAACAGTCTTTGTCACAGTTACATAATGTGAAATGTCACATCTGCTTTTATCAGTGAAGGCACTTGCTTTTGCAAAGTTTGGTGGGGTGTCTGCAACTGAAGCCCTCTTTTTGTGTCTTACTTCCTTCAACTTGTGTCGCTTTGCAGTGTTATCTTTTCTCACTTCACTTGATTATTGGTTTAATTGTACTTTGAAGTTTTCAGTCTTGGGCCTATCGATGTCTTTTACACACTGACTATGATTTGAAAGCTTGAAACTAATTCACTTTGTTACTTCACCATAACAACTCTCATAAACCCCCTTTTAACCACATTACTTCCATCTTTTCTCACAGTAAAATTATGCACTCGTACATTTGTGGCTATCCTAAGTCCTCAGTATTGCATTGGATAGATTTTTGAAAACCATGCTACAACAGTGGATCCGGAAGCAAACAAGCTAGTAACCATTGTAATTTGCAGGTCACTGAAATACTCATAAATAATGTAACCAGTTAGAGGGTTTAATAAGATTTTGAGTCCCATTTTCACTCAAACAGATTGTAAACAGAAATGGGGACTATGAACACAGGATTAAATTTATTGTGGCAGAAAGAGGAAGCTTCACATAATTCAGAAGATAGACAGTAATTAATTGCTAAAACTCCAACACTGTAATTGTTAACATTCCCCAGTACACCATCAAAAATCAAAACGATGTACTATGCATAAAAATGAAACAATGGGAATATATAAAAAACAAAGTGGAATGCAATTAAATAACAAGACAAATCAAAATGGAGTATCAAACAAACCCTAATTTTCTGGTGACAGCATCTATAGCATAAATGGTGACACATTGGTATCATTGCACACTAATTTCAAAAGCTTCGGCCATGGATGGATGAATTTGGATTTCTGTAGGACTATGTGTGTGTGCGTGTGAGAGAGAGAGAGAGAGAGAGAGAGAGAGAGAGAGAGAGAGAGTTAGTTTAATTTTCAGTTTTAAAATAAATATTAAGTCTGCTGAAATAAGCTTTAGGAATGTTATGTTGTACTGATAAACTAAAATATTGTAGAGGTTTTATGGTTTTATTAAGAACCTTCCACTCTTTACTTTTATTTGCTAATGCATTTACCATTGTACGTGAGGTGTTGTTACATCTCTGCCTGGACAAAAGGAAGATCGCTGCCCCAGGAGGCAAGGGGAGTTTAGCATGCTCTGGGTGCTTATAACAATTTCACAAGTTATGTATACTGTGCTTAGTAATAAGTAGTGTGGAAATTGTATCTCTATGGTGTGTCACTATTCTGCTGTCACACTTCCAGTACCCCACTTCCCGCATTGGTGACTCTGAATTTCTGTGCTGCATCACGATTTTGCTGTTAAGTCCAAAATCTACCATGTCAGTTACACCATCAAGAATGCTACCATTACAAATGTTACAACCTCACTGTTTTTTCAGCACTGTCGATGACATCTCTCAGCATGTGCTTGTGAATTCCATGAACATACCATGTGCAAAATTGCTAAATATCCACCAAGGCTTGGACAATATTACAATGCCTAATGACATACTGACAATGTTTTCATTGTTTGTCACATCTTCGGACCAACCTCAGATTGATGCTGATGTCAAGCAGCAAAATGTGCCAAGATGAGTGTTGAATTTACTTTGTGATAAATATCCACATTTGACTCCGAGTGAATCTATTCCTGGTACTTCAGACAAAAGTGCTGCAGAGAATCAAAATAAAGAATGACTGCCTATGTGTAAAAAAATGTAATCTAAGTGTCTTCAAACTAGACACAGGACAAAATATTGCATGTCCCAGTGCTAGTGATTAAGAGTGTTGTGACATTCGCACTGATGACCTGAACCATACAGATTCCTCACAAAATGCTGTTACATTTGAACAACAATCGCCATACCATTCTACCATTCTTTTTCATCATCCATCTGCCAGTGGACCACAAGATCAAGGTTTACATCATCTTTCAGTAACTATGGATTCTGATTTTCAAAATCCAGTTCTGACCATTGTGACTAAACTGTGTTCTACGAGACAGACTATGACATCACTCATATCCCAGTCATACCAGCTGCACTGGGCATCACAACTGACTTGCTTCAGGTCCAGCTCAGTGCTTCATATTTGCATCAACTGCACCCAGAACCAAAACCAACTATGGTCTCTAAGAATGCATTTTTCACGACCTCACCTTAGCAAGGTCTGATACCGCTGCCTCCCAGTTTGAGCGACATCACACCATGTCAGCTGTGTTTCAAATGACTGCACATCCGCATGAACTCCGTGAGACAGGCTGTGCTGCTGGACAATAAATAGACCATGGCTTCCTTCTGTATGGTGCCAGGGCCTCATGCCCACTCTCACATACATTTTTCGTTGTCTCAGACATCTGGCATTGGAAGAGTTGTACCTAGCATGTAAGGCCTAGAACTCCACTCACACATGCAGCCATTCCTGAGTTCTATGCACATCGATGTGGAATGCTGACAGCAACCATGCTACAACATGACTTGCCTCATCACAAACCTACATATGTTGAGCCACATTTCCTTCCTGTCTCATGCTCTGATGCACCCATGCCTCCTGTGCCATGCCACACCCACCTCGTGATGATGTCCTACAATAAGACCACTGATGGCCATCATACCATCCACCACCATCTGAAAGTACTGTTGTTCCGTGCAGACTCTCCTGTGATGCGGTTTGCCCTCACCAAGTGTTTTATATCGACCAGTGAGATCATTGGGGACAACAAGAAGTTCACCACTCTCCTTAACCACCTTGGAGGCAGCACGGACCTTGTTAGCGACTTGCTTTTTGATGTTACAGCTTCTCACAAATTCAAAACTGCCAAGACACTTCTGCTACAATGACTGACATGCATGCCTGACCAGCAGTTACAACCTGTCATCAGGGAGACTACTCAGGGCAATAGCACGCCGTCTTCGCCCTGGCGCCACCTGAGACTTCTAATTGACCCAGTGCTCCTGCCTGATCATGCGCTCCTAAAACTGCCATTATGCTCTAGTTGATGCCCAGTATGCCTGCATTGAGAACAATTTTGCACAATCCCAGCCGAGGTGCTCATATATTCTGTGCTGCCGGGACCACCTGATGATGACAGGTCTGCCCTGAACTGCGCAGTGCCACCCGTGTCTACCGTGCTAAGCACCTTTCATGGCTGTGGTGAACAACACCTGCCTACAGCATCAGCCAAAGTTATTGCCCTCCCAGCTGGCCACTGCCCCAACTCGGTCCATAAACATATGCTGCACTGACCCAGTGCATCGCCTGCCTCCACACTCATCGTAAAGCAATGCTACTTGTGGTTTCACACTAGATTTGGCAGGACGCACAGTGCTGCAGACCACCTTGCTCCTACCCAAACTAGAATGGCGACCTGACACAGATGCACCAGGCCACTGTACATTAGCAAGACACCTCTGCACACCACAACAAAACAACATCGATGCCCTGTTTAAACAGGCAGATGGTTCACGACTATTCATCCGTGACAGGCACCTGCACACGTATTACCTCGTTGATATTGGGGCTGATTTGAGTACTCTACTGCCTGCTTTACACCTGCTACATTGTCGCCCTCGCTGCTACAACTGCATGTGGCCAATGACACTGTAACCGCAGTTGCTGGAGCTTCACACCTCATGCTCGACCTCAGATATGCAAATATGCTGGACATTCTCAGTGGCAGAGACAGTTGACCAGTCGTGGGAACTGATTTCCTCTGGCACTACCAACTACTGCCGGATTTAAATTGCAACCTTGTATTACGAAGAAATGGCCAGCAACGCATCCGTGGTGAGGATATCAATACACTACCTGCTGGCACTATAACGCCCTCTGTCACACTGCTGCCACTTGACACACCACTTGACCTGAAGTTCCAAAGTGAAGCACTTTCCAACCAGTTACGCTAAAGGCAGCTGAGTACACATCATTACATCTTTACAATGAGGTCATGCATCTCACCAGTGACAACTACAGAAATGAATCGAAGACACAACCACACGACTACAAGCAGCTCAACAGCACCTCGATGATCTTTATCGTCCAGACACCGAACACTACCGTGGCACTGCTACTAGGAACACCTCTCATGTCAGTGAATTGTCCTGAGACAATGCCGAGTGATGTTAACGGCAGCAGTGAATCACAAATCATGTCACGGCCCGCCGCACGGACTCACTTGACGCTCTCCCATTAGATGACATACAATGTGTGCTGTGCAGAACAGTAGAGCCCACCACATTATGACAATACCAGGCCCCCTGTCCATTGCCACCTGCCATCATCTAGCTCCCATCAACTTAAAGCAGCTAAGGCTGCAGTGTATGAACTTCTATGAGCTGGCACAGTCAGGCCATCAGACAGTGCTCATGCTTCTCCAATTAAACTAGATCCTAAAGAGAATGGTACTTTGCATCTATGTGGTGACTACTGCTACCTCAATGTCCATACTTATGGTCATTGACAGCTACCCCGTTCCAAACTTGCACGATTTTTCTCACGTCTTGGCTGCCATATGGACTAAAAGACCTGACACAGACAAGCCAAAGATTTATTGACAGCGTAGTGTTCAGTTTGCCTTTCTGTTACACCCATCTACAAGATGTCATAATATTTTCACTATGCGAGCAAGACCACAATGACCAACAGCATATAGTCCTTGATAAACCAGCCTCTCATGGGATCATGATAAATGATAAGTGCCAACTTTGACAACCGCATGACCTTTGTCAGACACCACATCAACGCATCTGGGGTGGATTCTACTCCTCAGAACACTGAACAGATATACCTCCTCCCACCTCCCAACAACTAGCAAGAGCTATGTACATTTTGGGAGTCCCCCCCATCAACCATGGACCTTGCCATCGGTGGGGAGTCCTGCGGGCCTCAGCAATACAGGTAGTCGTGCCATAAGTTCAACCACAACCGAGGTGTACCTGTTGAGAGGCCAGACAAATGTGTGGTTCCTGAAGAGATGCAGCAGCCTTTTCAATAGTTGCAGGGGCAACAGTCTGGATGATTGACTGGTGTGGCCTTGTAACATCGAGCAAAACGGCCTTGCTGTGTCTGTACTGTGAACCGCTGAAAGCAAGGGGGAACTACAGCCATAATTTTTCATGAGGGCATGTAGCTTTACTGTATGGTTAAATGATGATGGCGTCCTCTTGGGTAAAATATTCCAGAAGTAAAATAGTCCCCCATGCGGATATCTGGGTGGGGGCTACTCAGGAGGGTATTGTTATCAGGAGAAACAAAATTGGTGTTCTACGGATCAGAGTGTGGAATGTCAGATCCCTTAATTGGGCAGGTAGGTTAGAAAATTTAAAAAGAGAAAGTGATAGTTTAAAGTTAGATATAGTGGGAATTAGTGAAGTTTGGTGGCAGGAGAAACAGGACTTCTGGTCAAATGAATGCAGGATAATAAATACAAAATCAAATAATGGTAATGGAGCATCAGGCATAATACCAAATAAAAAAATAGGAATGAGGATAAGCTACTACGAACAGCATAGTGAACACATTACTGTACCCAAGATAGACACGAAGCACATGTCTACCACAGTAGTACAAGTTTATATAACAACTAGCTCCGCAGATGAAGAACGGATTGAAGAAATGTATGACACAATAAAAGACATTATTCAGATAGTTTGGGGAGATGAAAATTTAATAGTCATGGGGCGGCTGGAATTTCACTGTAGCAAAAGGAAGGGAAGGAAAAGTAGTAGATGAATATGGACTGGGGTTAAGGAATGAAAGGGGAAGCTGCCTGGTAGAATTTTGCACAGATACTAACTTAATCACAGCTAACATTTGGTTTAAGAATCATGAAAGAAGGTTGTGTACATGGAAGAGACCTGGAGATATTGGAAGGTTTCAGGTAGATTACATAATGGTAAGACAGATATTTAGGAATCAATTTTTAAATTGTAAGACATTTCCAGGAGCAGATGTAGACTCTGACCACAATTTGTTAGTTATAAACTATAGATTAAAACTGAAGAAATTGCAAAAAGGTAGGAATTTAAGGAAATAGGACCTGGATAAATCTAAACCAGAGGTTGTTGAGAGTTTCAGAGAGAGCATTAGGGAAAGAAATACAGTAGAAGAAGAATAGACAGCTTTGAGAAATGCAATAGTGAAAGCAACAGAGAATCAAGCAGTTAAAAAGATGAGGGCTGGTAGAAATCCTTGGGTAACAGAAGAGATATTGAATTTAATTGATTAAATGAGATATGGCCATATGTTCTCGTGTGACACAGTGGAACCTGCCCTGCAGCCACCATTTACGGGACCATACCAAGTGTTCAAACAAGATACAATCACTTTGATATCAGAATTGCTGGAAAACAAACAACAGTGTCAGTGAACCAGCTTAAGCTTGCATTGACTTTAGCAGACCTGTCACAACAGACACTCCCCGCGCCACTGCCTCCTATGCACCTGTTACTCACTTTTCAAGTGCATGTAAATCTCCACGAGTTCCTGCCTGAGGTCACATTATGCAATACTGACCTCATGATGATGGCTACCTACATGGACAGGCAGTCAGATGCAAGCACCGCTATACGTGGTTTCATGCACACCATTCCTGTCCCACCAGAAGTTGACAAGGCAGGGCTCTCATTTTTCAGCAGACGCTACACTCACTGTCACTTCCCTTGCTTACAGCACTGCAGTCCCCACAACACCTCCTGTGGGTGCAACAATACAAGGCAATGCTGAACATGCCTCCCTCTTCAAATACCACTGCCAAGCCAGGAACAATTAAAGACACTGGTGAGACTATGTCCTTATCTGCTAACACTGCTGGCAGCAGCCTGTTAGTTGCACCATCAATGTTGCATTTTGGGCGTGTGCCCCATGCCCTCCTCGATGCAACGTGCTATGACAGGTCTTCTATCGCAGTGGCGGACTAAGCATTTTTTGTTTGGAAGGGGCTTGACCCAACTGAGCATAAGGTTTCTCGAGGTAAACATTAATATACTAAAAAGCACACACAATTTTATTTTGCTCATTTAACACATAGCGAGTCTCCTCGGATAACGCTTTGCAAATTCTCTAATGACTTCGACAAGTATATCTTGGTGATATACATGGCAGCCAAACCATTCAACCTGTCATCCGTCATTGTCGTATGACATTATCAGTTTAAGCAAAGAGAAGCTTCACTTCACACTACAAGTACATGCTGGTAATGTGGCGAGAATCTGTAAATGAATTTTTATATTAGGGAAAAATTCATTTGTCTCTTGATGTGCCTCTGCTGCTGTTTGGGGGGGGGGGGGGGTTTCCCCTGTCTCTCCAGAGCTCCTTCCAAAGAGTTATTTATCCTGATAACAAGAGAGGATGAGACAAATTCGCAGCTGTAAACACGTGCAGCTGCCACTAAAGAGTTCAGATTTTCTGTTTTTACGATGGCATTTAGTATAAGGGTGAACATGTCGAGAATTGAAGAGTGCTCTGCTCTCGAAAAGCGACTCTTCAACTGCCCCAATACAAAATCGATAAAAGAAACGAATACATTCAATCTGAAACAAAACACGACACTTCATTATTCTCGAACTCGAAAGAACAGAAAAGAAAGTAATGCTGCATCAAGCAAAAAGCGTGTCTATGTATTAAAGGTTTATTTTACCTGTAGTGAGTGATGAGCAGAACGTTTGGCGAATCTGGGTGCCTGCACTGGGATATCCAAAGGTTCTTCAATATGACACGTCTCTTGGAAAATTTCTTCATATTTCGTTTCGCTGCATCGTTCCAGTGTTCTTATTACACTGTCTACCATCTCACTGCAAAGGTTGAGATATAATGCAACAGCCTGAAGTCGCCGTGAAAGTGAAACAGTAATTTCAAATACAGTGGCGGTTACCGTCAAACTTAAGACAAAGTCATATCACTGAATAGAAGCCAGAAGACTTTCACTTTCCGATGACGGAGAAGTACTGTCCATTTCTTCAAGGAACTGTACGATAGTCAAAGAGCTCTTTGAATTGAAGGAGTGCATCATGCCTTTCAAGCCAGCGTGTATCACTAAGACTTTGTAACGTAACTGTTTTTGCCTCTGGGTGTTTCTCAAGGATGGCTCGCTTGATAAGTTCCAGCCTTTTTGCTGACACGCGCACAAAATTCGTAACACGACCCACAACTCCCATCATATTGCGAATACTAGGTAAGCTGCAGGTCCTCACAGTAGCTAGATTTAGTTTATGTGCAGCACAATGCATTTAAGTCGGTAGCGGGTGGAGCTGCTTTATTCGGGATTGTACGCCACTGAACTTTCCAAACATGTTGGCACCTCCATCATAACCTTGACCTCTCAGATTCTTAATTTGTAGGCCGACATTATTTTATTCTTGATCGATTTGATCGCTTAATGCAGCACCAGTCATGTCAGTTGCAGATAGAAAGCATATGAAGTCTTCGTGTATTGTGCTGTTTTGTAAATTCAGATACCTAATACACACACTGAGTTGTTCTGTACCACTGGCACCCGTTGTTTCGTCACCAAGGACAGCATAATATTTTGCTTCTTTGAGTTTGTCGAGTAGACTACCTTTTTCGCAATGACAGAGTGGCAACAATCAATCAGCTGATTCTGTTTTGCTCAGATACGTAGCATTTTTGGCGCTGTCTCTAAATGTTTTTGGAGAGACGAATCACCTGAGTCCATGCGAAATTTTAAAAGTGCTCGAAATTTTCCTTGGCTGATTTCATCACTCAGTGTACCATCATCTCGGTGGCCTCTTAACGGTATGTTTTCTCGACCACATAATATGATCGTCTTCACTATACGAATCAGCTGCTCTCAGTCTGATTTAATAATTTTCAGTTTCTCAATTTCGATTAAATTATTTACAGCTTTTTCAGGGTTTTCATATGAACTTTTTAAATGTCTGCTTGTTAAAATTGCCATTTTGTGATAATCTGTAGCGGAATGGTTTCTGAAGATTTCTGGTGCTTTTTTGTATTTGCAATGTGGACGAGTGACTAAAGATCGTAAGAGCCACAGAATGCTTGTCCCCATTATCTGGACCAGAAAACAGTACGCAAGGCAAACAATATGCATTGTTCTGTTGTTGGCTATAGACTAGCCAAGAGTATTCCATTAGCCAATCTGAACGGAACTTTCTTTTTGTCCACCCTCTGTCTGCTCCGGATATTCATAATTACGAGGTTGTTCTGAGGACTCCGTCAGATGTTTACACTTTTCCTCGTCACTGAGTACTTTTCCTACCACCTAAGAAATATCAAAAGGATTTTCAACGAAAGTAATGTACTAGTCACTTCCACTGACACTGGTTCCGGTTCTGTAACAGCAGCAAACAACAACTACAACTTGTACGTGAATAAAAGAATCATACATAAGCAAATCAACAACTTACCAACAACTAAAATAACTCTTTGGAACTATATTACAGGGATATTTAAAAAAGCTAGTAATCATTTAAGGGTTTAAAAAAAACTCATTAGTATGAAGCTTTTCTTTTACTATGGGAGAACTTGAAATCAGTTAGTTCCAGTAAAAGTTACATACAAACTAACCTACTCGCCCAAAATGTGTGAAACAGCTGATTTTTCGCGATTTTGAAGTTGTTACCACAGTAAAAGTTGTTCTTATTGATGAGTACTTTAAAACACATTAAAAGAATATTTACCGATTTTAGGTAAATAAGGTCCGCGGCTCGTGGTTCAAAATGACTTAACATCTGAGGTCATCAGTCCCCTAGACTTAGAACTACTTAAACCTGACTAACCCAAGGACATCACACACATCCATGCCCGAGGCAGGATTCGAACCTGCGACGGTAGCAGCAGCGCGGTCCCAGACTGAAGTGCCTAGAACAGCTCGGTCACAACGGCCGGCCGTCTCGTGGTCTTGCGGTAGCGTTCTCGCTTCCCACGCACGGGGTCCCGGGTTCGATTCCCAGTGGGGTCAGGGATTTTCTCTGCCCTGTGATGACTGGGTGTTGTGTGTCTTTCATCACCATTGACTCGCAAGTCGCCGCAGTGGCGTCAGGACTTTCAATTTCGGCGACCGAATACCCCGCTTGGGGTGTCCCGGCCAACA
Source organism: Schistocerca nitens (assembly GCF_023898315.1). Classification (NCBI taxonomy): domain Eukaryota; kingdom Metazoa; phylum Arthropoda; class Insecta; order Orthoptera; family Acrididae; genus Schistocerca; species Schistocerca nitens. Next base: position 426,018,749 of record NC_064614.1, on the reverse strand, counting down.
ATACCCTACGATCAAGTCGCCGCAGTGGCGTCAGGACTTTCAATTTCGGCGACCGAATACCCCGCTTGTGGTGTCCCGGCCAACAATACCCTACGATCATTTCTTTTCGGGTAAATAAGGTGGTATAAAAGTATGAAATTCACGGCAACACCGACATGCGCGCGAAGAAAGCTAATTTAAAAAGAATTCAAAACCGAACAAACCCGATGATTGATATTACATTACATCATCTACGCTAAATATTACTTCACGCTCTCTTTTGTAGGGCAGGCAGAGAGGATCGAGTGCTCAGAGCATTTTTGTTTCCAACAGTGAAACGAGATTTCTCGCTACAAGAACTCATTCAAAACCGCTATAAGCCACTACATTTTTAATCACGCCTTTAACAAAACCATTAGATTGTTATTTTTTAAGCACTGAGTATGTTGAGTAACAAAAAAAATGAGACAATTCTATTTACCCCTTTGTTTAAAGCTAGAACAATATTATGAAATGTGGCACAGCGAACTTACCTAAGAGAAAATGAAGACTCGGGGTTGTCAACGTCTTCCTCGACAGAAGGTTCAACACCAGAGGCAGAGGTAATAGCGGATAAAGTATGTTCAGATGCTTTACATGTCATTAACAGTTCCTATCAGGTCACATGAAATTGAATGAAACCACAGACAGTTGTTAATTGATGGTCTATTAACACGATCGGTTCCACTGCGTTAAAGCAACATCTTCAGGTGTAAGTGGTGTCACACAAATTAGCACATGGAGACACCCCAGCGTTCGTAGTCAGAGAATCCAACCCCATGAAGAGGGGAAGTGCTCAACGAAATTAAAACTTCGGGAAACATTGGGACGAATAGTGCAGGGGATGCGGCAACTGTAGTCACTAGTCGAAAGGGTAAAGCACTGACTGACTAATAACGTTGGCAGCATCTCCATGCGCTAATATGTGACACCACTTACACCCGAACACGCTGCTCTAACGCAACGAAACCGGTCGAGCCAATAAACCATCAGTTAACAGCTGTCTGCGGTTTCATTCAGTTTCAAGTCACGATGAATTTCAACGGCTGTGGCTGCTCATTTTACGAAGTTGTTTAAGTTCCTACCTGCGTCAGCACTTCTGTTGGCAGTTCATTATTGCGGCAACATTGTTTCTTTCTTCCGATTCCTGCTCAAATCGACAAATGCGAATTCATCATTTCGGGTTTCATTTTATTTCTCGCTTTAGTTCTAATAATGTTCATCTGGCTAAAGATTCTTCCCACATCTGCATTCGACCATGGTAACATTAGTCGTGACAGCGCAAAAGTCAATTCGTGAAATTGGTTGACGTCATTTGCATCTCTATGTTGAAGCAGTTCACAGCAGAAATTAACAGCGTCTGTTTCGGACCATTTGATAACAGCTGAATTATGTCACTGAAAATCAGATTTTGTTGTTGTACCAAGATCAATATTACACGATTCAAGGAGAGGAATCAATGACTCTTAACGACGCGAAGAGCTTCGGACATTGAAAGAAGTTAAATTCTCCTCAAAATTTCATTGTTGTGTGGAAGTCGTTGCAACAACTGAATTATCAATTGGTACACAAAGTGCATGCATCTCCGACGTACGACATGTTCTTGTTCTGGGTATAATTCAGATTTTATCAATTAATTAATCTTATTTTCGAAGTAGAGAAAGAAAACTGTCGTTCTACGGATGGTGTGGAATGTCAGATCCCTTAATCGGGCAGGTAGATTAGAAAATTTAAAAAGGGAAATGGATAGGTTAAAGTTAGATATACTGGGAATTAGCGAAGTTCAGTGGCAGGAGGACCAAGACTTTTGGTCAGTTGATTACAGGGTTATAAATACAAAATCAAATAGGGGTAATGCAGGAGTAGGTTTAATAATGAATAAAAAAATAGGAGTGCGGGTTAGCTACTACAAACAGCATAGTGAACGCATTATTGTGGCCAAGATAGACACGAAGCCCACGCCTACAACAGTAGTGCAAATCTATATGCCAACTAGCTCTGCAGATAACGAAGAAATTGAAGAAATGTATGATGATATAAAAGAAATTATTCAGATAGTGAAGGAAGACGAAAATTTAATACTCATAGGTGACTGGAATTCGATAGTAGGAAAAGGAAGAGAAGGAAACGTAGTAGGTGAATATGGATTGGGGGTAGAAATGAAAGAGGAAGCCACCTGGTGGAATTTTACACAGAGCTCAACTTGGTTCAAGAATCATAAAAGGAGGTTGTATACATAGAAGAAGCCTGGAGATACTGACAAGTTTCAGATAGATTATATAATGGTAAGACAGAGATTTAGGAACCAGGTTTTAAATTTTAAGACATTTCCAGGGGCAGATGTGGACTCTGACCACAATCTATTGGTTATGAACTGTAGATTAAAACTGAAGAAACTGCAAAAAGGTGGGAATTTAAGGAGATGGGACCTGGATAAATTAACTAAACCAGAGGTCGTACAGAGTTTCAGGGAGAGCATTAGGGAACAATTGACAGGAATGGGGGAAAGAAATACAGTAGAAGAAGAATGGGTAGCTCTGAGGGATGAAATAGTGAAGGCAGCAGAGGATCAAGTAGGTAAAAAGACGAGGGCTAGTAGAATCCTTGGGTGACAGAAGAAATACTGAATTTAATTGATGAAAGAAGAAAATATAAAAATACAGTAAATGAAGCAGGCAAAAAGGAATACAAACGTCTCAAAAATGAGATCGACAGGAAGTGCAAAATGGCTAAGCAGGCATGGCTAGAGGACAAATGTAAGGATGTAGAGGCTTATCTCACTAGGGGTAAGATAGATACTGCCTACAGGAAAATTAAAGAGACCTTTGGAGAAAAGAGGACCACATGTATGAATATCAAGAGCTCAGATGGAAACCCAGTTCTAAACAAAGAAGGGACAGGAGAAAGGTGGAAGGAGTATATAGAGGGACTATACAAGGGCAATGTACTTGAGGACAATATTATGGAAATAGAAGAGAATGTAGATGAAGATGAAATGGGAGACACGATACTGCGTGAAGAGTTTGATAGAGCACTGAAAGACCTAAGTCGAAACAAGGCCCTGGGAGTAGACAACATTCCATTAGAACTACTGACAGCCTTGGGAGAGCCAGCCCTGACAAAACTCTACCATCTGGTGAGCAAAATGTATGAGACAGGCGAAACACCCTCAGACATCAAGAAGAATATAATAATTCCAAACCCAAAGAAAACAGGCGTTGACAGATGTGAAAATTACCGAACTATCAGTTTAATAAGTCACGGATGCAAAATACTAACGCGAATTCTGTACAGGCGAATGGAAACACTGGTAGAAGCCGACCTCGGGGAAAATCAGTTTGAATTATGTAGAAATATTGGATCACGTGAAGCATTACTGACCTTACGACTTATCTTAGAAGAAAGATTAAGAAAAGGCAAACCTACGTTTCTAGCATTTGTAGACTTGGAGAAAGCTTTTGACAATGTTGACTGGAATACTCTCTTTCAAATTCTGAAGGTGGCAGGGGTAAAATACAGGGAGCGAAAGGCTATTTACAATTTGTACAGAAACCAGATGGCAGTTATAAGAGTCGAGGGACATGAAAGGGAAGCAGTGGTTGGGAAGGGAGTGAGACAGGGTTGTAGCCTCTCCCCGATGTTATTCAATCTGTATATTGAGCAAGCAGTAAAGGAAACAAAAGAAACATTCGGAGTAGGTATTAAAATCCATGGAGAAGAAATAAAAGCTTTAAGATTCGCCGATGGCATTGTAATTCTGTCAGAGACAGCAAAGGACTTGGAAGAGCAGTTGAACGGAATGGACAGTGTCTTGAAAGGAGAATATAAGATTAACATCAACAAAAGCAAAACGAGGATAATGGAATGTAGTCGAATTAAGTCGGGTGATGCTGAGGGAATTAGATTAGGAAATGAGACACTTAAAGTAGTAAAGGAGTTTTGCTATTTGGGGAGCAAAATAACGGATGATGGTCGAAGTAGAGAGGATATAAAATGTAGACTGGCAATGGCAAGGAAAGCGTTTCTCAAGAAGAGAAATTTGTTAACATCGAGTATAGATTTAAGCGTCAGGAAGTCGTTTCTGAAAGTATTTGTATGGAGTGTAGCCATGTATGGAAGTGAAACATTGACATTAAATAGTTTGGACAAGAAGAGAATAGAAGCTTTCGAAATGTGGTGCTACAGAAGAATGCTGAAGATAAGGTGGGTAGATCACGTAACTAATGAGGAGGTATTGAATAGGATTGGGGAGAAGAGAAGTTTGTGGCACAACTTGACTAGAAAAAGGGATCGGTTGGTAGGACATGTTTTGAGGCATCAAGGGATCACAAATTTAGCATTGGAGGGCAGCGTGGAGGGTAAAAATCGTAGAGGGAGACCAAGAGATCAATACACTAAGCAGATTCAGAAGGATATAGGCTGCAGTACGTACTGGGAGATGAAGAAACTTGCACAGGGTAGAGTAGCATGGTGAGCTGCATCAAACCAGTCTCAGGACTGAAGACCACAACAACAACAATCCTAGATATGTTTTGGGATCTAAGCGGTTTTCAAACACAAAATTTAATTTTCTTTGTATGGAATATGTAGGGAAAAAAACTTTTTTTATTAATGATTCTGTTAGTACAACGTAGTTTTTTTAACAGTTTACATGGATCCTCTGCTTTGTGTTCAAAATGTCATTAACCAGATGCAAATTTGAAAGAATTGTCCTGGAAAATATTTAAATACGCCTAACTGGATTCATCAGGAAACAATGAATAAAGCATTTCTGTAGTGTAACAGTTGTCTTTGATTCGCGTTATTTCGGTGTACGTTCTAAGCTCTAACCGCTGGTCTGTAGTTCTTGTAGCTCTATGGACAACTATCACGAATCACACTCGTATGGAAATTGAAGGGGTTCTGCTCCTTTGACTATTCAAGAGTTGGCGAATTGAAGAATGCAAAAACCACATATATGTTTCCCTACCTAAGAAGTCCAGATTTCCTGGGGCGTCTCACTTGCAACAGAAGTAGCAAGCTGAACTGAATGGCTTACACATTTTATAACAATCAAATCCAGAATTACATTTTTCAAAATGTGATTGACACCATTGTGAACGCCTACAATTACATTCGTATTATCTGTGCCTATACCCTGCAGCTTATTTAGATCTAATTTCAATTCTTGAGGCGTCTCTTTAATTGCTGTTACAGTAGACTGTGCATTATAATGTTCGAGATCAGCTAATTTTAAAAGTGTTGAAACGATCGCATTTGTTGCAACACTGTGATATATTATCGTTACGGTATTCCTAAAAATTTAGTTACGCTAATGTCTGTTGATTCATTAATTATTGTGATATACATGCTGTGACCAATATCTTACCGCAAATTTTCTAAAAATACCGCCTTATTACATGTTTTGTAGCTGCACTACATTTTGTTCTACGTATTTTAAGTTTTCTGGCAATATTACTGTCTGTGAATTTACTCTTGCACAAATCAGATAAGTGATGACATGACATGATCGGACAATGAGTGAGTGGAAACAATTAACGCAAGGGAACCATCAGCTTGATTCACATCTGAAAACTCTTTCACGGTTTTGAAAGGTATTTTTGTTTGTTGACAATGGTGCTGCCGCTGTCTTGTGTTTTTTTTTAGGTCACTATGGCTTATTATTGCGGCAAAACTCGCTAACAAAAAATCACGGCGAAACTTAACAATATGCTCTTGTGTCATTGCCTTGAATTCTTTCTAGACGGTCTGCAAATTTACTATCGCATAGCGATTCTGCACGAAATTTCTGGGTATACTGCCCCTTTACTTTACATATGTTTAGCACTGAAGCAACAGCAAGTGAGGTAAGAAACACCACATGACCACTGACACTACAGATATGCACTGTGCATGCAATTGCAGATTTATAAATACTAGAGCGCATAACAAAACGGGTGCATAACAATACTGCCACAAAACAACACGGAAACGAAGACAAAATACCGCGTATTACGTATGTTTAAGTGATATAAATTTAAGAGCTACTAGACGTTAGCAAATTAAATAGTGCTGTTTGCTGTATGTAGAATGGATCAAGTGATTTAAAAATCACTTTCCCATAAATTTTCCCATAAACCACCAAAATCTTTTTAAAATACACCATAATTCACACCAGCCAGTAGATGCAAAATCTGCAAACTAGACAGGTACTCAAAACCACCAAATTTAGAGGGAAAAATCACTAACTTCACAATACTGATCCAGAGTCCAGTCCACAGCCACACACACCACACCAACCGAAAGATTAACGAACTCAACCCTGCGGGCTTCCAAATAAAATGAAATGGTGTAGTGATGTGGCCCTCAACTATGTACCCTCCGATTCAGAGTTGAAATATTAAAAGTTTGGGCTGATTTCGTTAGGGTCTGGAATACGTTGTTGCTGCATTACAACCCAAATATTGCTGAGTGGTATATTTCTGCAAAACATTTGTGTCGATGGTCCAGCTATTAAATAAAATATAAGTTGAATAACAGGGAAACAACAGATTCCTACTGCACGTAATTAGTTATGAACAACATAGCCCGCGAGATATTCACGTCGAAACACACACTACGTCTTCACTGTAGAAACCACGGAAATCACACAAGTGCACAAGTCGGCATAACGAAGTATTTCTATCTGTTCAGTCTGGAACCGCGTGACCGCTACGGTCGCAGGTTCGAATCCTGCCTCGGGCATGGATGTGTGTGCTGTCCTTGGGTTAGTTAGGTTTAAGTAGCTCTAAGTTGTAGGGGTCTGATGACCACAGATGTTCAGTCCCATAGTGCTCAGAGCCATTTGACCCATTTCTATCTGCTGCGACCACGCGCAAACCGCTCCACACTCCACAAGTCTCTGCTGCGACCGTGCATCTATCGCACCATCACGTCCCGCACTCTCTCCATGTCCTATGCGACCGTCCCTCGCGCCGCACTGTCCGAACTGCCCATTCACGAGCGATGTGATTGGCTAGAGCACTCCCGCCATATCTTCAAGCCAACGCGCATTCACAAACATAATGAAACACATTCGAAATATTGGATTTACATTTAAATGACTTGAAATTAAATAAATATCCCCCCCCCCCATTTTTCAGCCAGTATCACAATGCAGTACGTCGACGCCGAGGACCATCAACAAAGAAATAAAGCAGGCAAACGTCAAAAATGGCATGCCAGTCTATAAACTCCTCTAAATAATTTTTTCTCCTTGGCTACTCAGTTGGTGTTCTTATTTAAAATTTTGAAGAATCCGGATCTAGATGGCTCCATCAGATGAGGAGTGTATGAACATGAATCCATCTCCTAGGATCAGAATTTTAGACAGACCATCAGGTGCACCTTTAATCCTTGCCTTCGTGTCCTTAAATCTTGTGAAAATGTTTTCCAAGTTGAAGTCTACAAATAGTTGGCACAACTGATCTCTCTGAGAGTGAAAAACATCATTCCTGACTGAGGGCTAATGGATGACCACAAAGGAGGTTGTGGGATGGGGGTGTTTTAACTCTGCAATGGCGTGGTGGATGTGGCTGTGATGGGTCAGCCTGGACACAGGCAGCTGATGCAAAGGGTGAGGAAAGTGCAGGAAACTGTGTTGGGTCAGTCTCCCTAGCTGTGTCTCATTAATTTGATTCTAGTTGAGCAGCATAGAGTGTACATCACAGGAATGGCTTAATTATTTTTGTAGGTGCAGATCAAGTGGTCTCCAGCACAGTGGAGGCACCTAGTGGGATGTAAGCATTACTGGGTACCAAGAAAAAGTAACTGGCATTGATGGCATTGAAGAGGCCATACAGGCTTATGACTTTTTCAACTGTAACATTAGAGTGCATGAAACAGATTAGTCAGAAGCTCCCCATTCTGCAAGTCAGAATGTAGTAGAATTTTGAAGTTGTCTTGCTTCTGTGGCTTGCTACAGGATTACTGGGGTCAGATGATTTCATTTGCTACTTAAACTTGATGGCATTTGTGAATATGTGATATTTCAGCTCTGTTTTTATGTGCAGAGGGCCAGCATCCTCTGGCAAACTGTTGACAGCAGCTTTGTAAGTTTCTTACGCTTCTGTGACATATGGGGAATGACATGAGCTGTTTCTGGTGACCAGAACAGCATCTGCACGTGGAGCAGTTGCTATGGAACACCCTCCGAAGAGCCATTCGAGATTCAGAGGTGCATATAAAATATTATCAAACGTTCAAATATTGTAATTTGATACTAATCACTATGTAAATTACATAGCAATTGATAAGGAAAAAAATTGAAAGCTCATGACTGCATCAGATTTGAGTACACGCCATATCGAGACTCTGTAATTGGTATGAATATGTTTTGTTGACAATGAAGCAACTAATTATCTAAATTCTTTAATGATTACCAATGTTCACTGGAATTTATATTTTCGTCATGTTCTGTTCACACTTTATGAGTTATTTCAACAAAGTTTGCAGTATAACAAAAAAATGGCTCTGAGCACTATGGGACTTAACATCTTAGGTCATCAGTCCCCTAGAACTTAGAACTACTTAAACCTAACTAACCTAAGGACATCACACACATCCATGCCCGAGGCAGGATTCGAACCCTAGACCGTAGCAGTCCCGCGGTTCCGGACTGCAGCGCCTAGAACCGCACGGCCACCGCGGCTGGTGCAGTATAACAGATCAACAATGTAAAATACTTGCAAAATCACTTGTTAATTAAGAGAAGTTATGCAGTACTTTATTACAATATGAACATATTCTGATTTTCAACCCTAGAATTCATTTCCAGCCCTAAAAACTATGTGGCAATTATTAAATCAAAGCATATTTAACTCCAATTTATGGTAGGAAAATGACACAACTAATGTTCTGCTTGTAAATTAATCAAATGTAACTTGAATTGTTAATTTCTATACCTTATCTTGCTTCACACTTGTAAATTGTTTATTTCCCAAACTACCTATACATACTCATTAGGAAATAATGTGTCTAAATTATGTTTTACACAGTTCATCTTTGTGTATTAATTCTCTATTGTAAGTTTTGTAAAACTGCATCTTAAACAATTCTACTAAAGGCCCGTCCACACGCAACGATCTGTCTGCGCAAATGTCTGCGCACATCACATCTGCGCAGACAGATCGTTGCGTGTGGACAGAAGATTTGCACCAACCTGAGGTGTGTGCAAACCTGGAAGTTGGAGTCGGAGGTTTGAGCAAAACCTCTCAAATCTGTGGGTTCAAACCACATCTGCACAGACAAGTTGGAGCGTGTGGACAGGAGAGTGCCGCAAATCTGGCGCGAAACAGCTGTTTGCTCAGTCTAGTGTTTGTATTTGTGCGCACAGGGCATTAAATGGCTGATACTCGTCAGTGTTCTCGAGAGTTTGTTAGTGAATTCATTGGAATATATACAAAAAAATTCGTTGCGAACTGTTTACCAAAAAGAGTTATCCAAAGTTCAGAAATCTAGAATATCTGGTGTAGGAGTAGATCAAGTATACCAGCCAACGTTATGGTATTTTGATCTGCTTGACTTTCTTAAGGTTCGCCCTGCAAATCTCGCAGTAAATTTACGTGAGAAAACTGCTTTCGCTTTAGCAGCCACTGTCTACACCATTTTGACCACTTTCTCTGTTTCCTGCGGTTGGTCTGAATGTTTTTTGCAACACAAGTTGCGAACACAGACCACAACAGAACTTCCTCCATTTCTGTATTTCAAAATAACTGAATTAAATTTTTGATGTTTACGGGGAGTGTAGTCGCTTGCCACTGATATTTCTTTTCTACACCGACAGATGGCAGGCGAGTAGTAGATTGGGGTTTGTGTCGTGTGAACACACCACATTTGCAGCGATCTTTTGCATGTACAGACATCTCCGCCGATGTCTGCGCAGACAGATCGTTGCGTGTGGACCGGGCTTAAGTGTTACCAAAAGTATAAATACATGTGCAACAGCACTATCTTTACACAGACTGTAGCCAGTTTTCAGATAGTCTAGATGTAGCCATTTTGTAATACCAGTTGTTCATTGCTGCACACCATCTATGCAGTAATAAAAAAATTCATTGCCCTCCTGAATTTTCATTGAAGATTTCACAATGTGGCAGGATTGCTACAGTTTCTTAGAGCAACATATTACAGACAACAGGTGTGTAGGTACTTGGTGAAAGACCACCAAGATATAGTAAAGTTAAAATTTATTAAAAACAAAAAAATGAAACACCGATCAACCATAAGTGCTGGCAAAGATGTAAATAATACACAGACTACAGTGAACAAACCACAACCTTCGGTAATTATCCACAAATTTTCACGAGTCCCACAGCAAGTACCAGTGACAGTTGTCGAGTGCAAAATGTAAACATACCCACAACTCCAATATCTGATCAATTATCAACCAGAATTACAGGTAACTACAATATCAACATAAATATGACCGAAAATGCCATGTGTACTTTTCAGAGTGCCATTTATTTCTGTAAAACACTTATTGGTATCAATGGTCCAGCAATTAAATAAAATATAAGTTGAATAAAAGGGAGACAATAAATTCCTACTTCATGTAATTAGTTATGAGCAACAACATAGCTCGCAAGATATTCACTTCTAAATGCATACTATGTCTTCACTGCAGAAGCCACGGAAATCTGACAAGTGCACCGGTCAGCACTATGAACTCTTTCTATCTCCTGTAACTACGTGCAAACTGCTCAACACTCTCCAAGTATTTCCTGCGACCATCTGTCACGCCTTCAAGTCCCGCACTCCCCTGTCTCGTGCGACCCGATGCTCCTCCCTCATTTCCATAAGGTCTCTCCATTGACTTCGGTAGTCGCCTACCATAGTACGGTAACGAGCGCTGTGATTGGCTAGAGCGCTCCTGCCATGTCTCCAAGCCAACACACACTCACAAACATATTGAGACACATTCTAAATACTGGATTTACATTTAAATAACTCGAAATTAAATAAATATTCCTACAGCTGGACCATAAACATGCACTAACACACATTATTAAATACATAAACAAATCAAATAAACATATATCAAAGGAATAGAAACAAAAGGTAAGTCAGTAGCCTAATGTCTGTGTGTTTTCTAAAACACAGTAAATATTTAACCAATTTCTTGATGATTAGTATATATCGGATATAAACAGAGAAATAGACAAATAAATATATTTATAAGCATGCTGCTACCATTTTTTTGTGTAACTGTGGATTATGGCCTGACACGATTGATAGTAATTGGCCACTTTGACTTCCAATAACTCATTTAGTACTCAAGTTACATGCCTATAATTTATTCCAATTTAGGTTTACACTAATAGCTTTCTAAAGACATGTCGATCGACAAAATCCGATGAACCGTTTAGATTTTGGAAATTTGTTGCTGGGTGTTACTTGTAAAATTTACAGTCAGATACTAAACTTTAATCTAACGAACATATTGAAAATCTGTTTACACCATCAGAATCGTCGTGCAAATAATGGTAATGTACATGTTTGTTTTTAAGGTATCATGATTCCTCTGGCTATTAATTTCTACATGAGCTGCGTAATGTCTGCCATCATGTTTTCACAAAGTCTGCCATCTTTGGCACTCCGCAGCATACAAATCTCCTTCATCGACTCAAAGCCCATTCAGCGACACAGCATTAACATGGAATTGCCAGCCACGTGGTCAGCCTAGAACACGCGCTGGGGCTACCCCTCTTGCTCCAGCAAACGTACAGCACCACGCGGTCGTTTACAAGCCCCACCTTGCCAAGCAGCCCATCCGGCCACGCCAACTCCAAACTTAGAATATTTTCAGGGCGCCACAGCTCGCCCATTACCACACACACCACCACTTATTAACATTCTGACTTGCCAGAATGTTCAGATGTAGAACCCTTCAGTTCATAAAAGTAGATATAAAACAAATGACAAAGAACAGAATTAAATGATTAAAACACCTGGCCAATAGTATTTACAAAATTTTTGTAGTGTTGTGGTAGCAGTATGGATTTCGAAATAAACTTAAACTAATACAAATTATCAATGTAATGGCATATTAAATAAATGCTTGCATTTCAGTTATGCATCAGCAAGCATGAATTTCTAAATAAACTTATACTAACACAAATTATGAATGAAATGGTATATTAAATAAGTTCCTGCATTTCCGTTACGCATAAATAAGTTTTTGGACAAGAAATAAAAAAATTTTCAATGCACTTTTAACTATGTGAGATTTTGTAAGCACTAAACACACACACACGGGTTTTATCACGAAGTATTGGTCAACTCACATCAGTCTTTTGACCAAGTGCCTTGCAGAAATCATGCCTGCCTCTGAATTCCGAGTTCCACCAGTTATCATGACAGATCTACGACAAAAACCAAAATTAGAAACCAATCAACAAACCATTTCCCAAACCAACCAGGATCCTTGCTAAAGATTCCCTCCAGCAGAAACGCTACTTTAGGAACAAAGACACAAGGCAAATGACTGAATCACAGTAAGCTCAAATTCCCACAAGTTCTATTTAATTGACTTTAATAAATCCTTCCTACCTCCATGCACCAAAAAATGCGTACACATAAACTTACAATTTTAATGCCCTTCAAATTGACCACTACATTCTTTGCCACACTCTTATACAACGCATAAATCAATACATATTTCACTTAAATCCAAGAGGTCACTGACCTCCACGCACTCTCAGTGCCCAAATTTCCCCCTCTTGCACATGTACAGTGCTACAATAAACTAACAAATTACTAATGAATCCCCAAGTAAACATATAAATTATCCCTCCAAAATTACTAGCACTAATTACAGATTAGAACAGCTTTTCACTTCTGCCCTTTCTCTACATATCCTTAGCAATTTTAAACTTCTCTCATTTCCTCATATGCGGCAGCAAAAACCTTAACGGTCTACCATACCAATGCCAATCAGTCTCACTAGAATCACACTCCTCCTTCATATACCAATTTGTACGAGCTTCATTAGAGAAACTATCCCCATCCACACTATTTACTTCAGCCATCTCTAAATTTTCTGTTAGTTCTTCCACACATTTCACCGATTCACTACCCACAGCATGCACAACTTTACTGTTTTTCCCCTCCAAAATATCGACACTTGCAGCTTCAACAAAATTACACATCAATTCACTCTTAAACACTTTATCTTCTTGAAATAATACGTCGATGCCTAATAAACCACCATCACCATAAATATTCATCTCAGCAACTTTATCTGCTGGTACACCATTTAAATCACTACATAAATTCACATCAGAATCCTTACTTTCCTCCGTCGGCAAGTTAACTTCATGTGAATCGCACACAACTTTATCCTCCACTGCTACATTTCACAAATTACTGCTACCTTGTCGTACAATTTTGGGACTTCCAGACTTGCTACATTCTGCTGTTATTGGACAAAAATCAGCACCCACTGCCATTTTTACACACTTTTCATTCAGATTAACCCCCAATCCTACTTTACACGCATTCTCACATTCACACTCTGACAAACGTTTTAGATCCACGCATTCATCGATAATTTTTGTTTCGCCTTCATTTGTGACTAGAAACATGTAAATTCCTTCCTCTGAAGTATCAATACCAGTAGCTTTTACATCATTACATAAATTACCATTACTCTATTCCTTTAAACAGAAATAATCTACCTCCGGCGATATATTTTTAACTTCAACTGCTGGCGAGACCAATTCTAAGCCTCCCTTAGTAACACTGACACTTTCCGCTGAAACACAATCACCCTCACTTGCAGCTGGCGAGACCAAAGCTACACCGCCTTCACTAACATCAACGCTTACCACCGACTCACAAATGATTGCTACTACAACACCTTCCTTACTGCAATTGCTACTGTTTGCTAATAGCTCTTCAGAACTCTCCACACAATTTGCTTTCATAAAATTCATCTCCTCTTTAACTTCTCTTTGAACCACTAAATCTTTCCATTCATTACCAATCACACACCCATTCATTACACATTCATAACTTACATCATTCCCCGAAAATTTTTTCCCATTACTTTTACTTAAATCTCTCACAAATCTATGCTACTGCGACTGCTTTTATTGAAAGAGCCACCTACATAGCCTTCCTCTTTAACATACTCCATATTACATATTTGTTGCCTTTCTCCAAACCTATCAACATTTCTACCGTTACCATTATCTCCAGTCCTTTTCATCACCTGTTCAGATCACCATCCCTGGACCTGAGATGTGGCAGACATCAGTTTTCCGACCGGTTGTTATGCACTTGCACTTTCTGCAAAATTCCCCATCAAATCTGTGTTCTTTACTTGGGTCCCATTCACAGAAGTTATCACTTCTGTTCATTCTCCGACCATTCTGCTCATTCCAGCTACTATCTCCCTGTGAGTTCCTTTGATTTCTCTCATAATTATTATTTTTGTGATGATTATTTGGATTCCCATTTTAATAACTACCACCCAGTTTGCTCTGAATTTTGAACTACAAAGCCCTCCCTAATTTTTCTACGAATTGTAGAAATTCGTCCATGGAATCACATGGACTATGGACAAGATCCCACCGCAAATTTTTGGGTAATCACCTTTTTAACGTGGTAATTTCTGTTAAAACCCCCAACTGATATTTCACATGCATAAGCTTACCAAGTTCGCGCTTGAAATAATCTCTCGTCGTGCCATTACCATAGCTGTAACTCGACCATTTTAAAAATTCATTTTGGATCCACATTTGTTTTATCTCACTCCAAAATTTATTCACAAAACACTTTTTGAACTCTTTGTATGATTCGCACAAACTACAATTAACATTAGCGCAAGACTGGGGGTCTCTCTCGAAATGCCGTTTAACATATTTTATTTTTGCAAGTCCGACATGCCATGAACAAAAGTATTCCTACAAGCATCCAAGAAATTTACTGGGTGATACCTTCCATCATCTGTGTAACATTTCACAGATGCGGTATTTGCCCAAGAGATATTTATAACAGGTGTGACCTGTTGGGCGGCTAACAAATTTAAATCACTTTTTATCTGTTGCATTTGTTTTTTAAATTAATTTTCACTAGTGATACTGGACTCTATTATATCTTTATTTTTGCCCACTTCTTTCTTCTCCTCACTTACATGATTGGCAATGTCACTAATTGCTAAACTTATATCACTTTTATGAGCATCTTGCACTATTATACAGTCGTTTATCTTGCCCCCAAGTTCTGTCTGTATCTTACCCATTTTTTTTCCCGAGATCTTTTTCCACTGATTCGATTTTAGATTGTACTACTACAACTTCATCTGTAGTTTTCCTCATATCCACTAGGACACATTTTAGTTTATCACCAATTGCTTTTTCAAGGTTACTCATAATTTTTTCAACTTCCTCTTTCACAGCGGAACCTATTTCAGTTCACATTGTACCCATATCTGTTCGAATTGTACTGATATTATTTGCCATTCCCTGGATCATTTGCATTAGCTGAGACATCATAACTTCCCCACATTCATTCCCCTTGCCTGAATTGTTACTAGTTACACATTTGCACTATGATTTCGGACTAACCAGCTCACTTTTGTTTTCAGTATTACACATACTAGGTGACTGTTTTAAATTCGTGAGATCTATAAGTGAAGCTTGAACTTCAGAGTTAAAGACTATGTGACTATTTGTGCAGGCACTTATCTGAGATGAAATGGTTCCCTCTGCCATGGTGATGCCACCATTTGTAATTGAAGTCGACATTGAAGACTGCCCTGGAGTACTCGAAGAAGCTGCCATCGTACTGCTGTTGATCCTCGTCTGCCACTGGAGAAGTCACCTTACATAATTGTAGCTGCTGCTGGTTCCCACGTGTTCCAACTGTCTTCAGTACAGCTGCCCATTAAACGCACTAATCGTTACTGTTCTGTGCACTCAACTTATTGAGACTCTGAGCCCCCATGCAAATTGCCTTTTACGTGATAGATTAGGACCTCTATCAATAGTGTGTGTTAGTTGTGAAAATTATTGCATAATTTCACTATTTCCAGACATCTATTTGCGGAAAAAACCGATCTCATACTGTGTTTTGTGAGAGGTTCACTCTACAGAAATCTCTACTGATTTTGCAAAGGTTTTTACGCTTCGCATAGTATGCTGAATAACAGAGAGCAAAGGAATTACCACTTTGCTGGGCATAAATCCTGGATGAGCCCCCAGTTGTGGGCTTTCGAATAAAATGAAATGAATGAAATGAGGTGTGGTGGTAGCCCTCAACTACATACCTTCCGATTCAGAGTTGAAATATTAACTACATACCCTCAGACTCAGAGATGAAATATTAAAAGTTTTGGCTGGTTTCGTTGTCTAGGGGCTAGGATACGTAGTTGCTGCATTACAAGCCAAATACTGCTGAGTCTACCGTATACAATATGAATATACAAATGAATTGATCAGTCAAAGGATCCTATCACTTGGAAATTGCAAATTTTGGAAGTTATATACAAATGTATAAATGAAATATTGCAATTAAATAAAATTTGCATGTACTATTTTAATGACTTTAAATGATGAGTATGATAGTAGAAGTACCTTTAAGAATACCCTTTATTACTGTAAAACACTTATTGGTGTTGATGGTCCAGCAATTAAATAAAATATAAGTTGAATAACAGGGAAACAATAGATTCCTGTTTCACATAATTAGTTATGAACAACAACATAGCTTGCAAGGTATTCACTTCTAAATGCATGCTATGACTTAACTGCAGAAGCCACAGAAGTCTCACAAGTGCACAAGTCAGCACTACGAAATATTTCGATCTCCCGCAAACTGCTCCACTCTCCAAGTCTGTCCCACGACTCTGCATCTGTCGCGCAGTACTATCCAGGACTCTCATGTCCTGTGCCGTACTCCCCCACTTCGTCTCCCCATTAACGACTGCTGTGATTGGCTAGAGCACTCCTGCCATGTCTTCAAGCCAATGCACACTCACAAACATATTGAAACACATTTGAAATACTGGATTTACATTTAAATAACTTGAAATTAAATAAGTATTCCTATGGCTGGACCATAAACACGCTCTAACACACGTTATTAAAGACATAAACAAATCAAATAAACATATATCAAAGGAACAGAAACAAAAGGTAGGACAGTAGCCTAATGTCTGTGTGCTTTCTAAAAAGCAGTAAATATTTAACCAGTTTCTTCATGGGTAGTATATATCATATATAAACAAAGACATAGACAAATAAATATATTTATAAGCATGCTGCTGCCATTTTTTCGTGTAACTGTGGAGTACTTATGGCCTGACATGATCGATACTTATCGGCCAATTTGACCTCCAATAACTCATGTACTATTCAAGTTACATGCCTGTGATTTATACCAAATTAGGTTTACACTAATAGCTTTCTAAAGACTTGTCAATCGACAAAATCGGATGAACCATTTATATTTGGAAAACTCGTTGCTGGGTGTTACTTGTATAATTTACAGTCAGATACTAAACTTTAATCTAACAAACATATTGAAAATATGTTTACACCATCAGGATCATCGTGCAAATAATGGTAATGTACGTGTTTATTTTTAAGGTATCATGATTCCTCTGGTTATTATTAATTTCTACATGAGGTGTGTAATGTCTGCCATAATGGTTCACAAAGTCCGCCATATTTAGCATTCCACGGCACACAAATCTCCTTCATCGACACAAAGCCCATTCAGCGACACAGCATTAACATGGAATTGCCAGCCACGTGGTCAGCCTGGACCACACACTGCGGCTACCATTCTTGCTCCGGCAAACATACGGCACCATGCGGTCCCTGACGAGCCCCAGCTTGCCGAGTGACGTGTGCGGCCATGCCAACTCTGAACTTAGAATATTTACAGGGTTCCACAACTCGCCCATTACCTCACAATGAGGATAAGTTAAAACCAACAAACAAACTGTAGTAACAGAAACCAGTTAATGAAAATTTTATTACGTTTTAAAACTTAAGAAATTTATTTTCATAGTATAAGTGATGGATGGAATGTCAGCCATAGGTATAAGCTATCATGTAGCATGTATTGTTGTAACTCAATACTTGTATGAATTTGCATTGAAAACCAAACTCCATGTGAAGAAATGAACTTTATAGACAAGCAATTTATACAATGTCTTTCATCAAGTGGCCGGTCAAATGTGGTGACATTAATATGCATGTGCAACAAAATAATTTCTGAGTATCATGGCTCACAATACTTGATTCATTAATAAGTGAACTATAGTTGTTTGAGCCAGTACTTGCCTCGTCGACGGATGCTGTTGGCAAGGGTGTTCTCCATTGAAAATGCAAGTATTACAGGTAATAATGACACCCGGGCTATAAAAATGGAGATCTTCAGCCACAGTGTCAGATTTTGAACAGTAAGCACACACTCACTACAGCCAGAATGAAGACAAACACTACGGATTAAATATGAGATACTCAGGAGAAAGTGTGACACTAAATGTGAAATCAACACTAAGAAAATGAGCGCACGCACATGTGATGGTAGCAGCTAACATTTTGAGTGTTAGCGACTAGTTCTTACCAGCCAAATCTGCCAATGCACTTGCACAAAACGCGGCAGCGAGGCTCAAGAATACTGAACAGTACTAGTGTGCTAAATTCAAATACGTAATCGACTATCATATTATGTGTATAATCTTTTAATTTCTTGTAGAGAAGCTGACAATTAAAGAGCATTGACCCCTATTGGCAACTGTGAATAGGTACATGAATTAAAAAAAATAAAATAAAAAAAATAATAATAATAATAATTTGTACGTCTCCATACCATGTCAACATACAGTATGGGGGCAGTTGTGTAGGTACATTGTGAAAGACCCCCCAGGATATCATAAGGTTAACATTTACTAGAAACAAAAATGAAACACCGATCAACCATAAGCGTTGGCAAAGACGTTAATTGTGAATGCACGGTAAGGCGCAGACAGATGGGGGGGGGGGGGGGGGGGAATTTTCATTTTTCTTTGTGCATGATTTTGTTTTCTACTCTCATATGAAGAAGTTTCTGTTAAGAAGAGTGGCTCGGAGTATGATGGGCTACAAGTGTTTTGTATCATATATGTTTTGAAGTAAGAGAAAGTTTTATATCAGTATTATTTTTTACTGAAGTGAAGTGGAGTATTTTCTTATTTTTGACATACACTGGTGTCCTTGAAATCTGCTGCCTGCATGTAAGAGAGGAAGTCTGATTAGCCAAAAATCGTACAAGAACAACATTTGTAATAATGCAATGGTAATATATATATATACATTTGTGGCTACTTCTAGAATGTACTTGAACCGAATATAGAAATTAAAATTGTACAGTCCACGTGAGTTTTCAACTCACGACCCTCCATGCCTCCATGCAACAGTTTAGTATCATAGCCACTACACCATGGAACTACTCAGCGTCTGACGCGACAATATATAATAAAATTTCATTTATTATTTATTCCTTTGTTTCTGAAAGTATTTGTATGGAGTGTAGCCATGTATGGAAGTGAAATGTAGATGATAAATAGTTTAGACAAGAAGAGAATAGAAGCTTTCGAAATGTGGTTCTACAGAAGAATGCTGAAGATTAGATGGGTAGATCACATAACTAATGAGGAGGTATTGAATAGAACTGGGGAGAAGAGAAATTTGTGGCACCACTTGACTAATTATCCACAAATGTCAAGTATCATTGTACTGGAATGTTTTGTAGCTGTATATGAATGTTTTTTAGCTTTATATATACTGTACGAGTTCTGGCCGGAGGCAGTTCGCTCTGCTCTCTTGTATGTGGCAAGTGCTGAATAAACCTTCGTTAAGTGAAGTTAGTGTTCATCATTCATCTAATTAAACCTTTTATGTGACATTACTCTGGTGGAGGCGTTAGGTATTGTAACTTGTGATTGCGTACATCATCGACGACACAGTGGTTCCCATCAGGTCACGACAGAGCTGCTGTTTACGTGGCAAGAAACCCGTGTTCGAGCCATATTCAACAGATCGCAATCTATCGGGGACAGAAGAAGAAGAGGACATTACAATGACAGCAACTGTGTGCCACCACATGAGACATCCTTCAGGGTTCTCTGGTGACGATGGCCAAGATCCAAACAAGTGGCTGAAGTTGTATGAACGCATTCCAAATTTAACAAATGGGATGACACAGTGTGTTTGGCTAACATATTTTCTACTTGGAGGGCTCTGCCAAGCAATGGTATGAGAACAATGAGGAGAAGTCCACAAACTGGGAAGTATTCCAGGTGGAACTGCGCAAGTATTTTGGCGACACACAACGATAGAAGTGCGAGGCTGAAGATAAATTAAAGTGCAGGGCACAGCGTCCATGAGAAACTGCAGCAGCCTGCATTCAAGACATCTTGGAGCTGTGTAAAATAGTGGATCCTAGAATGAAGGAAGAAAATAAGGTTGCACATCTCATGAAGGGTGTTGCTGAGGACATGTATCAAGCCCTACTCTTGAAGGAGGTTTCGACAGCCAACGACTTCATAAAATGGTGCCAGTATATCAAGACCATTCATCAAAAAAGAATTACATGCAAAGTTTGAACAGCATCCAAAGGTCATATCAATGTCTGTGATGGAGGAAGCAACTGATTTCACAAGCGTCCTTCGTCAGATAGTGAGAGACGAAGTTCATAAGGCACTTGGATTGCATAGCGAGCAAAAAACCAAGATGCTTCAAGAGGTCATAAGGGAGGAAGTGGAATACACATTGAACCCTATCTCTCATCCTTCATTTCCCTTTAAGATAGTGAAAAAGTTGAGACCCAGGTGGACTTACGTTGCAACAATGCCGCATGAGGAACCTGTTTGGGCACCAAGGAAGACTGGCATCTGGAGGACCCAGGATAACCAACCAGTATGTTTCCACTGTGGACGATCAGGACATGTGGTGCACTTTTGCCGAGAAAGGCGGCGGATATTTGATGACGCCCATGCCAGAAGATAACAGACCGATCTTAGCCGATGCCAACTCCGGGACGACAAAGATGAACAAGAAGACGTGGGTGCAGGACGACATAGGTCACCGTCGCCACAAGCTAGCTGCTGGAGAGGACACTCCCCAACATGCCGATCAAGGTCTCCATCCCTGTTTAGAGGCTCCAGCCTTTCACCTAGCTGCTGCAACCTGGAAAACTAAAGGGTGCGACCTTCCTTGGAGGTGAGGCCACCGAAGACAAAAATCCTCCGCCGTCGATCACTACAAAAATGATAGGAAACCTACGTCAATATCCCCATGGATGGCCACCCAGCCCAAGCTCTTGTGGACTCTGGAGTCTCATATTGAGTCATTTCAGAGAAGTACCATTGCCAGTTGCAGAAAACCGCATTTGTTGACAAAAAAACATCTCTGCTGAAGGTGGCTAATGGGAAATATGTAAAACCTACAGGAAAATGTACCATTTGTGTGGCTAAAAGTGGCCATACACAGCCCTTAGAATTCATCGTCCTGCAAAAGTGAAGTCATGACGTCATTCTCAGATGGGACTTTTTTAAAGCTTCTCAGGCTATTGTAGATTGTGGTCACTTGAAGATTATGCTAGATGAGATGAGATACTGTGAACAGGAAGATGTGCATCCGAGTGTGTGGAGACTATGTGTGCTGCATGAAGTGATCATTCCTGCAGTCAGCGCTAGAAAGGTATCTTTCATGTGCCATGCCATGCATCAACCCAGGGATCTTGTAGTGGAATGTAAGAGAAGCATACCACTGAAGAATAACTTGGTCATCCCAGCCTCTGTTGTTTTGTTTAAGAATGGATTCGGTGCATTGTAGATAGTTAACTGTCGCCGAGAACCGCAGATCCTTCCAAGATGCATGTGTGTAGCAAACACTGAGCCGTTAACTGAAGAACAGCTGAGCAACATAGAAACCTCCCATGCCGAGTCTGTGGGCAAAATTAGCACTACCACTACGAGACAAGATCCTCTAGCTCGACTGTCACCAGATCTCACTAAGGAATAACAGAAGAAGCTACTTGCCATTCTTCAAGAGTTCTCTGAATGCTTCAATCCATAGGTGAAGAGCAAATTAGACAAATTGATGGTGAAGCACCGGATTAGCACTGGAGACCATCAACCAATAAGCCAGAGAGCATACCGTGCGTCAGCAGCAAAACGCCGAATAATTCACAACGAGGTAGAGAAAATGATGAAGAATGACACCATTCAGCCATCGCAGAGCCCATGGTCGTCACCAGTGGTCCTCTTCAGGAAGAAGGATGGCAGTTCGTGCTTTTGTGTTAATTACAGGAAGCTTAATAAGGTAACTAAAAAGGACGTTTACCCTTTTCCACGGATTGACGATACACTAGATAGTCTGAAGGGGGCTAAGTTTTTCTCAACCATAGACATGTACTCGGGATACTGGCAAATCGAAGTAGATGATGCTGATCGAGAGAAAACTGCATTCATCACACCTAATGGCATGTATGTGTTTAAGGTAAAGCCATTTTGTTTGTGTAATGTGCCAGCAACTTTTGAATGGATGATGGATAATCTTCTAAGGCACCTGAAGTGGACAATGTGTCTTTGCTATTTAGATGACATTATAGTGCTCTCAGAGACATTTGATGAACATATTAAAAGACTGAGGGTCATTCTTAAGTGTCTCCAACAAGGCGGACTGAAACTTAATCCCAGAAAGTGCCTCTTTGGAGCAGAAGAAATCAAAATACTTGGACACCTTGTGTCAAACGAGGGTGTGCGGCCAGACCCAGAAAAGGTGAGATCTATAGTGGAATTTCCTATTCCTAAAAGTATTAGAGATGTGAGAAGCTTCCTCAGATTATGTTCATATTACCATTGTTTTATCAAAGACTTTTATATCAAAGCCAGGCCACTCCAAGATTTGTTAAAGGCTGATGCTAAATTTATCTGGGATGGTGCTCAACAAGATTCTTTCGATGTGCTGCAAAAAGCTCTGATGGCTGACCCTGTACTTGGTCTGTATGATGAGAGAGCACCTACAGAACTACACACAGATGCCAGCAGGTATGGGATTGGTGCTGTTCTGGTGCAAATTTCGGATGGAAAAGAGTAGGTTATAGCCTATGCTTCTAGGACACTTACAAAAACCGAGAGAAACTGCTCAACTACAGAAAGAGAATGTCTTGCTGTGATCTGGGCCATGTGCAAATTTCGACAGTATCTCTATGCAAGGTCATTCACAGTTGTCACTTTGTTGGTTGACAGGTCTTAAGGATCCAACTGGACGGCTCGCCAGGTGGGCACTATGTCTTCAAGAGTATGACATTACCATTGTGTACAAAAGTGGAAGAAAACACCAAGATTCTGACTGTCTCTCAAGAAACCCTGTGCAAGACCATCAAGACTTTGACGAAGATAGTGACTGTCTCGCTGCACTCCAGGATCTCTCTGCTGAGCAGAAGAATGACACAAAGATATTTCAAATTATGCTTGCCTTAAATCGGTCAGAGGATGTGAAAGGACAATTTAAGGTAGTTAATGGATTGCTTTGCAAGAAAAACTTTGATCCATTTGGAAAGAGGTGGCTACCAGTGATTCCTAAACAAATGCACTTAGATGTTTTACAAAAATTCCATGACATTCCTGAGACTGAACATTTAGGATGTATTAAGATACACAATGGAATCAGCTAGATTTTTCTGGCCAGGTTTATTTAAGAATGCCCGTCACTATGTGTCGCACTGTCGTGAGTGTCAGAGGAAAAAGGCTGTTCCTCAGAAACCACCTGGTCAACTCATACCATCTCCACCAGCTGAAACGCATTTCCAGTGTGTTGGGATTGACCTCCTTGGATTATTTCCAACGTCTGCTAATGGCAATAGATGGATTATTGTTTGCCTGATTATCTGACACGCTATGCCATTACAAAAACCGTG
This sequence comes from Schistocerca nitens, assembly GCF_023898315.1. NCBI lineage: Eukaryota > Metazoa > Arthropoda > Insecta > Orthoptera > Acrididae > Schistocerca > Schistocerca nitens. The sequence continues at coordinate 425,994,794 of NC_064614.1, read as the reverse complement.
AAAACAGCCAAAGCATCCGATGTGGCCAAATTCATCGTGGAAGACATTGTATTAAAACACGGTGCCCCAAGGTCATTAATTATGGATCGTTGGAAAGTTTTTCAATCAAATCTTGTGACAGAGATAAACCATCAGTGCAACATTACTCATCACATGACGACTGCCAACCATCCGCATCCGCAAACTAACGGGCTTACTGAATGCCTTAATAAGACCTTGGCCGACATGCTATCAATGTTCATCAATGTTGAGCAGAGGAACTGGGAAGAAGTACTACCTTTCATGACGTTTGTCTACAACACCGCCAAACAAGACACCACAGGATTTACGCCATTTTTCCTGGTGCATGGGCATGAGGTGACTAGAACGATGGACACTGTGTTTCCATTACATCCTGATGACGTGGGTGATGACTACATCAGCCAGGTGCTAACCACAGCTGAGGAAGCCCGGCAGTTAGCTTGACTCCGCACACTGCAGGCTCAAGAAAACGATCACCGAAGGTATGACGCAAGCCACCGCCCTGTTGTCTACCAGCCTGGTGACCTTTTCTGGATATTCACTCCTGTTCCGAAGGTTGGTCTCTCTGAGAAGCTCCTCGGGCGCTACTTATGACCTTATAAGGTTGTAAGAGAGTTGTTTGATGTTACTTATGAAGTTGAAGATTTCGACTCCGACACAAGACGACGAAAGATCAGAGACACGGTCCACGTCCTTCGAATGAAGCCCCATAAGGATCCTGCAACACAGGGTAAATTCGAAGCTCCATTGACAGGCAACAAGCAGAAAGGTGATGAAGAGTGTAGTGGCATAAGAAGTTCTAAGAAGATCATCGCCAGTGTGAGAATCGATCATCAGGAGTCAGAGTATGCAGGACCGATGGCTCGTTCCCGAACTAGGATGATGTAACACTGAGATGTTGTTCACTTAAGGAGGGAACAATGTCACAGAGGCTGCTGAGTAGCTCTGTGGTGTAGTGGCTATGATACTAAACTGTTGCCTGGAGTGTTTTGTGTTCAAAACTCACCTGGACTGTACAATTTTAATTTCTATATTTGGTTCGAGTACATTCTAGGAGTATCCACAAATGTCAAGTATCATTGTACTGGAATGTTCTGTAGCTGTATATATACTGTATGAGTTCTGACTGGAGGCAGTTGGCTCCGCGCTCTTGTATGTGCAAGTGTTGAATAAACCTTCGTTAAGTGAAGTTAGTGTTCGTCATTTGTCTAAGAATGAAAATGTCAATAAAGTTCTTGGGTGATGTAAACTCAGCAGTAGAATTTAATACTCAGCTTTTAGATCTTCATGTCTGCTTTCTTGCTGATGCCCCAGGTCTTACAATAAATATATATTTATTATAAGACATGGGGCATAAGCAAGAAAGCAGACATGAAGATCTAAACGCTGAGTATTAAATTCTACTGCTGAGTTTACATCACCTAAGAACTTTATTGACATTTTCATTCTTATTAATTTCAGTCTAAATTTTTGATAAAAACACATTGTGTTCTATACCTGTCCGCTACCTGGTGGTGAAACCTTTTTTAACCACCCATTTCTGGTGAGGCTACTCAGTGAGCTTTCAAAGTGAACATAACTATTTTGCAGTTTCAGATAGTTACATTTGCTCACATTCCCTGCAGTAATGTTACACAATGGTTGGGGCAAAGCTATTTGTGACTGGTAAGTTGACCACATTTTAATCACTGTTCATCAGTCTGTTTATAAATATTACTGAGGTCAATGAGAAGATACAAAAAATACTGTTTGCTGGAATGTAGAAAATGATCTAGAAACACTTGAAAGAAGTACATTTATTTTAATAAATAACACAATGCAGTCACTCATACAGAAAGACTTAATTATAAATCTAAAACCAACCATGTTCATGGTGTTCACTAATGATGAAAAGGAAAACCTTTTACATATATTCATAGATGAAATAAAACTGGAAGAAGTTACCTTTGTAAAGTTTTTGGGAATTATATTAGCCTATAAGCTCAAATCGAAACAATATGCAGATAATATCTCCTCTAAATTAAGCACTGTAATATTTATTAAGAAGATGAATGTACATCATGATTATGACAACTTCTGTGTACAATGTACCCATGGCCTTGTAGGATCATGCTTACAGCATTAAAACATTGTATGTGAAAACTTCACCAGCAATAACAAAAAAAATTGTTATGCAAAGAAATACCATGTGGGCCATTCTGAATAAAAGACTAAGACTCACTCTGAACTGTCATCCAAAATCTAAAAGAACTGACATTTACATTTATATACATATACAGACCAACAGATCCATTAATAAAAACACCACACATTACTATTAAACACTTGTAGGTGTCCATTCATATGATACAATAGAAAAATCAGCTGATAAATATGACATACAAAATTATTGAAAAGGCGTCCTCAGTATTCAGGAGTACAGCTAGTAAAGTTTCTACATAAGAGCCTGTGGGACAGTATGAGTGATAAGGCACGATAGAAACTTCTTAAAGATTGTTTAGTGCAAAAGGAATTTTACAGTATAGAGTAGTACATCTACAACTACATCTTTACTCTGTGAACCACTGTGAAGTGCATGACAGAACGTACATCCCATTGTACCAGTTAGGAGGGTTTCTTCCTGTCCCCATTCATATATGAAGTGCAGGACAAGCGAATGTTTAAATGGCTCTGTATGAGCTGTAATTAATCTAATAATCTTCTCACAATCCTTATAAGTGATGCATAAGAGGTTGTAGTATATTCTTAGAGTAATCAATTTAAGCTGCTTCCTGGAACTTTGTAAATAGGTTTTCCCAGGATAGCTTATGTCTATCTTCAAAAGTCTGATAGCTCAGTTTCTTCAGCATCTCTGTGACACTCTTTGACAGGTCAAACAAATCTTTGACCATTCGTGCTGCTCCTCTCTGTGTACTTTCAATATCCCCTGCTAGTCCTACTTGACAGTGGTCCCACACACTTGAGAAATATTCTAGAATGGGTTGCAGGAGTGATTTGCAAGCAATCACCTTTGTAGACTGCTTGCAGTTTTTCCAGTATTCTATCAATAAAACAAGGTCAGGTCTACCATCAGCTTTACCCGTGACTGAGTCTATGTGAAGTGCACAGTTTTATTTGTCTGAAGATTTAAAGCAAGTTGCCAGTCTTTGCACCTTTTTGCAATAATCAGCTGGTTCTCAAACCGCTGAAACTAATACCTATTTTACTCATCTTTTCAGTGGTATGAGGATTAAATTGGCGCAATTCTCATGGCCTGTGTAAAAGAACATTTGAAAACAGACTTAAGCATTTCAGCTTTTGCTTAGCTACCTTCAGTTTCATTTCCCATCTCATTTGTGAGTGACTGGACACTATTTTTGGTACCACCAATAGCCTTTATTAGGGCCAGAATTTCTTTGGGTTTTTAGAAAGATCATTTGACAGTCATTGAAGGCTTCATGCATTGTTCTGTTGAAAACCAAAACCATTTCATTAAGCGTCTCTCTATCTGTTATGCACTAATACCTATTTCTTTTAGAAGTTTCTTTACAGTGACTGTATATCATGGAGGGTTCCTGTTATTATGAACTTTTTTACTGGATACATATCGACCCAGTGCATGGTCAATCTACAGACTTCTGCCCTGAGCTGAAAGTTTTAAGTTCCTCACTGAGATATGACACTACTGCTTTTTTATCTGCTTTATTGAATGTATATATTTCTACTTGGTTCAGTTGTCCTTTGTGCTTTGGTAATAATTGTTGCCACAGCCACATAATGGCCACTGATACCAGTTTCGATGTGGACATCCCCAAAAAGTCAGATCTGTTTGTTGCCATTAGATCCAATATATTTCCATCATGAGCAGGATTCCAAAATATCTGCCCTAGACAGTTTTCATAGAAAGTATTTGGTAATGTTTCACAGGATGCCTTGTCATGCCCACTACCAACAAAACTGTAATTTCTGCAATTGAATGTTGGATGATTAAAGTCTTCACTGTTGATTACAGTATGATTGGAGAACTGATCTGAGTGGCGATAAAAGGATCCAATTACTATTTTCTGCCCAGCCCTGATGCTGAGTCTTGTCCAAACAGATTCAATATCTATATCTAAGGGTATTGAGTTTCTCATCTGCTCCAACTGCCATTTCCCATTTGCCTATCCTTTTGATATACACTTAAATTTTTCCCAAATATCTCACTGTTATCAGTTTCAGATTTACATTCAAAAAATGGGGAGCCATATACATGTAAATAATAGGAATGTTTTATTATCTGTGAGCATGAAGAGTCATCTCTATGGAAGAGTGTCTGAATATACTACTGAGACTTATGAATCTACAGATAAATGAATACAACATTGCTATCACATTAACAGACATATGAATCTACAGATAAATGAATACAACATTACTATCGCATTAACAGTTTTTTGTGTTAAACTCTAATGTGTTGCTGAACATGTTATGGCACTGTATCCAACTGTTTTGTCTTATAGTATGAGTTCATAGTCTGTAATTAATATAGTCAAGTGAGACCAAATAAGAATCAACTGATTAATGAGTGAATTGGTGACATGTTGTAAAGACATGGAACAGATCAGTTTAAATGTTAATTAACACAATTAGTATTTACTTTTTCCATGGGGTTACAGATAAATTTACGTGAAGCAAGAAAATAGTTCAGTACAAGGGTCATTTGCAAAGTAAAGAACTTTACATTTTGACATATGACAACACCACCATGTAAGGGCTGACAACTGACTACTGACTAGGTACTCATCTGCTTCAGTTTGATGACAGCTACAATCCAATGTGTTTGCTTACTGCTTAGCTGTGTGACTTTCACAAGGGGGAAAAAACTGACAATCCCTCCAATATGAAGTGGCCAGTGTTATCCACTTTTTAAATGCACAAAAAATCCAGTCCACTGAAATTTATAAACAGATAACTGATGTTTATTGTAGTGTGATGAATGAAGAGTCAGATCAGAAGTGATGTATCATGTTTAAAGGCAGACAGAAGAATGAAGATCGCTCACACTGGTCCTTAGTGATGACTGACGGGCTCAAAGCAAGTACTGAAACAAAAATCTAAGCATATAGGCATTTCACAATTGGTGGTCTGCACTCATTATTTCCAGACATTTTAAAAGCTGTGTTGTACAAGATTGTTCAGGTAGATGTGGGCTGTAGAAAAGTGTGTGCCACATGGGTTCCTCGAATTTTGTCAGGCCAAATGAATAGCAACTACACTAATATTTCTCAGTCACTATGAAAAGGATGGTGAATAATTGTTGAATCACATTGTCGCTGGTGATGAGACTTGGATATCATACATCACACCAGAAATAAAGTACAAGTCAATGGAATCGCATAGTTTGCAATTCCCAATAAAACCTAAAAAAGCAAAAACAATTTTGGACACCTAGAGGTGAGACCATAAATGCAAAACCCTACTGTCAGATACATCAATGACTTCGCTGTGCCATTAAAAACAAGCAGCACAGGATGCTAATCGGTGGAATCAACCACCTTCATGATAAAGCATGTCTGCATGCACCGGGAGTGACACAGGACTTGCTGCAGTGGTTTCAGTGGGAAATGTTTCAACATCCACCATACAGTCTGGACTTAGCCCCAAGTGAGTATCACTTATTGCCCAAATTAGAAGATTTTTTGAATGGACAATGCTATGGAAGTGGTTCAACAACTTGGTGGCAACTAAGTATGCAGAAGATGTAGAAAAGCTGGTAAAACAGTACAACAAGTGCCTAAATTTGAACGGTGACTACATAGAAAAGTAGCTTGGGTATCAAATTGTGTATAAAATAGTTTCATTTAATTATATCCAAAAAAAATTCTGTAGGAAAAGAATGTTCTTTACTTTCTGAATGTCCTTTGTAACATTAGTAATTATGTAGGCCCTACTTCTTCTGCACTAATTAAGTTATAAAATTCCCCTGAGAAATACAATAAGTTTCATGGAAGAAATTTTTTAGGACTTCCTCTAAGTTTAGCTTCTCTCCATGTCAGGCTTTTTTTTATCATCAGATAAATGATCAAATATTTTGGCAGCAACATCCTTCAGCTATTTTTGAGCTGGTCAGCTTTAATGAAGTGTAATGATGATCTTTCTTTAGTATTTAAATTAAAGACAACATTATTCTTCCTGAACAGTAATGAACTATTGATACTTACTGAGAAGCAGTATTTCAGGTACCTAAGGTATGGCCATAGCTGAAGAGACAAGTTGAAAAGCAGTATCAATTTTCAAAGTAGCTCCTGTTCTGCTACTGTAAGATATTAACTGCCCTTGCTCCAGATCCAGTTGGCTTCACACTTGCCAAGTACTATACAGTGTTAAATGTGTAAATACATTTCATATTTTGAGTGAAGCTAACAAATTTCATCACTCATGCAGATGGCTCCATGGATGGAAGATACAGCAGCCAACTACAGCAGCTTCAATGCAACTGATACAGACAGAAACTGCACTGATGACGATTCTGCCAGTGCAATACGGCTGCATGAGTTCCACATCATAAAGGCTGTAGTTCTAGTAACTGTCACTGTCATCATCTTGCTCTCTGTCTGCAAAATGGTCTTCCAGCTCTTTGTCCGATATGCTGTCAAGCACGACAAATGCTAGCAGCTACAGGTAAGCAGCCCATAAGTTCTGTTGTAGCTGACACCTTCAGCTATTTCCTAAAACCTGAAAACAAACTTACATGAATGTCGATTGCCAGTTACATCCTGCCATACAGAAAATTTAGTGCACAAGTTAGGTAAAATCTTTTCAGTGGACTACATGAAAAAGAAATTTATTGAAATATCCAGATTCCTTCACAACTTACTTTCTTACAGTGCCATTAATAGTAAAATAATTATATGTACTGATTTCTGTGAACAGTTAAGTTATTTCCGCATTTTTGAAGCTTGTCACTATTTGTGCATTTTAATGGATGGTATTTGGTGAGTTTCTCTGACACATGCCATGTTTTTGTTGCAAACATTTCTAAAAGAGATATAATTAAAAATTATCATTTAAACAACTTTATGAAAAATGTCGATATTTCTGTAAATCAATTCATTTTAGAGAACATTTGTTAACTTGAGACTTTCCTGTGATGTATAAAACTCATGGAGAAGCCCCAGCTGCTGTGTAGTCCAGCCTCATACAAAGAAAGAGTGTGTAATTACAGATCAATACACGACACTTAATTACAATTTGATTTTGTTCCATAGTGTAACAAAGGTACATTTCATTAAATTCTGTTTTGCACAGTCATTATACATTGATTCCTCTAACAACTTATCCGCTACTTGTTTGTAGCTATTCTCCTCTGTTCCTCTCATAATAGTTTGGACCTATTGCATAATTAATTGACAAGTCAATAAACCTAATTGGCAAATTTATACATTAACATTAACTTAGTCAGCCATCTGGACCCACTGATGTATTGCCTAGGTAAAGGGCCACCAGATAAGGGGGAAGGGGGGTATTAGTTTCAATATTCCTAAATATAGGTTTTGTATGTAGCATACAATGTCATGCAAGTAGACGATTTTCTCCCTGTCATCATCCTGGCACCGCAACAGATTTCCTAACCAAATGCAGAATGTCTCACTGCCAAGCCAGACCAGAAACCGTCTTCACTGACACCCTAGTAAAGTGGGCTACAAGAACTACTGTCTGTTGTGTAGGCCCACTGCTGTGCTGTGTCAGAGTCCATAAAACCATAGGAAGATGCTCTCCAGGCCCCATTCCATTGCAAGCCTTTGAGGGTATCACTTTGTTACAGAGATGTGTGAAAGTTGCACCCACAATTATTTGACATGAACTGGATCCCATGAAATCAGAAGCAATCTTGTGTAAATTAATTAAAAAATGCTGATGTGGTAAGAATTATTGTGCTTCCCCCATTTGTGTCTGTATCTGATACTTGTCATGGCAAACTATGTTCTCTCTTGATATTTAAATCCAATAGTCCATCTCCTTTCAATGAATACTATTCTCTATTGACTGAATGATCTCATAATCTTGTTTTGTATTATTTGTCATGTCATTAACCTTTCTTACTGAAGAACAGTGTACAGGCGAGTAATCCAGAATTTGTTCCTTAGTGTAGCAACAGTACCTCGCATTTAATCTGTGTTTGCTGATCACTGTAGACTGATTCCTTTAACTATTTGTCTGTTACTTTTTCATAGCTATTTTCCCCTGCCCTTTTTAATATTATTTATTTGGGCAATAGAAATATCTGAAGTATGAGAAGGAGGCTGATGTTCCCACAGTCAGCAGACAGAAGATTTGCAGGTAGGAATTCTTTTACTTGCTTACAAGGATACTGTAACAGCCAGGACAGTTGATTCATTTATTTAATTTACATCTCTTCAGAATAATCATTAATACTACAAGGATACTGATCCACAGCACACTACTTTTGAAAGGTGAAGTTTTGCTATTGTTGAAGAAAGCATTTAAATGAGGAAATAAACCTCAAAAAATAATAACAATAATAATAATGAAACCAAAATTGTGGAATCGAGTGTATGCTTTTCTCAATAAGTTACCCAGTAAAATCAACCAATTTATTTCATTAGCTCTCTGAAATTTCTCATTTGAAAATTCACAATTATTTCATTCTGTAACAGTTATTATGATTGTCAAAGACTATCAGCTGATGTAACTAGTCTTTATTCCATGTAACATACATCTACATAAATAAAATCTCAAAATGAAACAGCATACCATAGTTCAAAAAGAACAACTACAATTTTACAGAAAGGAGCAATTTAGGATGTCACAATTTAACAACAATATTCCATTGACTAATTTAAATATGTCCATGTTAGATCTTTTGTGTGTTAATTCTTCTTACTTGGGATTCAAAAATTTCATCAGATAAGTGGTTGAACGTAGTTGCAGCTGCATGGTGTCATATGCTGAGATCTATCTACTGTACAGTGTGAGAGAGTCAGTAATACAGAGAACACATATGCATATCTTTATAAACGATCATATTCATCACTAAGATACTGAGAATCAAAAAAAGAAAATGTCCAGAGATGAAAAATTAAGGATGGATATCACAGGTTATAACTCAGTCTTGTATGAAAATGGACTAAAATAATATGCTGAATTAAAATCAGATCTTCTTGTGAATACTGTAGAAACACTTGGATGTAGAAATTAATAATCCCTGTTTATTTACTTCAGTTATCCACTTCATGTACCTGGCCATTATATAAAAGAAAAGACAGTTCAGCAAAAATGCATATTAAAATATAAAAAAGTATTTATATCTATTCTATGAGGATATTTTGTGTGTGCTTAAAGCAGTGTTTTAATTTCAGGAATTAATATCTTGGTTTCTGATGATAGAAGCATGAGTGCAATGTGCCTTCACATTACCATCACAAAATCATTGTTACTGGAATGGCACAAGTAAAACCCAAGACTTACACACCTTAAATGCAAAGCTAGTTGCATTGTGATATGGCTAAACGGTTTCTGCGGACTCTAGAATTCTGGAAATGACTGATCAGAAGGTTTCTCAATATTTGCAATAAACTATTACACAATTTATATACAACTGTTAGCTGTATTGTCAGATAAAATGGCCATTCTGCAATGCAACAGTGTAATTGTTTGTAGACTGAAGCATAACTATAGCTTTTTTTGACTGTTTATATTAAAACTCAAAGAAAAAAAGACATAGATTGTAAGATGTTAATAAAAGTTATTAATTTTTTGGTATCATATTTCTCATTTTTTGATTTTTAACATTGAAACTGTTTACTTTGTGTTTGCCATTGCATTTGAAATTTAAACACACTTACAGTGTTAATCATTGCAAAAATTTAAATCATGTTTAAGATTTAACACAAATAATTATGTAAAATTCCAATGCCTATTATCTCCAGTTAAATGTCCTTGTCCTTATATTCAGTTTGGAAGATTAATTACTGGAAAAGAATATAAGATGGATAAAATTAAATGTATAGAACATATGCTGTACACTCATTGAACTCATACTAAAGTTATAAGCTTTTCAAGTGTGATTTTTAAAAATATTCAAATTATGTGGAGTTACAGTTAAGTGTTAAAATTTTAATTCAGGACCAATTGGTTCTGGCTTCTTCATCTGTTTTCCTATACACCTTCCACTCAATTCTATGTCTGTCACACACACACACACACACACACACACACACACAGTAAGAAATTATTTAACTGTTACAGCCCAATAAAGTTCATATCAGTTCCAGTCAAAAATATATGCATTTTTTGGAAAAGACATTTCTTTGCTAAAACAGTACATAAAATTTCACAATATAACATTTATAACTAGTGACAGTTGCCAAAAATGTTAGATGTCTGGTTGAAAAAATATCACAGATGACTCATTAGTAACCACCATGAGCAGGTTTCCACATTCACAGTGCTGCCCTTCAGCGGACCACCTCAAATTATCAATTACTACACTCGCAATACAAGTCATATATTCATTCTTCTATGCTTTATCACTCTTGTCAAGGATGACTAGTTGGCACCTCTGTAACTGGACGAGTAATAAGGGCCAGTTTATTGGAGGTATTCTGCTGACCCAGTGGTTCAAGTTCTGGACCTGGTCGAGACAGATCATAAACAAACCTGCGCAGCCTTCGGATTGCTATTAAGATGATCAGGGGGACAGGAGTCAGTACTGCCACGGCTACAGGCACCACTGTAAAAGAAATATTCATTGACTGAAAAAAATCTCATAGTTTTATAACTTTTCATTTTCTAGTTGCAGTGTGGAAAGGCATTTATGTTATAGAACCACTAGTCTAAAATATGCCACTTATATTTACACAACACCGCTCTTTAATAACACTGTCCAGACAAAGTTAAACCATATAAACTATGCCAAAAGACAATATTTATAAGAGAGACTTTTTGAAGTAATGTTGTACAAGGTGGCCACAATAAAACTGGTGCAAAAATAGTCTGTAAGTCTGAAATGAAAAAAAAAAAAATAGCTCTTAGATAATAAACTGGGGAACTGTTCTTGACAGAAAATATTGGAAACAGTCTTCTTTGATAATGAAGCAGTGCTGTTTGTCAAACTTTGAGACACATATAGCAGCTCTTTCACTGTGTGGTGGTTTGTACACATCTGACCCTTTAATATTTCCTACAATGAAAAATCAAACAAAGATAGGTAATGTGACCTCAGAGGTTGTCCTATCTTCACCAAACACATCATGAACTTGTGTCAAGTAAAGGTTTTGCTGTTATATTATGTTGTCACAAAATATTAAAAACATTTTTGGTTCAGTTTTATTTTGGTCACTCTGCACATAGTGATGAGTAAAAAGATATATTAATGCTGAGATCCAGTCACATGATCATACTGTACTCCCTAATTTATTTTTGTTTTGCTAGTGAATATGATTAAACACAGCCAGTTTCAACAAAGAGAAACACTGTTGTTCCCATACTCTTCTCCCATCTTTATACAATGGCTCTATGATATATGTAACAATATTTAATATTATTAAGAGTTAATATATCTATGCAGTACAGGATAAGAGTAAAAGGAATGGATTCACAATCTCTCAGTTCTGAATTAGTGGTTTTCTTCTACTGCAAGTAGGATTATTGTTTTCAATTTTATGAGACACTATATGTGTAGTGTACAATGGATTCCTATCTGCTGAAGTAGGTTAAGGTGAGTGCCAATTTATATATTTGTCTTCCTCCTGGAATACAAAGTATGGATGTCTGTAAATACAAATAGTTGTCATCTCACTGTGTGATGGTATTTATGTAATGTATTTCTCTGGCAATGTTCTGAAATAAGATAGATACCTGTAGTAAGGTCTGCTTCAGGTTGACCCAATGAGAATCTGAGCATGAAGATGGCAATGCCTGTATTTTGTACTCCAGTCTCAATTGCTATTGCTATTATGTCCTCTGATGGCTGTCGGAGAACTCTGGCAGCCAGAAATCCAGAGAAAAATCCTATCCAAGGAAGACCCATACCCGCCAACAGTATCTAAAATTGAGCAAATAATCAGTAATTGTGTTTTTACAGATTCACAGTAAGCATTAGATAATTCAAGCCAAATACAAGTATGCAGATAGATACATTAAAAAATTTGTTTTTATTTAGATGTCATAATGTTAGTGTGCAAATGTTGCACTATTTTGATTTAGAATCTTTCATATGACTGTGGGAATGGTATAAAACAGATTACCTTAATAACTTGTAAGGCCATGGGGTTGGATTATGGCACATTGATGCTGGCAATGAACATTGCAAACTATGTCTGGCACACAATGAGATAGAGATGTGGAATGGAAGATGGTGGCAGGGGGGGGGGGGGGGGGGGGAGAACGAGGAGGGTCCATAGTGTAGGAGATAGATTGGAGAAAGAGGGAGACTACAGATAAAACACTGTGGATGTATATTAAAGCAGTGAATGGGAAACATGATGACAGGGATCAAGATGGGCATGTGATAATGAGTTAGTGAAGATTGAGGCCAGGAGGATTGTGGGATTAAAGTACGTACAGTTACAACAATTCCCATCTTCATAATTCGGAGAAGTTGGTATTAGGGGAGGGTGGAGGATCCAGATGGCATGAACTTCCCTCAGAAAGTAAGATGATAGTAGCCTCAATGTACAAATTTACACCCTCTATTTATCATTTGCAATTTAACGGGTAAGATAATAATCAGTGTGATTTTACTACAGTTATATCAATATCAGTATTTTTATTGCTTTTACAGGCCTTGAACAAATTGCTCAAAATTAACTGATAAGACTGCTTTATTATAAGAAATCAAACAATAGAAAATCCAGGATGGATCGTAACAATATTCGAGAAGGAAAGTTGCTACTCACCATATAGCAGAGATGCTGAGTCGCCATAAGTACAATAAAAGATTCACACAATTACGGATTTCGGCCATTAAGGTCTTTGTCAACAATAGACACACATATACACACTGCAGTGCGGTTTCAGCTGCTAGAGACTGCAGACAGGTGTGCGAGTTGCGTTTGTGGGAGTGTGTGCGTGCGTGTGTGTATATGTGTCTATTGTTGACAAAGGCAATGGTCGAAAGCTATAATTGTGTGAATATTTTTGTTGTGCCTATGGCGAGTCAGCATCTCCACTATATGGTGAGTAGCAACTTTCCTTCTCTTAATATTGTTATTATAAGAAATTATAAAGATAATTTATCTATACATAAGGCATAATAAAAACTATTTTCTCATAGCCATACCACATTCATAACAATATTACACAATTTTTATGAAGACATAAAATAGCACTTACTTGCCAAGAAAATAGATGAAAAAGATAGTAGTTGGTAATGATTGCAAATATCACGATAAATATGATAAGCAATGCAGCAAAAGGTTTGAGAATCTTCACCATAAATTTTGAAACTTTTGGTAAAAATCTTTGTAGAAGTAGACCAATAAATAATGGAATTAGTAAACCAAATGCAATTGTCCCAATTCGTACATAAGGAATAGTGATCTGAGCCTGGGCAAATATTGTATGGCCAAGAGAAAAAATCCACAGAGGCATCATAGCTGAAACATAGACAACACAGTGTGAATATAACATTTTATACACAAATGCAGAAAAGTACATAAAATGTAGGATGTACTTTGCCTTCAAAGCATCCTGGAATTCTTTTAAGTCTGAATAGAATAGTCAGGGCAGTACACACAGTATTCAGCAAAATGTAACACTCTCCCAGTATAAAAGAACAGTAGCTTATAAAGATAACTTATCTACAGTGCATCTCAAGAAAACACTGACAAGCTTTATAGACAGATTCTTTATACATAAATAAATAAAAAATGCTTTCAACATTGCAGCATAGTCAGCAATCGTGATAATCTAATATTATCTAATCGATTGCAATCGAGGCTAATAGTTTCTTATATATTAAATAAAAAACGTCTAATAAACATGAGCTCTAAAATGCATACTTTAATAGCTATGACCACTTGTTCATTTTCGCTAGTTTGAAACAGATCTCTTCTAATGAACAAGTGCTCATAGCTCCTAAGGTATGCGCTATAGAGACCTTGTGCACTATACATTTTTTTCTTGTTTTGTGTAAAGAGCCTGTCTCTAAAGTTTGTGCAGTGGCTCATGGGAGTACCATAATCAACAAAAATTACAAGATGTTGTATGACGTTGGACCAATATTAACTTGTTGTTTGGCTGCTACCTACCTCAGCTCACATACAATGCAATGTGTACTGTTTTGCTTCATGTGTTGTTAACACCAAATGTCACATTTGTTTTCATACACAAAAGCAAATGACACACTAAACTTATTTCATAATATTCCTTTAGTGTTTCATACTCAAGTTTTTTTTTTCTTTGCTGTAGATATTATTTGACCATGAGTGGAAACTTTGGGAGCTGTCATGGGAAAGTGGTGAGATGCATTGTAGGAGCTGTAGTAAATGGTTTCACTGGAGGGAATGTAGTGAGGCGGACTCTATGGAGGTCACTGAGGCCCTCTTATGAAACTATAGAATATGTGGCAGAATTAGGTTAATCGAGGAGCAGGAAGGCAAAATCTGTGCCATTCAAGCACAGTTGAATCATGGTAGGACAGAGCTAGTGAGAATGAGAGAAGTTAGTAGTGAGGAGTGTGGTTGGGAACTGGTGATTCGTAGGAGTGCTATCAGGAGGAGAATGCAGACTGAGAGCTATGTTGTGTCTACCAGCAACAGGTTCCAGGTGCCACAGTTGAGGGGAGTGGAGCCTTAAGATAATTTAGGAATAGGATATGTACTGCAGACTCTGCCCATGAGCAGGAATGGCACATATATTATGAAAGAGTATACTGCCACCAGGCAGCAGTCATGGTAGAGGTGTCTGCCCTCAATTACAGGAGACATTAGGGCAGGAGTATCAAGTCACCAACATTTTCAAGCCAAATGCTGGGCTGGATCAGATGAATGAGGATTTAGGACTTTTGTGCATGGATTTCACAAAAGATGATCAGGTATCAGTAGTGGGTGGGTCAGAGAGGAGCTTATGTAGGGACAGGACAAACAACATAGCTGGTGACCTGAGGAAGATAGCTTCCCTAACTGGTGCCACCAATGTGAGCACAGTAGAGCTGTTCCTCTGATGTGATCAGCCTTGTCTTGGCAGTGCTGTACAGCGAGGTAATGTAGAGCTGGAAATGGCGCTAATGACTGCTGGCCGACACACACTGCGCTAATGTCAGTGGGAACTATCAGGAGATTGGGCTCTGTTAGGTATAGTCTGCATCTCACAGATTTGGGAAAGGGAGGTGGTGATCATTAGTAAGAGTATAGTGGGTGAATATGGAACCACACATGGCCAAATACCTGTTGTTGTGAACAGGAGAACTAGACCTTTTCTTTAGTATACAATCTTACAAGTGTCTCAAGCAGCTTATAGATTTTTGCACTGTGTATGCAGAAAATAGAATATGACACACTAGAGTGCACAAGCACCAAGGAAATTTGCTCAGAATTTTCTATTAGTCATCAAAATGTGCAGTCCATTAAAAATAAAGTACACCAGCTTGAAGTTGAATTACTGTCCTTAAACAGTATGATAGTATTCATTACATGAGCACCGGTGTACAGATGATGAATTGCAGCATACATCACTATCCTTATTTGAATGTGCAAGTTGCTATTACAGAATTACCTTATAGGGTGGGGGATCATGTATTTATATCACGGGTGGCACACACTATAAAGCTAGAGTAAATCTGTCCACAATTAACATAGATAAATATTTTGAATTGGCAGCCAGTGAACTAACAAAGTTAGACACCTATAAGAAGTTAATAATTCTGCATGTGTACTGCACACCTAGTGGTAATGTGGACACTTTTTCAACAAATTAACTGAAGTCCCGGAAAGACCCTGTCACCAAAACTAACACAATAATATTGAAAACATGAATATCAACTCAGGTGTTGAGGGTGCAATTAGCAATAATTTTACGAATATTTTGAGCACTTCTGATGTGGCACAAATAGTAAACACTGCTATGAGGGTATCAAAAAGTTCAGCTTTAATTTTAGACCATGTACTTATGTACATTGACAGGGAAAATTGTTAAGTATTTATAAGAGATCTTGACACTTAAGATCATTACTGTTAGATAATAATGCTAAAGACAGGTTTGATAAAACCTGCAAGAATGGAGAACTATAAAAGGATTTTGGTATGAACATATGATAAATACTTTTTCTAGGGAATTGGAAAATCAAACATGGATGAAATTCATATGGAAAACAAAGCTGATGCTAAGTTCTCTAAATTCTGCACATTGTTTAAATTAATCTTTGGGGAGGCACTTCCAAAATTAGTCATTTCAAGTGCAGCAACTAAGGAAAATAGATGGTCAACTGCAGGTATTAGAAAGTCCTCAGTGATATTTAAAGTTCTGAGTTCTTTGCAAGAGCACTATCACCAGTATTTAAAAAAATACAGGGGTGTACTTCTTCCTGAAAAAATCATTCACTGACAAAATAATGTATAATGCACAAAGTAAAAGTGAAGAAGTGTGATGTGGTGTAAAACAAAAAACTGGGAAAGGCAGACAAGTATAATAACACACAAATCAAAGATGGGCATAGGAAATAGAAAGCCCTATGGAATAATCAGATTTTGCAAATGATTATTTCTCTGCTATTGAGGAGCAGCTAGAGTAAAATCTTCCTACGACACACATAGCACCCACACTAACCTATGAATCAAGCAAAATGATGATGTTTCCCACAACAGAGCTTGAAGTCAGAGAGACAATAGAACAATTAAAAAGATAGGCATAGAAGATGTTCCCACCTCTGTTCTGAACACATGCGTAGATAGTATTCAATCACCATTACAAACATCATAAACAAGTCTTTAGTTCAGTTATTTTCCCAGAGTACCTACAGCATGCATGAGTGGTGGCCTTACTGAAGGAAGGTAATGTAGAAAGCATTGAAAACTACTGGCCAGTTTTCTATCATCTTCATTCTCAAAAATAATTGAATCAGTCATGAAAGAGAGATAATAAGTTATATGAGTGAACACACACTTTGGTTGCTGAAGTGGGAGAAGCACAATATTGGCCATTACAGAGTTTACAAAAGTGGTACTTAAAGCTCTTGATAGGGATGACTGTGTTACAGGCATTTTCTTAGACTTTTCCAAGACTTTTGACATTGTTAACCATAAAATAATACTAAGCAAGTTACAAGCACTACCTTAAGAGGAACAGTGAATGAGTGGTTCCAGTCTCACTTGGAAAACAGAGTGCAAAAGGTGGAAATAGTTCACTTGTCTGCTGCTGATAAATTTTTAGTAAAACAACTGTCAGACAAGAAACACACAAAAAAGAGATATTCCTCAGGATAGTGTATGGAGTGCAATTCTATTCTTAATATACATCAATGACTTTCCAAACACTGGAAAAAAGTTGAAAGTGAAGAAGCTATTCTGTTTCCTGATAACAGCAACATCATGGTCAACTGATGGAACACCAGAACTCCTGTTAGATAAAGTAAATGAAACCATTAATATTGTTTACAGTTGGGCAGTATGTAATAAATTGTTTCAGGTCTTTATTAGTCACAGAATAGGCCTTACTTTGATATACAATAACAATCACTACATTAATTACTGTTCACATTGCATGCATAAATAATTTTTCCTATATTAACCTGTCGTATGGAACTGCAATCATACTCCTAAAACTCAATTTCTCCACCACTCATATTCAAGAATTCTCCTAAACTGTGAAATGGATTGTTTATTAACTATTTACACAACCTGCTTTTCAAATTGTAGAAAGGTGTATTGATTGCAGAATGTGGCAATCTGTTAAAAAATTTAAACAGTTCATTTTGTGACAGTGGCCTGTTTTATCAGCCCCTGCCTAGGAATGTCAATACATGTCTTGTTTCTGGTGTCAAACTTTGCTATGATGTTTTCCATATATATGAATGATGCATAGATATGAAGATTTGTCACTGTCATTCTTTTGGTCTTAATGAATAAAGGGCAGCAGTGTTCCCTAGGACCAACTTTACACATTATTCATAGCACCTTTTTCTGAATCAGTAATACATCACTGATGTGACTTGACTAAAACAGTCCAAAGTAAGCTATCCTCAGAAATTCATTTCTTACTAAATCGGGTAATTTTCATAAGAGGTAGGACACCCTTGATATCTTGTTGCAGACGTGATTAATATGGGGTTGCCAGTTTAGTTTGGAATCAATATGTATTACAAGGATTTTTACAGATTTTGCTCCTACATCTTTAATTAGTCCCGGCAGGAGGTGTTGAGTTTTCTCAGCATTGCACAGTAGTTTATTAGATGAGGACCAGTTTAGCATTAAGGAGAGAGTATCCCGTGATTTCTGGCATAACCCCAACATATCTTGATCTGTGGTGATTGGAGTTGTGTCATCCACATAACAGATAATTGACCGAAACCCAACATAATGTGGCAAATCATTGATCACTGTGATGAAGAAGAACAGTCCAAGGACAGAGCCCTGAGGAACACCAAATGTGACTTTCTTCAATGAAGAATGCCTATTTTGAACTGATACATACTGTCTCCTGTTATTTAGATAAAAATTAATTATTTTCATTGCTGCATTATTTATTCCATAATACTGTAGTTTGGCTAATAAGTTGTCATAGGGGATACTGTCAAAAGCCTTACTCAAATTGCAGAGTTCAAGAGAGACTGCATTCTTATTTTCAAATGCAGTTAATGTCTGATTAATAATTTCGAGGACTGCAGAACTGGTAATTTTTTTCTTGTCGAAAACCATGCTGTCTACTACAAAGAAAGTTACTTCTTTAAAAGTACACTACTGGCCATTAAAATTGCTACAACAAGAAGCAATGCAGATGATAAACAGGTATTCATTGGACAAATATATTATACTAGAACTGACATATGATTACATTTTCATGTAATTTGGGTCCATAGATCCTGAGAAATCAGTACCCAGAACAACCACCTCTGACCATAATAACGGCCTTGATATGCATGAGCATTAAGTCAAACAGAGCTCGGATGGCGTGTACAGGTACAGCTGCCCATGCAGCTTCAACATGATACCACAGTTCATCAAGAGTAGTGACTGGCGTATTCTGACGAGCCAGTTGCTCGGCCACCATTCACCACACGTTTTCAATTGGTGAGATATCTGGAGAATGTGCTGGCCAGGGCAGCAGTCGAACATTTTCTGTATCCAGAAATGCCCTACAGGACCTGCGACATGCAGTCGTGCATTATCCTGCTGAAATGTAGTGTTTCGCAGGGATCGAATTAAGGGTAGAGCCACGGGTCATAACACATCTGAAATGTAACGTCCACTGTTCAAAGTGCCGTCAATGCAAACAAGAGGTGACCGAGACGTGTAATCAATGGCACCCCATACCATCATGCCGGGTGACATGCCAGTAGGGCGTTGACGAACACACACTTCCAATGTGCGTTCATCATGATGATGCCAAACATGGATGCAACCATCATGATGCTGTAAACAAAACCTGGATTCGTACGAAAAAATGACGTTTTGCCATTCGTGCACGCAAGTTCGTTGTTGAGTACACCACTGCAGGCGCTCCTGTCTGTGATGTAGCATCATAGGTAACTGCAGCCATGGTCTCTGAGCTGATAGTCCATGCTGCTGCAAACGTCGTCGAATGTTCGTGCAGATGGTTGTTGTCTTGCAAATGTCCCCATCTGATGACTCAGGGATCGAGACGTGGCTGCACGATCCATTACAGCCATGCGGATAAGATTCCTGTCATCTCGACTGCTAGTGATACGAGGCTGTTGGGATCCAGCACAGCATTCCGTATTACCCTCCTGAACCCACCGATTCCGTATTCTGCTAATAGGTATTGGATCTCGACCAATGTGAGCAACAATGTCGCGATACGATAAACCGCAATCATGATAGACTACAATCCGACCTTTATCAAAGTCGGAAACATGATGGTACGCATTTCTCCCCCTTACACGAGGCATCACAACAACATTTCACCAGGTAACGCCGATCAACTGTGTATGAGAAATCGGTTGGAAACTTTCCTCATGTCAGCACGTTGCAGGTGTTGCCACCAGCGCCAACCTTGTGTGAATGCTCTGAAAAGGTAATCATTTGCACATCACAGCATCTTCTTCCTGGCAGTTAAATTTCGCATCTGTAGCATGTCATCTTCATGGTGTAGCAATTTTAATGGCCAGTAGTGTAGTTACTAGGCTGCATGTGAAAAACAGCTTCAGATACTTTGGAAAATACTCTAACAATGGACTTGGGCCTGTAGTTCTCAGCAAGATGACTTTCCCCTTCTTTATACAGATACAAGTTTTGAAATGTTGAGTTTGTCAGGGAAAACTCCAAATTCTAGACATTATTCATAAGAAGAGCAGATGGTTTGCAAATAAGGTGTATTGTCCTTTTTATTTTGTAATTAGACAGCCAGTAACAGTCCATGCTTTTTAAGTCAGAAAATTTTTAAACAGCATTAACTATATCTAGGGGTGTGACAAGGTCCCAATGGAATTCATATCTTGTAGGTAGCTGATTAGTAAATATATCAGTTGCTGATGTGTCTGACTGGTTAATTGTAGGTCGTAATTCATTTACTGTAGTTGTAAAATGTTTATTGAGCTCTTGTGACTCTAGTAGAACATCTCCCAGGCAGCCTCACATTTGTTTGGAGCTCCTTCTAGGTAATTTTGAGAAGTAATTTGTTTGGCAAGTTTAATTTTAGCTTTTAATGTTTTTCTACATTTCAGGTAAGCTATATAAGAAATGTCATAGTGCTCTGTGCCATATTTCCAATTACTTTTATACATCTTGTACAGTGAAAGCACCTATTCCCTGACACCAGCAAGGTCATCAGAGTACCATTTAAAATGTTTACATTTTCTGTTTCATTCAGAACTGTCTCTTTTCAGTGGTGTAGAAGAGCACCATAAATCAATATATGTCTTAAAGAAATTATTGAAGAGAGTTTCAGCAGCTGATTTATTGACATCATATTTGTAAAAAAATGTCCCAGTTTGCATTTCTAAGGTAATCTGTGAATAACTTAACTAATCCCTCTTTCTGACCTCTAATCCATGTCATACTTGGCTTCTTATCTACAGTCACATAATCATTAGCTAACTGTGTGTAGTGGTACCTGAGGAATAGTGGATCATGATCTGAAAACCATCCATCTGCTGTGGTAACAGTGTATAGGTCTCTTGAAAAATTAACTATAATATTGCTCAAACAGGCATTCCCATGTGTTGGGCTATTGTTAGTACAATATAAATGTAATGATCGAGTACATTCAAAAATGTTTTTGTGTTGGACTCATCTGAGCTGGGCAAATTGATGTTGAAATTACCACATTCTGCAACATTTTTCTCAAGTTTTAAAATTCTTCACACCATTTGTTCAAATTTCTCAAAAAATAAATTAACATCCCATTTGGAAATCTATACAAACTGACAGTTATCATATTCTGATTTATCAGTCTAACAACTAAATTCTCCAATTAACTCAGAGGAATATGAGCTTACATCTATTTTAGAAAATTTTATGTATTGTCTGATAAATATTGCAACACCCTCATTTTTTTCTCCTGTTCCTGTACACAATAGCTGCCAGAACGTACTCATTACGTATGAAAAAAATCTGCTTGTTTTTCTGTAAGCCAATGTTCGGACACACGCAGTACATCACATTTTGAACATAAAGAGAACAAACAGTATGCACTCCAGCACAAAGAGAGGAAATGATGCTGTCACATTAAGCAGATGATAAATCTATAGATAATGCATGAAATACAAAGTTTGTGGAATGAACACAAAAAGATACTAACAAAAAGAGTCATCAGCATGTTACACTGTTGGAGTGTTAGCACCAAGGTGTAACAGCTAGTGTTGTGGTGACATACTATGCCTATTTACACTCAGTTCTTAGCTATGGGATTCTTTTCTGGGCATCGAAGGCACAAAACATGGTCGCTGTTTGTAAAGTGCTGAAAAGGGCCATAAGACTAATAACTCGAAGTAATAGTTGGGCTCCTTGTAAAGAGCTATTTAAGAAATTGGGCATCCTTGCTGCACCAAGTGAGTATATGTCATGTCATGAAAAAATTAGTAAATACTTTTATAATCTTATACATAATCCTGGAACAAGAACCAGTTGAGAATTTCATTTACCTAGGAAAAACAATCAAAAAATTCAAAATGGCATTCTATATATAAGGTAAAATTGTACAATAAATTGCCAAAGGAAAGGAAAAAGATTACTAAAATACATCAGTTTAAGGAGGCAGCTAGCTAGAATGGTTTTCATAAGTAATGCAAATTACACAGTTAAAGATTATGTGACTTGCTGTAGTTGGTAGTAATGAAAGGATAACTACAACCCTTGTCACATTTCAATACGTGATCATAGTTTACTGCTTTCACTAGGTAATCATGTGTAAAGATGTAAAATGCATGACAGTAATCTCTTCTGACTCTGTTTCTCATGTTGACTGAGGAACATTGTTGAATGTGGCAAGAATGGAGTCAGGAGATGGTGCAAGAGGCACAGCAGCAGCTTCACAATCTCAGGAGTCATCAGCAGGTAGCCTTTAGTGTGTATGGCAATGAACAATCAAACAATGTTTTATATCACAAGGGACAAGAAGCAAATTGTGTGTAAATCAAGAAATATTACACATATAGACATACTGAACAAGGCACTGCAGTTGTTAAGACACTAACCCTATATTGAGGAGGATGGATTTCAATATGGCCATTGGGATTTGGATTTTCATAGATCACTAAGGCAAATGCCAGGGTGGTTCCTTAATCAAGACCATGGTCAACCATATGTCTTACCCTCATGGAGTACTTGTCCCATACTCAAAGCATTTTATGTATGCTGTGTGTTGTGTAGTTTGATGCACTGATTTGCATTGTATTACCTTGACAAATCTTGTATCAATGTGAGATGATCCTTGTATGAATAAAGATAAATAATTAAACTAGTGCTGTCTGTTAATGAAGACAGGTTAGCCATTAGTCAGAGAATTTTGTCGATGCTGGCCAAATACCTCTCAGTTGTATTCTGTTTGTGCCCATCACCCACCTCCCAAATGTCTTCAAAATGGTTCAAATGGCTCTGAGCACTATGGGACTCAACTGCTGTGGTCATAAGTCCCCTAGAACTTAGAACTACTTAAACCTAACTAACCTAAGGACAGCACACAACACCCAGCCATCACGAGGCAGAGAAAATCCCTGACCCCGCCGGGAATCGAACCCGGGAACCCGGGCGTGGGAAGCGAGAACGCTACCGCACGACCACGAGATGCGGGCTCCCAAATGTCTTCAAGCAATACACAAATAGTAGCTATTTTTCAGTTCCTGTAAGCCTACTGTAGTATACGAAGAAGTATAATGTCAAATATACAGTATAAAAATGCTGACGTTATGTCACACACTACAGTATCATGTATTTTCTGATATTTATAGACATGATTTGCCTCACTAAGACAGTCATTTAACTATTTTGTGATATCACTAACGAATTTATTAATTATGGAGGGAATCTTTTACTATCTAATAATTTTAGTAAGTTATGAGTTTCATCCAAACATTTTGAAATGTATACTTCTCACTCCATAAGCCCCCAACACAAAAGGAGTGCCTTCAGAAATGTGGAACTTATCAAATTATACATCAATTGGCAGAAGCACCCACTGCTGGCTACTTTTGTAATATATACTAACAACCAATTACAGAGTTAATGTTAAACTACTCAAATACATAGGCAGTATCTGTGCATGCATGTGTGCTTACATTCACATATGAGAGAGAGACAGGGGAGGTGGCTATTATTCATTATAAACATTTTCTCTGGTGTTTCAGTAGGCAATTCTGTTTATACAATGTGTGGCTGAGCTGCTCCTTTCCCACTTCCTTGGCCTGACCTATTCCTCTCCGGTCTTTTCTAACTTTTCCATTCCCTGCTGAGATCTTTTATTCCCATTTGCCCTACATTTCTCACTCTCTCATGCTCCATCTCTGCAGTTTTTGATTATTACTTCTTTTAGTCCTCATTTTGGTACTGCCACTACAATCTCCCCCTCCCCCATACATGCGCATGCACACACACATCGACCCAGTAAACACTCAAGCAAATAGTGTCACTATTGTCATGTGTAACGTGTACATGGTTGTTTTTGAGTGTGTACTTAACTGGAAAAAGAGATAGTAAAAATATTATGTGCTTTTAAGTACACTTAAGTGCCATTTATCAATCAGCTGTAAAATATTGGTTGCAAATCTATATGATTTTTATTTTTGTATCTGTCCTGGAATTTTTATTACCATGCTGCAACACTAAACAATATTATACCATTGCAAATAAGGTGACAATCAAAATTGGCACTAACCTATTGCCAGTTATGAAATAATAACTTAAATATACCAAAAGGAGATTATTATAATGAACTTAAAAGAACGATGCATACCAAACGCTGCAAATGTGCTTATAGTTGTCATTGTTATGCTGAGATTTATATTTCCATCAAGGGCATAGGTCCATATATTTGATGCTCCACCTGCTGGGCTCGTTCCAGTAAAGAAAAGGCCTAGCTGCATAGCAGCAGATGATGGAAACAAAATAAGGCCCAGAACATATGATATCTGCGATAAAAAAAAGATTCGATTATTGAAACTATAATACTGTTAATTAGCAGATATTTCAGAAGTGAGCCACAGCTCTGAAAATCACTACTTTACAAATGAATAAACATTTGAGGTTCGTTATATTACTGCTTGATTACTGTCTGTTTTATTAAAATTGTACATTATAAGGAACCATTTGATCAATGTGTAGTGGAGTACTACAAAAATGAAGGAAAATAACTAACACTTTAATGGTTAACATGTTGATAAAAATACAAGCATGTAAATAAGAAAACTATTTATGGAACAAGAGAGAGAGTAGGCAAAAAGTATATGCAATTAATCTTCATGAGGATAAAGTGAAATGTAGGAAATCGCTTGCAGAAATGAAAGGTTTATTCAAATGCCTTGACCTAGATCGCAACATCTTTAAAAATGTCTTCCTCAGGGGATCAATAGTTACAGCTGCAATAGTTAACATTGCACATGTATTGAAATACAGGTATACAGAAAAAATTAAAAAAAACTCACTACCAAACATCAAACTGTTTGCACTTACTATATATATATATATATATATATATATATATATATATATATATATATATATATATATATATATGATGAGACTTACCAAACAAAAGCGCTGGCAGGTCGATAGACACACAAACAAACACAAATATACACACAAAATTCAAGCTTTCGCAACAAACTGTTGCCTCATCAGGAAAGAGGGAAGGAGAGGGAAAGACGAAAGGATGTGGGTTTTAAGGGAGAGGGTAAGGAGTCATTCCAATCCCGGGAGCGGAAAGACTTACCTTAGGGGGAAAAAAGGACAGGTATACACTCGCACACACACACATATCCATCCACACATACAGACACAAGCAGACATATATTTTTTCCACGTGGAATGTTTCCCTCTTGAGACTGTACCTGCAGGACACCAGTGAAAGATAAAATTTACCTCCATAATAGTCGAATCATACAAATCATGATGGTCATCACTAGACAGTACTTAACAAATGTAAGCAGTGAACTGACATCATGCAGATGTCTCTTAGATTGAAGAAAGTGTCAACCAAGAGATGGCACTACTTGTATGTATGGGATATGTGCTCAAAAGCGAGTGAAAAAAAACTGGATTAAAATTTTAAAACTGTAGCCTAGAAAAAAGGGATTCAGTGACCATATAACAAAATGAAGACTCAACACATCACATTTTATTATATAATTGTCTGGATTAAAATATATATATATACAATGAATCATGTAAATTGTAAAATAACTTAACATACACTCTAGAAAAAAAAGAAAAGAAAGAAAAATAGATGACCTAGGAAGGAAATATCCAAATGGGATGGAAATCAGTAGATGTGTTGTACATGTACAGGCAAACAAAGTATTACAATTTCAGAAAAGTTAGATGATTTTTTCAAGAGAAAGAACTTCACGAATTAAGCAAGTCAGTGAATTGCTGGCCAGTCACTGGGCCTTATGCAAGCAGGTTTTTCGCATGGCATTGACTGACCGACCTGGTGGATATCCTTCTGATGGATATCATGCAAAGTTCTGTTCAATTGGCACGTTAGATCATCAGTGTCCTGTGCTGGAGGGTCCTAATCCATAATGCTCCAAATGTTCTCAGGTGGATAGAGATCCGTATACTTTGTTGACCATGGAAGGGTTTGGTATAACCATGAAGACAAGCAGTAGCAACTCTCACTGTGTGCAGATTGACATTATCTTGCTGAAGTGTAAGCCCTGAGTGGTTTGCCAAGAAGCACAATGAAACAGAGTGTAGAATATAGTTGAAGTGCCGCTGCGCTGTAAGGGTGCTGCTGCAGATGACAACCAAAGGGGTCCTGCTATAAAATGAAATGCCATCCCAGACCATCACTCCCAATTGTCGAGCCATATGGTGAGCAACAGTCAGGTTAGTATCCTACTACTGTCTGAGGCATCTCCAGACATGTCTTCGTTGGTCATCAGAGATCAGTTCAAAGTGGGACCCATCATTGAAGACAATTCTACTGCAACCAGTGAGATTCCAGATCAAATGTGCCCAAAACCACTGCAAATGGGCTTGTTGGTGTACAGAGGTTAAAACTAGTCAGCACTTGGGGTGGCATGAGCATAGATTTCATGCTGTGAGTCACCTATTAGTGGTTCTTGTGATCACTGAAGCTCCAGTTGCATATCAGATCAATGCTAATGATGAATCTGGGGCTATGAGTGCCTCTCTGATGATTGCTTGGTCCTCATGTTCTGTCCTCTCTCTAGGTCGACCACTTCCTCCTTGACACTGTGTTCAGCCGTATTTCACTTACTCTTGTCAACATCACTGAACAGAGGCATTAATTCTATTTGAATGTCTAGCAATTCACTGATTACTCCAACCGGCTTCTTTGAGACCAACTACACGTCCTCTCTCAAATGCTGACGTGTGTATATTGTTCACATGCCTGTCTGTGAGGCATAGTTACTGTCCAACTGAGCGCACAGAATGAAATTTGCAAAGACTTTACACCCTGTTATCAACATGTCCCCTGTTTACTATCCTTGCCAGCTGCACAGCGAAACTGCACAGCTATGTCACACATTCATCCATCACCTGCCGAAGTTTCCAATTTTGCATTTCCTTTGATACCTGGATGAATATCAATTGGTGACCATGTGACGAGTTTGCATAACTCCTTCACAGTGCTTTTTTTTGTCTTACAATGTACATCATTTGTGAGTGAAAGCACAGAGGATGTGGGAAGGGGAGAGGGGTGGGGAGGGTGTGTGTGTGTGGGGGGGGGGGGGGGGGAGAGCAAGTCAAGTATTAAGAACAATTATTATAAAAATAAAATAAAAGTGTGAATAAAAATTATAGAATTCAATAATCTGTGGTTTGTACTGAAGACCAAAAGGTAATCTTATATACAGAAAGAATAAGTAAACATCTAAACTGAACCATTTACATTACCAAAGTATTACTGGAGGTAGTAATAGTACTAGGGAAGTAGGTAGAGAGGAAAATAACATTTCCTTTATCACCTGTATGACTCAAAGAGCCTCTGTTAAGTTGTCAAAAATAAGGGCCTAAAATTACTTAAGGAATTTCTATTTTCAAATTGTACCTATTCATTTGAAATACAGCCATCTTCATAAGTAAGAAGCTTAAAAATTTCTAAGTCTTCCTACAAATCTTGTCTGTAGCTTTTAATTTCCTTATGCAAGAGCTCTTAATCCACTAGCTTCCATGGCACATAATGGATAAAAAGCAGGTGTTTGGCAAAAGTTGAGTGGTACACATTTCCACCTCCCTTCCCTAGCTGATGTTCTTTGTAATTATTTTAAACATCGCCCTGTCTATCTTGTATAATAATTAGGAGAGTTCCCCCCCCCCCCCAATCCCATGGGATTGCTAGTGGTATAGTGGTATAGTGGTATAGTGTCCCATTCTTCCGCCTAATGAGGAAATGACAAAACATATTTATGGATTCAAAAATTTAAAAAGGTTTTTAAAATAAATGCAGAAATGATTACAAATATACAGAGTGCTTTTTCTTGGTTCAAAACTTAAAAAGGAAATAAAAGGTCTGACAGGTAAAGATGAAAAGACAAAAATAATCATCAAAAATGTTAAAATGAAAATGAAATACCAATGTTCATTAAAAAGAAGTACTGCACTTTCACTAAAAAGCTGAAGGATGTGTGCTGGCGAGGAAGCTGTGGGAGATTTAATGTTTGAATGATAGTTGGGATAAATTTGTAAGCCATTGGGTGTCCAGGCATCGTAGGGTTGGATGTCAGACATCACAGTCTGGGCAGACTGGAAAACAGGATAGGCGGTGAAGTGTGATGGAACGAACATGAGACTTTGATGCTGGGCACACTACAAGTGTGTCTGAACACACCCCGGCACCAAACACTCCTAACAATACACCTCTGCAGCTGACAACCCATGTATGTGCCAATGTTAGCACCACAGTATTGGCAATTATGACAGAAGTGGGTTTATGACATTCAGCACTTTCTTCATCATGCCGATGGTAGGGCTTGAATCTGTTGTCTTCCAGGTGAACAGCACCTGTACTGTGGGATGGAGGTAAACTGGCAGCAGCTCTGTTATGCTCTGGGGAACATTCAGGTGGGCATCTGTGGGTTCAACAGAGCTCATGCAAGGCACAATGATGGCCAAGGAGTATCATGCACTGGTTGCAGACCATGTACACCCATTCATGGTGTGTCACCACTGTTATCTGTGCTAAATGTGAACACACCAGCTATAATGTTCTGGCTGGTCAGCGTAGTAGATGGGTGTAATTCCCAAGTTCAGCATATTGGTTGTTTTAGTCTGTTTTGAGCCTTCTGTTAGATGGTTAGTACTTCAGGTTTCGACATTAGTTGCCAGTCAAGGGCCAGTCCAAGATATTTTAGTGTATTAGTGAACTAAATTGGTTGATAGTAAATGGTAAAGTAGAAATCCTGGAGACAGAAGGTGCAGATGGTTTGTTCTATAATTATTGTCTGTGTTTTGGAGGGGTTGAATCTAAAGGAGCCATTGGTTACACCAAGAGGTAAACTAACTGAGATGGATTTTGAGGGATTGTTTGGATTTCTGGAGTGTAGAATAAAGGGTGAGCAAAGTGGCATCATCAACATACTGAAGGAGGTAGACTGGTAAGGGTGGATTGGGCATATCAGCAATGTAGAGGAGATAAAGGAGAGGAGAGAGCCTGAGGGCACTCCTGCACAGATGAAAGGTACAGGAATTTGTATTGCTAATAGTGACAAAGGACAGGTAATTAGACAGAAGGGATGCAATAAAGCAGACATATTAATTGGAAGCGCATATGGCTTGAGTTTGCCAAGGAGACTGGATTGCCATGCATGGTTGTAAGCTTTCTGCAGGTCATGGGGCACAAAAATTGTGGATTTACAAGAGTTGAGCTGGTGGTATAGGAAATGGGTGAGATGCAGGAGCAAGTCATCAGAAGAGAAATTGGGATGGAAGCTACACTGGTTAATGGGAACATGGTGGTGTTGGTTCAGGTGTTGATGGATGCTTTGGGAGAGAATGGATTTGAAGACCTTGATAAACACTGAGGTGAGGCAGATAGGATGGTAGGAGGAGGTATCAGTAGGTAGTTTGTATGGTATGCTTTCCAGTACTTGGAAGAGTTAATGGGGACTGCACTGTTGAGTCTGGTGTACGTCTGGTGCCAGTTCCAGCATTTTCTTGCATTTAGGAAGAGTAGGATGTTGGGGGTTTTCTTTAATAGAGAATAGTAACCTGTGGAGAGAATAGTGATGCAAAGAGTTGCAAGGACAACTAGAAATGAGAGGGAGCATTCTTCAAGGTGTCGATAGGTAATGCTGTCATGACCAGGGAAGTGTGTATTTGTGGAGTACTTGTATTATGTCATGTGCTGTGTGACTGGTGTATTTAATTCTGTTTGTGATATGTTGTCCAATTACTGGAAGCTGGGAGTCAGGGATGGGACAGTGGTGTTTGTGCCACTGTGAATGGTAGGGAACAGTGGTATGGAGAATATGTCAAAGAGACAGAGTGCTGTTACTTTTCGAATGGATGCAGTGTCGGATGGGGACTATGTCACTTTGCAGGGAGTCAGTAATCTGACGTCACCACTGGAGTACTGCTACAGATGTTGACCTCAGTGGCAATAATATAGGTGGAAAAGGTGTGGTCTATGTGAGTGAGGAAGTTGTAGGTGATAGGGTGTAGATAGTGGAATCGGTAATTGTTAGGGTTCGGAAAAAGGAGGGTAAGGATAAGGTGTGAGGTGGGAGTGTTGATAAGGGTGGTGGTCCAACAGGGGAGTTCTTGTGGTGTCCAATTGCAGCTCTGCCTCTGGCCCTTGGAAGGGGTTATCTTGTGTAGAAGGATACAGGGAGAAGTCTGGATGGTGTGATAGGGTAAAGCTATGGACATTGTGTTGGGACAGGTTATGCTTAAAGGATGTTTATTAATGGGTGGGGAGTGGATGTTATGGAACAGGATCTTGTAATGTTGTCACCTCATTGTATGAGATAAGAGCAGTTTGTGTGGATGTGGGCTACAGGAGGTTTAGACAAGAGCGTCAAGGCAGATGAAGATAACCTGGTTGTGGGACTAGGTAATTTGGGTGTTGAGACAGAAGATGGATGAGCAAGAGAGATTTGTTGGAGAGTGTGTGAACATTGGAATGAACGGATGTTTCAGAGGATGATTGTCATGGATTTGATAATGTTTCAGCAGTGGGAGTTGGCCAGAGGGAATTGTTGGGGTGGATGGGGGCATCAGTGGGAAGGATTGGGACAGTCAGTTCAGGATTGGTAGTTGCAGCTTAGCTTTGCATTTCACAGAAGAGGTGGGGTGAGCAAGCAAGGTTAGGGCACTGTTTAACAAAATGGGACGTTTGCATTGTTGGCAGGTGGGTGGGATTTTAGAATTTGCAGTGAAGTGACTATTGTGATGGAGCCATTTCGGGTGACAGTAGGACTGAGGATTAGATTTGGAAGGTTCAACATTGTGGCAGTGGTGGTATATCAGGGCTCCCTCTTTATGGAGAAGGTTTATGTTGTAAGCAGATTCAGAGAAAACACGGACAAGGCAAGTTGGGCCAAGGTCATTATTAATCTGAAATCTGGGTAATCATTCAGTTCAAATGCTATTTCCTTACCTGTGATCTCAAGGTCAACTTTGGTGATCAGTGGTCATTTGGCCAAGGATGTGCTGGTGAGCGGTGTAAAGGAGCCTTTGGGACCAAGGGTAAAAGAGGTATTTTGGAGAGAAGATGTGTGAAACTTGGGGTTCAAGGACTTTTCTTGGTATGATTGTGGATCATTGATTGGTATAGTTGTGGAGGCTTGGTAGCTATTTGATTTTGAGGGTGAGGCGTTTGGTTGGGAGGAATTTTGAATCCAGGTTGTAGAGGACAAAGATGTGAAGGACAAGGGAGGATGTTGGAGGGGAAGGAGTTATATCTACGTGAAGAGCCCGGTTAGGTTCAGTTTGCAGTATTTTAGGTTTGGGAGAGGAGGAGGAGATGCTGGTGTCTCGGCATTTTGTTAGTTTTTTAATGGCTGTTGGAGAGAAGGATGTTTGTGGGTTTGTGGAATTGGGGGGGGGGGGGGGGGTTATGTGGTGGCATGTCAGTTGCCAGTGGAGAAAAAAGGGGATGTGGGAAGAGGGAGAGATTCATGTGTTGCTGTTGGGGTGGGAGAAGATATGGCAGGTAGTGGGGGACGTAGACAGATGGATTGTATGACATAATCCATTTGATGACAGTGGGAACTGGAGATGGGGAGGTATAGATGATGGACATTGTGGAATGACCCATGATGTGTCAGTAAATGGCGATACTGTCTGACAAAGTGGTGCTGAAGATGGTGGTGATGAGCTGTGGTGAAGTCGTGGATGATGAGGTGGTGGCTAGCAATGGAATATCTCCAGTGTGACAGGAAAGACAGTTCTGGTATAAGGACTGAGGTGATGGTGATGACAAACAGATGAAGGTGACAGTGGCAATGAAGACAGTGGTGGTGAAAAGACTGCTGTGGCTGGGAGATGAAAATTGATGGATAGTTGATGCCATCGATGTTGGCAGCAAAGTGCGGGTGGTGACAGTGACAATGAGAAAACACACACACACACACACACACACACACACAAAACAAACACAAGAAGTTTCAAAACACAAATAAACTACACACATGAACAGATAAATATGCAAAGTATAGGGCAGTGCTCCTACAGTCTACGCAGCAATAAGAATAGCAACAAGTGAACTAGTGCTATGTAGTATCCTATTCAGACTAGTTGGTTGGTGCTCGAAAGATGTCAGGACAGTCACTGCACACAATTTTATAGCCACCTGAATTGGTGAACCGATCTTGTGCACCAATTGTGTGGATTAAATTTTGTTTTAAACTATTTTTAACAGAGAACACATTATCTGCATATTGTCATATGGTCACTAAATCCCTTGTTTCTAGATTACAGTTTTAAAGTTAATTGTTTTAAGCCATTTTAGTGCTATTATTTTCACTTATTCTTGAGCACACATCCCGCACGCACATGTACTGCCCTCTCTCATTCGAAACTCTTCTCAACATAACTGGCATCAGTGTGTTGTCAGCTCACTAGTTACATTTGTGAAGTACTGTCTAACAATGATCAGCATGATGTATATGGTTTTACTAATATGGAGGTGAATTTTATCTTGCACAGGTATGACTACAGTTTTAATGTACGAGATCTGTTCAAAAAATTCCAGAACTCTGTTCACAAAATTTTTCTATGTTTACCTTCTACTTATTGTGCATGGTCTCCTTCGAAATACTCTTCTTCACAAATGATACACCACTCCCAACATGGTTTCCACTTCCAGAAGCTGACTTTGTACATCTCTTGCTGGATCATGTGAAGCGCTAACCATGAATTTTCTTTTATTTCGTCTATCATTGCAAGTCTTCATCCTTTCAACAGGGTTTTCAAATTTGGAAATAAAAAAATAGTCTGCAGAGGCCAGGTCTGGAGAGTACAGAGGATGAGGCAGCACAGTGATTTCGTTCATTGTGCAATAGTCACGCACCAAGAAGGATGAATGTATGGGTGTGCTTTCATGATGCAAAAGCCATGTGAATTGCCTTGCCACATTTCAGGCCACTTCCTTCTCACATTTTCTCGCAGGCATCACAATGTGTCCCAATAGTACTATTAATTAACAGTTTGTCCTTGTGGTATGAATTCATGACAAACTAATCCTTCAATGTCAATGAAAACTATTGGAATGGCTTTGACGTTTGGCTTGAGTTGACAAGCTTTTTATGGCGTTGGAGAATTTTTGCCAACCCACTGTGAAGATTGAACCTTGGTGTCAATATCATAATTGTAACCCATGTCTCATCACCAGTTCTGATTCTCTTAAGGAACATCTGGTTCTCATTTGCACAATCCGAAAGCTCTTCACAAATTGAGAGTTGAAGGTCTATCTGGTCTTAATTCATGAGCCGTGGAACAAATCTGATGGCAACATGATGCATTCCAAGATGCTGTGTCAGGGTTTCATGACATGATCCAACTGGAATGTTACATTCTTCAGCAGTCTCTCAGACAGCCAGTCTGCACGATTTCCTTGACATTCCTGACAGGAGAGTCATTGGTAGATGTTGAAAGGCATCCTGAATTAGGGTCACCTTTAACTTCTGTCTGGCTATTTTTAAACCATGTGACTGAGCGAGGTGGCACACTGCATTTGGGAGAGCTATGGTTCAAACCTACATCCAGCCATCCTGATTTAGGTTTTCCATGATTTCCCTAACTCCCATCATGCAAATGCTGGGATGTTTCCTTTGAAATGGCATGGCTGACTTCCTTTCCTAATACAATGGGACTGATGACCTCGCTGTTTGGTCCTCTCCCCCAAACCAACCTAATCCACGTGAACCATTCATAACACTGAGTATGGCTTAAGCACTAATCACTGTAGGTTTCCTGCATTATTTGGTGTGTCTCTGTAAAGTTTTTTTTTTCCTCCCACACACACAAAATTTAATGCAGATGCATTACCCCTCTATCTCTGCCATCTCAAAATTTGCAAACTGTGTGACACAACATTCTACTCAGTACAGCACTGAACAATAACTAACAGACATTCAACAGTGAAACTAGTGGCAGTTACACATTAAACACAGGCATGTGCAGGGATGCCAACCCACATTTCACTCCAACACGCCATTGGCGCGAAATTACGAATGTTCTGGAAGTTTTAGAACAGACCTCATGCTTCCATAATATTATATAAGCAGCAAGTGTAGGGTGACCATACATCCCGATTAATCAGGATTGTCCCGTTTTTTGAGGCTCAAAAATTTGTCCCAACTTTTTTTTTAAAACAAGCAATTTGTCCCGATTTTCAAGGATTATTTTCAGACATTTACAAGGTGGTTAAAATATTTTCTGTGTGTCGATTTTATAAACTATCAATTGAAACTGACATTCCGTACGTTGGTACCCCCTAATAATGTACAGCTTAAGCACTATAATTGTTGCGTACTCTTATTTTCTTTGCTTTTGCTTGCCATTGTTGTCAGCACTCAGTATCAGTTTCGTGAAGTGCTAGCACGTCGTGGCGATGCCGAAACGAAAATCAAAGTTTTCGGAAGAACTTCAGAGGAAATTTCCTTGCTTCACTGCTACAGACAATGACTGTTCAGCAAAATGTAACGTATGTAACTCTGCTGTATCCATGTCTCATGGTGGTGCTGCAGATCTCAAGCATCGTATGAAATCAGAGAAACACAGGAAGAATCTTCGGTCGGCAGGTTCCTCTCAAAAAATGACTAAATATTTTATAACTTCAAATACACAGGAACAGAAAAACGTAGCTGCAGCAGAAGGAACTCTGTCATTCCATGTTGTTAAACGCCACCAAAGCTATCGTTCTAATGACTGCAGTGTTCAACCAAACAAAAACATTTTCCTGATTCTAAGATTGCAGAAAATGTTTTGCGTGGAAGAACAAAGTGTAAAGCAATTATCAACAATGTTATAGCTTCACGTTCCCAGAAACAGGTAATAGCTGCTGTAAACAGTGCAAAATACTTTTCAATATCTACTGATACTAGCAACCATGGCCATCAGAAAATTTTTCCTGTGATAGTTCAGTATTTTTCTGTAAGTGAGGGTGGACTGAAGACGAAATTGCTTGATCTTGATGAATTGCAGAATGAAAACTCCAAAACAATTCCCAATTATCTTTCTCATGTTATACAGTCATTCAGTATCATCTCAAAGTGTGTTGCATTTGGTGCAGACAATCCTAACTGTAATTTTGAGGGGTTAATGAAGAAAGAGGGTAATAATGTTTTCACACATCTGAAAGAAAAATTAAGAAACTCTAACATTGTTGGCATAGGTTGTCCAGCACATGTTGTTCATAACACACTTCAAAGTGCTTGTGATGTTTTACATGTTGACGTTGACTGCATTGTCATGAAGTTTTACAACCATTTTCATATTTTTTCTATTCGTGTTGCAGAACTCACTGAATTCTGTGAATTTGTTGGTGTCACTTACAAAAATTTACTTTCCTTTTCCAAAACAAAGTGGCTTTCATTGTTGCCAACCATAGAAAGGATCTTGAAAATGTATGAATCTTTGAAATCTTACTTTTTGTCACAGACTAACTCAAAGTGCCCTGCAATCTTAAAGAGTTTTTTCAGTGATCCTATAAATGAATGTTATTTACTTTTTGTACATTCACAAATGAGTGTTTTCCAACAATCCATTCTGAGCATTGAGAAACAGAATAATTCCATATGTGAAGTATTAGCAGTCTTAAATAAAGCTTTAACAAGCCTAAATTCAAGGAAACATGAACATTTTGTACCACTAAGTGTAAAAAAACTGTTGAATGATTGTGATGACCAGTCT
The DNA here is from genome assembly GCF_023898315.1 of Schistocerca nitens. Taxonomy (NCBI): domain Eukaryota; kingdom Metazoa; phylum Arthropoda; class Insecta; order Orthoptera; family Acrididae; genus Schistocerca; species Schistocerca nitens. Next base: position 425,958,639 of record NC_064614.1, on the reverse strand, counting down.
GTTAAAAAATTTGACATAGCAGTATCAATGTTTTATGATGCTTCAGTAGACTATTTATCTTCATGGTTACAGGGAATAGCTGAGTTTTCTGTATTCTCATGGATGATGCTCACAGAACCACCAGAAAGGTCAGTAGTTGAAAATAATGTGGCTAATTGAAAAGGGAATTCTAGTAAATGACAGCCTCTAATTTGATGGAATAGTTCATATACAGTCATTTGTAAACCAACAAGTGGAAACAGTGAACAATGGAATCAATTGATGGCACATGAAAAATGGTGTAGGTTTTTCAGATCCTGCCAGTGTAATGAACAGTTCAGAGAATCGCTTAATATAGCGCAGTACTTCTTTTCACTCCCTGCCCACAATGCAAATGATGAAAGAGTTTTCAGCTTACTATCATCACAGTGGACATATGAGAGGAATAGATTTACGGTGAGAAGCATTAAGTGTATTTTACTGACCTGTTTAAACTTCAGTAAATACAGTTGCACTGACTTCTATTCATACCTATCAGGCAAACCTGAGTTGCTTTCATCTTCGAAGAAATATGATTGCAGTGTGGAATCCAGAATACCATAAATTCCTTGTGTTCACTAAGAACTTTTTTGTAGTGATTGTTACTGTATGTCTTTTTACATTCTGTGTTATAAATGTTACATTTCTTAATAAGAAAATTTCTGGAAACTTGAAATGTACTTCTTTCCAGTCTTTCCATTCTTTGTTTGGTTTTGTACACACACACACACACACACACACACACACACACACACACACACACACACACACACACAAATATCAGTGAAGGCTAATGTTAGCATTAAAAGTGATATTTTACGAGAAATAAAAATTATCCCGCTTTTTGGCCAAGAAAAATGTATGAAAGTCCCACTTTTGTCCGAAGAAAATATGGTCACCCTAAGCAAGTGTAAACAATTCATTGTATGATAGTGAGTTATTTTTCACTTTTTCTGTATACCTACATTTCAAAATGTATGTAATGTTAACTATTATAGGTGTAACAATTGATCACTCTGAAAAAGACATTTTTAAAGATGTTGAAACCTAGGTCAGGGGATTTGAATAAAACTTCCATTTATGAAAGTAATTTGCTGTATTTCACTTTATCCGCACAAAGATTCAGTTGTACAGCTGCTGCATCCAGCAATGTTCAAGTTTTTTTAAAAAATATATGCAGTTAAGAAGAAATAATACACTACATATATACAGTGCCAAATTTCTGAAAGTATGCTTGGGGATGCATCCCCTTTAACTTTTTGAATTCTCAGAGGAGAAAAAGTTACATTTCATTCATATTAAAAATCAGAAAAATCATACATTACTGACATTATAAGCAAAAGCAAGTAATGATATTAGATTTTGTCTATATCTGATGCATTTGTTAATATTATGTTGATATTCTTTCAGGGGTCATGGTGGCCAATTTAACAGCCTTTTGAAATGTGAGAAGTTTATTGACCTGTAAATTATTATCGACATTGTTCCAAATGTGAATGTTAAGAGGCACAGAAATAAATAATAGTCTTATGCGGTCAGATTTTAAAACACATTTTGAGAAGGCACTGCTTTCATTATTATGCAATGATGTCATAATGCCAGTTGTTCACTTCTGTATTCAGTGTTGAAGAATTTAAGGTGAAGTGTGGAATTCTATTAGACTTTGAGTTGAAATGAACTGCAAGATTAGAGAGTGTTTCTCATCCCCAAGAAAAAAGATTAAGTTTTATAAAGAAAGCAATTGAAAATAAACTTCGAAGTAATGAAAATGGTATTTCTTCATTCACTAAACTACCAGTTCTTTATTACTGGCCTGACAATGCTGAAGTTACTTTTTTAAGGAAGAAATTTAAAAAAATATGCCAGAGATTCAGATTTCCCAAAAGAAAAGCAAAAGCAGTAAGAGGTTTTCGAGAGTTCTTAGAAGAAAGAAAATGTTCAGCTCATTACTACCTCTGGTACACATAATTAATTGCATACCAATATCCATCAGTGAATATGGGTGGGTATTCCTCACAAATGAACCTAGTTTCAACACCATGAAGAGCATCACTGCTCCTGAAGACTCCTGCCAATTTTATGTTTTCAAATTAATAGGACCTCCTTTGCAACTGTTACACCCAGGTCTTTATGTGGAGATCAGGTTCCTGACAGGGAGATGACTGGCCAGAGACAGCAGAAGTAAGGAGTGGAAGCAGGATAAATAGATAGTGACATTCTGATGCAGATTTGGAGCCTGCTTTAAACAACAAGGTTCATCTGCAAGATGCTTTATACTGAGCATGTTTCCTATGAAGTATTTCACACTTACAGTATCTACAACAAGTCTGTGAAAGGAATTTTTTGGTTGTTCTTTCTGTTCACTTTTGATATTTACATTTGCCCAGATTACATTTGTAACTGATATTTATCTCAGTGGAATTGAGGCAGTAAATATGTTATATCGAACACAGTAGAAACTATATTATCTTGCAGGCATATATTCCCTTTGTTTCATTGTTAAATGAAGCTTTAATTCTTATTACAACAAAAAATTGCTGAAGTCAATAACTGAGATCCAGTTACTCACAGAAGTTATATCTGTCCATCCAGTGAGTAAATGATTCACTTAGATGTGGTAGGAGGTTGGAGGGAGGGGGAGGTTGCAAGGAATGTAGACAATCATCATCTGGTTTCATAAGTCTGTATGCTACTCAACACATTTGTAACAACAATAAAGTTAAGCTACAAGTGTATAATTTGAGATGAGATATCAGTTTTACTATTGCATTAAGGCACGTACTCAGTCTGTATGTATTGAAAGTACAATACTTGTAAATGCCTGATTAAGCAGTAGAACAGAACACTGTAACCAGTCAAATTTGAATACTACTCGCAGTACCGGTATATGCACATAAATCAAAGCGCATATCAATTACACTGCATTAATATTGAAATAAATACACTAACTGCAGGAATAATTATAAACACTCAATGCTGCTCACAAACAAGTCAGAACAAAATAAACTGTTAACCAAGGTACTTAGAATTACCAAAAAAATATGAAGCTTTCTGGCAGATTAAAACAGTGTGCCAGACTGGGACTCAAAATGATAAGATTACCTTAAGCGTTTGATATCTCTTCACCAACATGACAAAACTGTCACCTTTCAATATAACCTAGAACTGGGCTAAACAACAGATCACTATGCCACTGCATCAAATATTTTGTATTTATTATTTATTTATTTATTTATCAATCAGTTTCTGCGGAATCATGTAAGCCAGAGCTACTTTGTCACAGAATGAGTCATTACATAGCTTACAGAATGATGAATAGAAAATTTGTATATGAAATAATGAATAAAAAATGAAAAATTGTTAGAGGGTATACTAATCAATAATGTATTAGAGAGAAAAGCATGTACATTTCAGACTTGCTGCCTTCACTCACTCACAACTGAACTGTCACCTTCCACACTAATCTATACCTTAGGCTACAGAACAGACCAATCTGTCACCACACTCTACATTCAAAAAACTAATACAAATGCAAAAATTATTGTCAGCTTGTAATTGTTATGTTCTCTTTCTGTTTGTGCATGTGCGATATCATACACCACACCATCATTACGTTTTGGGATGAAGCCAACATCTGGTGTTCTTAGGCTCAATAGATCCAACTGGAAACCTTGCCTTTCATGGGCAATGCTCTCAGAATTGAGCCATCCAAACATGATTACGAACTTACACTCATAGTTTCACATCTTCTAGCATCTCTCCCCTACTTTCCAAGCTTCACAGGAGCTCCTCTGAAAAGCTTACTGGACTAGTGCTCCTGGAAGAAAAAGACACTGCGAAGAAATGGCTTAGCTACCACCCAGAGGATTGTTTCCAGAATAGACCTTTGAATCAGCAGCAGAATTTGTAATGTTTTGGAACTTCCTAACAGATTAAAACTTTTCAAAATATGTTCATACAATCATATTTGAAAAATTTTTATTTGGAAAAATTTAAAGGTTCAAGAGTTTCATTCCAATCTGGAGATGAGTGTGCAATGGTTCACACATTTTGGTTTCAAAATTCACAAAATTAGTAAATAATCTACTAAACAATGGAAAATCCAGGAAGGAATGTAGTCTGGCTTCAGCTGCCGGAGACTGTGGTCATACATGTGTCAGTTGCATTTGCACGAATGTGTGTGTGGGGGTGGATGTGTTGTGTGTGTGTTGTCTATTTTTGACATAGGCTTTGTTAGCCAAAAGTTTATTGCGTGGCAGTCTTTTCGTTGTGCCTATCTGCGACTCAGCATCTCCGCTATATGGTGAGCAACAACTAAATAATTTACTAGATATATATGTTTGTTTCTTAAGGATGCTTTATAGTGACAAGGTACAATAATGTCTGTAAAAACTACAAGGTCAGGAAAGATACATTTGACTGAAATGCACACAGTACCAAGGAATATGTCCGCGACAATACAAAAGTGATTATGTCTACACAATTGTACGTGAAGTGTTATGTAATCCTAATCACTGCACTTTTCATATACCTAATAAGCATTTCACTCACATCTCTGAATAAATATTTCATACTGAATAAATATTTTACCACAAGCAGCTACATTCACTTACCAGAGGCATAAACAAAAACTGTGACACAAGGCCAATGACAGGTCCTATGGGTCTGCGAAGTGTCTTTGTAAGCACTGCAAGGTCTAGTGCGCAACCAAAATTGATGTAGATGATCGATGCAAGGATGGCAACACTGTAGTTGAAGGCATGGTCAATGGCACGGTCCGGGCGCACCACAGTGACGGGCACAGGTGGAGACCGGCGCATCAGTGGACCGTCCACGCTGTTGTTGTGCATTTGCAGCCACATAGTCGTATGTCCTAAAAATACACCTGACACCTCGAATGCTGATGACCACACACCATCCTCACCCATGTGCTGAGTTCGAAGTGTGTAATGTGTGCTCTCAGGTGTCACCTGTAACACCAGTAAGAATGGCAACAACTGGTAAAAAAAAAAGATCCATTTAGACAATAATACACATCATATACATCTCAGTTAACACAATGTTCCCATGAGAAGATAGCGGAACATAGTTACAAATTAGTAAAAGCAAAGTAAAATCTGTTGTGCATAATCTGCAGATTTCTGGTCAGACTGCAGGTAGAGTGCAGCTTTTCATACGCCACAACAGCATAGGAGGGAGAGGATCTACATCTACATCTACGTGACTACTCTGCAATTCACATTTAAGTGCTTGGCAGAGGGTTCATCGAACCACAATCATACTATCTCTCTACCATTCCACTCCCGAACAGCGCGCGGGAAAAACGAACACCTAAACCTTTCTGTTCGAGCTCTGATTTCTCTTATTTTATTTTGATGATCATTCCTACCTATGTAGGTTGGCTCAACAAAATATTTTCGCATTCGGAAGAGAAAGTTGGTGACTGAAATTTCGCAAATAGATCTCGCCGCGACGAAAAACGTCTTTGCTTTAACGATTTCCATCCCAACTCGCGTATCATATCTGCCACACTCTCTCCCCTACTATGTGATAATACAAAACGAGCTGCCCTTTTTTGCACCCTTTCGATGTCCTCCGTCAATCCCACCTGGTAAGGATCCCACACCGCGCAGCAATATTCTAACAGAGGACGAACGAGTGTAGTGTAAGCTGTCTCTTTAGTGGACTTGTTGCATCTTCTAAGTGTCCTGCCAATGAAACGCAACCTTTGGCTCGCCTTCCCCACAATATTATCTATGTGGTCTTTCCAACTGAAGTTGTTCGTGATTTTGACACCCAGGTACTTAGTTGAATTGACAGCCTTGAGAATTGTACTATTTATCGAGTAATCGAATTCCAACGGATTTCTTTTGGAACTCATGTGGATCACCTCACACTTTTCGTTATTTAGCGTCAACTGCCACCTGCCACACCATACAGCAATCTTTTCTAAATCGCTTTGTAACTGATAATGGTCTTCGGATGACCTTACTAGACGGTAAATTACAGCATCGTCTGCGAACAACCTTAGAGAACTGCTCAGATTGTTACCCAGGTCATTTATATAGATCAGGAACAGCAGAGGTCCCAGGACGCTTCCCTGGGGAACACCTGATATCACTTCAGTTTTACTCAATGATTTGCCGTCTATTACTAGGAACTGCGACCTTCCTGACAGGAAATCACGAATCCAGTCGCACAACTGAGACGATACCCCATAGACCCATAGCTTGATTAGAAGTCGCTTGTGAGGAACGGTGTCAAAAGCTTTCCGGAAATCCGGAAATATGGAATCAACCTGAGATCCCCTGTCGATAGCGGCCATTGCTTCGTGCGAATAAAGAGCTAGCTGCGTTGCACAACAACGATGTTTTCTGAAGCCATGCTGATTACGTATCAATAGATCGTTCCCTTCGAGGTGATTCATAATGTTTGAAAACAGTATATGCTCCAAAACCCTACTGCAAACTAACGTCAATGATATAGGTCTCTAGTTCGATGGATTACTCCTACTACCCTTCTTAAACACTGGTGCGACCTGCACAATTTTCCAATCTGTAGGTACAGATCTATCGGTGAGCGCGCGGTTGTATATGATTGCTAAGTAGGGAGCTATTGTATCAGCGTAATCTGAAAGGAACCTAATCAGTATACAATCTGGACCTGAAGACTTGTCCGTATCAAGCGATTTGAGTTGCTTCGCAACCCTTAAGGTATCTACTTCTAAGAAACTCATGCTAGCATCTGTTCATGTTTCAAATTCTGGAATATTCCATTTGTCTTCCCTGGTGAAGGAATTTCGGAAAACTGCGTTCAATAACTCCGCTTTAGCGGCACAGTCGTCGGTAACAGTACCATCGGCACTGCGCAGCGAAGGTATTGACTGCGTCTTGCCGCTTGTGTACGTTACATACGACCATAATTTCTTCGGATTTCCTACCAAATTTCGAGACAATGTTTCGTTGTGGAACCTATTAAAGGCATCTCGCATTGAAGTCCGAGCCAAATTTCGCGCGTCTGTAAATTTTATCCAATCTTCGGGATTTCGCGTTCTTCTGAACTTCGCATGCTTTTTCCGTTGCCTCTGCAACAGCGTTCGGACCTGTTTTGTGTACCATGGGGGATCAGTTCCATCTCTTACCAATTTATGAGGTATGAATCTCTCAATTGCGGTTGCTACTATATCTGTGAATTTGAGCCACATCTCGTCTACATTTGCATAGTTAGTTCGGAAGGAATGGAGATTGTCTCTTAGGAAGGCTTCTAGAGACACTTTATCCGCTTTTTTAAATAAAATTATTTTGCGTTTGTTTCTGGTGGATTTGGAAGAAACGGTATTGAGCCTAGCTACAACGACCTTGTGATCACTAATCCCTGTATCAGTCATGAGGCTCTCTATTAGCTCTGGATTGTTTGTGTCTAAGAGTCCAGTGCCCCAGCCACCTTTTACCCCCAGGAAAGATCCCAAGTGCTCAATTTGATAGCAGGATAACTGGCTCTGGGCTCATCCTAAATAGAGTGGAATGACGAAAATCCCCACTCCTACCTGGGACTGAACCCAGGACCCTCAAGGCTGGAAGGTTGCACTCTACCCACTCCACCATACCATTAAACTAGTTACAAGTTAGAGGAATGTAAATCTGTGTCTTAAACTTAAATGTTAGTCTGAAAATGATAGTGTTTTATAGGCGTAGTAATATTTAATATGATACATCCTAGCCGTCCCTTACACTTGGAACCACCTCCCATAATCACCATTTAAGGAAAGATCTTCAACTTCACTTGGAGTCCAAATCATATCAATATTGTATTTCTCATATATGCAAAATAATGGACCACTTGAAATCAAATCTTCAATCTTGACTTTAATAATTTGACACTTATCAAACAGCGTGTTAAAGAAAAATGCCCAGAGGATTCCAATAATGTGACCTTCTGAGTGTATATGTCAGGCATATACATTTCATGTAATATTCCTTGTCACTGTCCGCAGATGATCTTTGTTTTATTGTGATGGACACATGATCTCACTTGGAGTCTATAGCGGAGCTCTAGTTTCCGTCTATTTTGAGTCAGTCTGTACAATTCATTGCCAGCAATGAGTGGCAACTGTCAAATGTAATTTCCGTTAATTTGAGCAATGGTAAAAACATGGACAAGTGGTTACCTTACTCTTTCTATGTAGTGTGAAAAAAACTGAGAACACCCTGGTCATTTGGTCAGCTTCAGTGTATTCATGTCCCAAGTAGATACCGTATTTACTCGAATTTAAGCTGCACTCGAATCTAAGCCGCACCTGAAATATGAGACTCGAAATCGAGGGAAAAAAAAAAATTCCTGGATCTAAGCCGCACCTGAAATCTGAGACTCGAAATTCAAGGGGAGAGAAAAGTTTAGGCCGCACCTCCAAATCGAAACAAAGTTGGTCCATTGTAATATGAGACACAATTTAGGTCGAATGAATGACGATATAGCTATAGTAGTTTGGTTCGAATCGTAGGCTTAGCAGTTAAGCTTTACCAGGTAGCCGTTGCTATGGCCGGTATTACACTATCAAATTTTTTTGTCAAAAGACTTTGTCAAAGATATTTGATGGTGTAATAGGAACTTTGTCAAATGTCGTCCAATATTTGATCAAATCTAGGGCCTCGCTGTAGATTTGATCAAAGAAATCGCTTGTCTTCTGTTCACTGCAATGTGACATGTAGAGATGGGCAAACTGAAACACGTAACTGTTTCGAAACAAATGAAACAGTACAATGTAATGTTTCGATACGCTGTTTCGAAACAGTGAAACAGTTTGTTTTTTTGTAATCTAATAAACCTACACATTTTATCATCTTGACTGTCTACTGTATAAGTATGTCCACATAAACACAAATGAGGTGCGAGAGCGCTAATCATATCGCAGAAAGTATGAAATTATCACTTAGGCGTCTTGGCAGTTTCGTATTTTCTGCAGCAAATGCGTTGCTTTCGTGTCGTGTGATTTTCATACTTTTCAATTGGCTGAGGACAGCCACAGCTGGAGACAGAAAAGCCACCACGAACGGAACTGGAGGTGGGATCAAATTGCAGAAACAACAGATATGCTACTGGGATTCCAGCATTCCGTTAGTATGGGTAATATACCCATCCTGCTAATTTCCATGCACACAAAGGGAATCTTTAAGGATAATAAGCACAGTGACTATAGACTCACAAATAACGCCAAATAATTCGAATAAATAAAAAATATAACAGACAAAAATTTCGTCTTTCAAGGTGTTTCGAACCGTTACTATAAATTCAACATGCTTCCTAGTCCTTCCCGTTCACCATTACACTATCAGTGATATGTCAAACAGATTGCTTGCAATTATACCTACATCAAATTTATGTATATGTCTAGTAACTGTCACTCTACGCCTTTTTTTATTCAACATGTTGTAGGCTTACTTACGTTTCTTAATATGATTACTGTACATGAACAGAGAGGCGTATGTTATCAAAAAGTGTAATTTAACTGAATGATTTTCACATATTTATTATTTTGAATGTGAATAGTATGCGTTGTTTTATTGTTTGGTTAGTGTTTATAAAGCAGATGTTACGCCATTTCGGAATATGACAGTCAGCTAGAAACGAAGCTTTATTTTCGGATATCTTAAGCTTCTTGCTATTGCTTGTCAAAAAGATTTCGACACTCTTGAAAGTGTTTCACGAAGTAGTATGTTGTGTTTCAGTACCTGTGCCGAGCCCGAATCTCGTCCAACACAGAGGGGAATGAAACAACACTGTTTCGATACAAGTAGTCCGTTCCAATCACAGGTGGACTGAAACAGCCTTATTTTGAAACAACGATACAGTTTCTGTGTCTGGCTCGAGATCGAATCTGGTCCAGTTATCCGAGACAGGCGCGGAATCAAACGCCACTGTTTCGAAACAGCGAACCGTAGCCGTTCCGAAACACTGAAACAGTTCCACGTATCGATACACTGTATCGAAAAATAGAAACCGTGGCCAAGTCTAGTGACATGTTACCACATGGAGTGCTAGCATCGCTGGTCATTCGTAGGCTACAAAGGGTTTTAGATGACACAGAAACTTGGGCCCGTCGCTGGCGAATCACCATCAATTCTGAAAAGACGCAGGCAATGCTGATTACCCGTAGGCTCGGAAGGCGCGAACCTCCTCAACGCCCCCCCCCCTCCACCTTCACCTAAACGGAACCCAACTCCCCTGGCGCAGAACCGCCAAGTATCTTGGCGTAACCTTGGACTCTCGTCTTACGTGGAAACCCCACATAGACGAGGTCCATAGGAAGGTCTGCGCCAGAATGTCCATCCTGTACCCAATCCTCAACTCATCCAGCTCCCTATCCTGCTCAGTAGGAGTGAACATATATCAGGCCCTGATCCGGCCAGTCATGGAATACGCGTGTCCTGTCTGGGGATACGCGGCGAAGCAGCACCTGGACACTCTCCAGAGGCTGCAGAACCGCGCCCTCAGGAGGGCACTGCGTTTACCCCTTGGATTCCCTATTGACGACTTGCATGCCGCTGCGGAAATCCCACTCCTGAGAGAGCGTTTCCAAGACCTGGCAAGGGCCTTCTATGAAGGTACTTCCAGGTCGGGAAACGCCCTCATCCACTCCCTAGGTCGGTATGACATGTCCCGCGATAAACACAATCGCCCCATGACGATCTTTGACGACTAAGTCGAAGAGAAAAATCCCAATACCCATTCCCAAATCCTGCTCCTACCCCAAATACTACAAATATCTCGCCAAACCTCAGGCAAGTACCAGACTCACACAGAACAAACATCACAATCTCACAGACATCCAAAAAGTACAGAAATAATCACACACACAAGCACACAGGGGAGTAAAAGCCGCAAGGCTACAAACTCCCCCTCACACTTCCCCAAAGAGGGGAAAGTAATAGATGTGAGCAGCAGCAGCATCGCTGCAGTGTTCTGTCGTCTGTAGTGTTTTTATAAAAATTGCCGGTAAATACAATTGGTGTTTGCCGACAACTACAAAATTATTAGATATGTATGAAGCTGATGAGGCGCTTTACAACGTGAGGCACTCTGAATACAAAAATAGATGAAGAAGATTGGAGACCTGACCTAACCTAACCTAACATATAACCTCTCCTGTAGCAAGGAATCGGAGTGTTACAGTTAGCCTGTCTTCTGAAGATGTAGCAGTTCTTAAATGAATATTCTGCTTTGTGATATGAGGATACACTTCACTGAGCACATACAGAAATGTATGCTCATCCATTCTTAAATAATTGATGTACGACTTGACGTCTTCCACTGTAAGCTCACGTAACAAGTTTTGTTGAATGCTTTTAATGCTCGTCGTAAAACCCACGGCTTCACCCAGATTAGATTAGTTTTTCGTTCCATAGATCCGTGCTGAGGAGATCCTCGTGGATGTGGAACATGTCAATTTATTTTTTTTAAGCTGAAATAACAATACTAATAGTATGAATATATAAATCATTTGTTTCTATTAAAAAATTCGTCAATGGAGTAGGAGTTGGCCACTAGTAAGTCTTTCAGGCTCCTTTTAAACTGATCTTTATTTGTAACTAAATTTTTTATGTTTGCTGCAAATTATTGAAGATGCGTGTTCCTGAGTAGTGGATCCCATTTTGAACTAAAGTAAGTGCTTTTTAAGTCATTGTGCAATCATTTTTGTTCCTGGTATTGTATGTACGAACTGAGTTGTTTGTTGGAAATATATATATTATTTAGGGCAAATTTCATTAAGGAGTAAATATACTGAGAGGCAGTAGTTAGTATACCCAGTTCTTTGAAAAGTTTTCTGCAGGATGTCCGTGAATTTACTCCACAAATAATACGTATTAGACTGTTTTGGACTCTGAACACTTTTGTTTGACTTGAAGATTAACCCCAAAATATTATACCATATGACATTATGGAATGTAAGTTAGCAAAGTATGCTAGCTTTTTCATTTTTATGTTGCCTATGTCTGCCAACACTCGAATTGCAAATACAAATTTGTTAAGGCGTTTCTGCAGTTCTGTGGTGTGCTCCTCCCAAATGAATTTATTATCAAGTTGTAATCCCCGGAATTAAGACTTTCAACCTCGTATGTACGGTTCCTTTTTTTCCCCCCCACTTCTTTTCCGCATGTGCACACAATGCAATAGCGGTACGTGCAACTGCTGTGGTTAATAACAAGTTGTCAGCCATCTTGAACTTTGACAAAAAATTTGATGACAGTGTAATTACCCCTTCTAGCTCTACGTCAAAGATCTTTGTCAAATATATTTGACGGAATATTTGATCACATCTTCGATCAAGTCTTTGACAAAGAAATTTGATAGTGGAATACCGGCCTATGCGCCAGGCGCTCCGTCCGTATTTATACGGGTACCCTTCCTTTTTCACGTGCTTCGTCTGGTTTGAATTGATTGCTTATTTTTCTTTGATCTGATAAGTGCCGTTTCCTTTGTTGTAGTTGTTTACGTCACTCAAAGCTGAAAATGCATTACTGTACTGTGCCATGCATTGTTTGTCGCATTCTGATACTGAGTGTTTACGACCTGTCGCCGCTCGCGGCATGGCTTGCTTTTGTGCGCACTACCGCCGCTTACAATTTTTTTTTTTTTTTTAAAGAGAGACAGAGAGGAATCGGCTCATTAGCAAAACAATGGCAAGAGACTGCTATTTGTTATTACTTACACTGCTGCTTTCTTTGATAATGATCAACAAGAACCAAATAATAGACTGCGTATTATAGAAGATGTTCTGAACGAGAGTTTAGCGAAAATTTTTCTCCGTTTGAAAATCTTTGCAGACCTTCTTTAGTACATTACATTCTGCACAGAAATTAGAGTTATCTTAGATTTAAAAATCTAATCAATTGCCGTGCTCCATTTCTGACTGTATCACTATTCGGCGTAAGAATAATACCAATATAAACATGACATGATATGTATATTCTTCCGCGTTTGCTGTTATCTCACTCTAGTTTCGTAGTTTATTAGGCAGACAGGATTTAAATGAGACAGCAGCAAACATATAACAATACATGGCAAAATGTTTATATTCGTATTATTAATATGGTGAAGAGAATACTGCAGCATGTGATTCACAATTCATAAAAGTTCCTATTAGCAACCATCTCTTCTCACAGGTAGGAAAAAATTCAGAACGCAGACGGATTTTCGTAGTACATTGAAATGCTGGTACATTCGAAGATGAACAATACGAAATTTGTATTTACTTCGTTGGATAATGTATGAAAAGGCAGTGGTCGAAACTCAGGGCGGAGAAAGAAAGCTCGTCTTCCACCTTTTTTTAAATTTATTTACTGACGCAGATGTTTTGGTGCCAGTATTTATCTCTGTGCCTGAGAAGCGCTACATATATTCGACGACAGAAGTTAGTTGTGGCGGCACCTACCAACATTTTTCAGAACTTCCGCTTACTTTGCACTCGATTCTAAGCCGCAGGCGGTTTTTTGGATTACAAAAATCGGAAAAAAGTGCGGCTTAGATTCGAGTAAATACGGTAATGGTCCACAAATTTTATTTCAGTTTTATATTAGTATTCATAACAGGCAAGCTGAATGAACTTAATGGTTCAAAAATGGCTCTGAGCACTATGGGACTTAACATATGTGGTCATCAGTGCCCTAGAACTTAGAACTACTTAAGCCTAACTAACCTAAGGACATCACACACATCCATGCCCAAGGCATGATGAATGAACTTAATAGACTGCTGCTATACTGGCAGTAGTAATATGAGTGAAAGTTGTGGCACTCCTCAGCATTTAGGAGGACATGCTGTACGTCACACATACAATACTGAATATTTTGATATGTCACATTGCAACCATACTGAAATATTCAGTACTGTATCTATGATTACTTTTCATACTCAGGATTGGAAGTCAGATCTTCCACATTCCAGAAGTGATTGTTTTTACCAAATAAATGGTTGTTTTTACCAATTAGGCAGCCAGAGCACTTTTTGACTGATTAAAATTCTCAGTCTCATATGTGTTGGCTCAAATTCTCTCAGAATAAATGTTCTTTGTTAAATAAATGTTATATTGCATTGAAGATGTATTAAACCATATCCTCCTACCAACCATTCCCTGTACTGTGGTATTCATTAGTTACTGGAACACTCCTGAGTGTTCATACACATAAAGTAGAAGTACACGGACTTGGCTGTGAGAATTTGAGTTGCTCACAAAGTGTACTCAAGTAATTTGTAAAGATGGGCACTCAGTAAACACAGGCGATCCACATTTGAATCCCATGTTTGGCGCAAGTTTTTATTGGTTATATTGTAATCATTGTAATTTTCCTTTTCTTCAATTTCGGCAATACAATATTTGCAGTATAGTTTCATGTGGCATAGAGATAAATATAGTGATGATTAATTTTACCAAATCAATCAATGATGCTGCATACATTTAAGACATTTAAGAAGTTATCATTCTTCTGTAGGATTGCAATGAAGAGAATATTTTGTGCACCCTCTGGGTCCATAAATGAAACCATTTCTTCCATTCACGAAATGCATTTCCATTACTGGCAAAGCACTGCATGCTCCATGTCAGTCAAAAGGCTGCATATTGACAACACACTGTCAGTCACACTAAATACAGACATCAAGTAATTTCTGTCAGTGATTTTTCCAAAAATAACACCACTTTCATTTGAGACCTGGTATAATTCGTTCAGTATGACATGTTCCTATCCTTTATCTGTGATGCTGCCAGTGTTTAAAATAATGTGCTCACTTCTTTGCTAAAATCTGTGTCATTACATTTTTGATGGCCAATAACTAGATACTTTGCAGACACCTACAGTATTACTTTTACACAATATTATTATTAATATTAAAATGATGTGAAGTGTGTCATTGGCAAAAGATTATGAGATTTACTGACATACATGCATACGTCAGTAATTTGTTGCTTTGGTTCAAAAGAGCTAAATGTTGTAAATATTTTGTTTTCAAGGTTCTCAGTCTTCACCAGTATTTAATAGCTCAAAGTAAGAAATGGAATTTTGGGAAATACGGAAGCGTCCGATCCCGCGCGTCTGCTTTGACCCATGACGTCACAAATATGGCTGAAACGACCATAAACCACAATTCCAATATGGCGCATATAAAGTCGGTACGTACACATTATGAGGACGAAAATACATCGAGAAACAAACACACACACTTTCCACAAAAAGCCTAATGACACTAACCGGACAAGCGCGGGAAATGGGGTATTTTTCGGTGTGGGTAAACTTAATATAAACAAATTTAGACACCAACCCCCATACAAAACGACGAAAAAAACCGACATCACAAAACTCCCCAAATACCACTAAACACAATATCATCTGGAATCGGACACTTCCCTTGACCTATATAGCTCAACAGCAGCTCCCGATCCCATAAATTAGGGTCAAACACTTCCCTTGGTCTGTATAGCTCAAAAACATCTCCTGATACCAATATCAACATACACAGCCATTCATTGGGATCGAACACTTCCCTTGACCTGCGCACTGTTAATTTTATCCGTCATATCCATTCCTGAACAAAAACAACAACCGATTAATTTGACTAAAATTACCACACGATGTACAGCGAACAACACTAAATTAACCTTCACACAAAATCGTTAACTCACTGAAACGAATTCCACTACAAAACAGACCCGACACTCAAACAGAACCCATTACACCACACAAACGAAAACCCTGAACATACCACCAGAGAGCACAACAAACCACAACACGACAACATCTACAAACTCCGCGCCGTCATGACGTCACACACGACACACCCTTACGTCATGGGTCAAAGCCGACGCGTGGGATCGGACGCTTCTGTCGATCCGAATTTTGTGTATCCCTGAATATCTTATCCTGGGTGACACAGAGGCACTGAAGTTCAGAACTGTGCAGATTAATTCATTTATGTTAAAAATGATGTATTTTAACTTTGTAAACTTTTCACCACATTGATTTTTTTTTGGGGGGGGGGGGGGGCTGTATGTATTCAACAAAAGAATGGTACCCCTTTGGCTCTACAGCTTAGAGTGACCTGTCAGAGTATTAATAAATGTTGTTCTGCAACATGCTTGATGCAGTCAGACCTGCTTGGCTGCCAAGTGCTATGTGAACATAACAGGTAATGGAAACAAGATGATAATCCTGCTAGCAAATAACACAGCAAAACGCCATGATGTGGCGAGCAGGGTACATGTACAAGATGTCATATCTGATGGTTGTTTTCTAAAAATCGATGTTTTTCTCATTTCTAACTTCTCTTAAAACTTGTTTCCCTTCTGCCTGACATGATAGTGAATGGAAAATAGTTTGAGTCTCGTTAAACGCTGTCTATGTACTATGCAAAGTGGAAGGTTGGATTTGCAAATAAATCATCAACAAGGGTGACAAGCAGTCTTCCATCACAACTTGCAAATGCCAGAAATTTAAGGACACCAACCTGTTGATGGTGTAGTTACATCAAAGGTGTTAGTAATTCTGTCTGCAAGGGAGGCTACTCTTATCACAGCACTGTAAGTAGCCAGGGCTTGTCATCTATTTACCTGCATTACATTAAATTTATGCATGCTGAGTTTCAGATATCAGTCTTTACATCAAATACTGAGTGTCTTTAGATTTTCTCACACTTTACAACAATTTTCTAATGTGACCAGACAACTGTGCCACCTGCAAACAGCTTCAGATAGCTAAAATCAGTCTTGAATAGATAATTTACGAGTTGTTTTTTTAAGTAAGGGCCGTTCGCGCGTATAGTCCCGTAGTTCGCGCGGACGCCGCAACAAGCCACCGCGCCACTTGCCGGCATCCTTCCCGTTCACACTGACGCAAGTTGCAGCTCTGTAACTGACGTGTACGCATCGCTGTGCTACTTTATAATGTTTACGATTATTGAATCGCCCGCCGCGTGTGAGATACGGTCAGTGATACGTTTTTTGACCGCGAGAAGCCTATCAGCTGCAGAAATTCATCGTCAGTGAACAGAAGTTTATGGCTTGAATGCAGTGAGTGAAGGTAAAGTGCGTCAATGGGTTAGAGAGTTTAAAAATGGCCGTCAAAACGTCCATGACGAAGAACGCTCAGGCCGGCCCTCTGTGATCACTGACGATTTGGTGGCTGCAGTCGAAACAAAGATTCGTGAGGCCAGAAGTTTCACAATTTCCACTCTTTCTTTGGAATTTCCACAAGTTTCAAGATCGGTTTTGTACAAAATTGTGTCTGAAAACCTAAACTTTAAGAAACTGTGTTCTCGGTGGGTACCCAGACTCCTGACAGAGAACTACAAAGGGAAGAGATTTGCCACTTCACTGGACTTTTTGATTCGTTACGAGGAAGAAGGGGATGACATATTGAGTCAAATAGTCACTGGAGATGAAACATGGGTATCCCATATCACTCCCAAAAGCAAGTGACAATCGATGGAATGGCGACACACAACCTCACCCGTCAAGGTCAAAGCCATACAGACGCTGTCAAAGTGCAAGATTATGGCAACTGTGTTCTGGGACCGGCGCAGTGTTTTGCTAGTGGACTTTATGCCATGAGGAACGACAATCAACTCAGATGCCTACTGTGCAACTCTAAAGAAGCTCCGCAGAGCAATTCGAAACAAAAGGCGCGGAATGCTGACAAAAGGAGTTTTGCTCCTGCACGATAACGCTAGGCCTCACACCTCTCAAAAGACTCGGGATTTGATTGATTCTTTTGGCTGGGAAGTTTTGGACCATGCAAACTTCTGGAGTGCATGACCAACAGAGTAGATTGCATTTCATACAAGTGGTGCTTGTGAAACTGGTGTTGATGACTAATGAAATTTTTTACTTCTCTTTAGAAGTCATTTATATATGAGCACAGAATTTATTCCAAAATCCTGCAATAAACTAGTCTGATTTAGATTGGCCTGCAGTTTTTTGCGTCTGCCCTGTTATCCTTCTGACAGACTGGACAGACATATGCTATTCCATGCAGGATAGCCACTCTGTTTATTTCTTTTGTTTTCCACCCATGCATTGCCGTCACATAAATATAAAAACTCATGAACTAGTTCTATGACTTCTTGTCACTGTTATTTTATACTGTATTATGTTCATTGTATGCATTATTCATTCTTATAGGCCTATTACCACTGATTTTCAGACCTCCTTGTGAGTATGTTCTGTTAAGCTGTTACCTTAGTTACTAAAAACGATCTGCACTAGAATCAAACAGAACTGAATCATCAGCAAAGTTCCCTCTGTTTTCACAGTTCAAGTGTCTGAAAAATTCCACTAGGACTGCTGATTACAGTTTTGATTGTGTGGAAATTTCTTATCAGACTCCATGCTTCTCGTAAACTGAACAGATTTCAAAATTAAGCTTCAAGTTTTTCTAATATGACTAGTTTATAACCAGTTTTGACTTTAATAAGAAAACCATTAGAACACTTAGCTTTGTTCAGTAATCAATGGAATTATGCATATTGGAATGTGCTAAGAGGGACAGGAAGACAAGCAGATGGATCAGGAAACAGACTGGAGTGGAAGATGTAAATAAGACTGTAATGAAAATTTTATGTGGGACATGTGCTGAGTTGAATGGATGGGAGACATGGAAGAAGCAAGGTCAGTACTAGATTCCAAGAGAAGGGTAAAATATCAAGAAGACAATCTAATGGAAGGTGAGTAAATGACACTAGAAAACATAAAGGAGAAGCATGGATGGGAATGGCTGAAGACTGGTGGTGGTGTTGGTAACTATTCCTTTCTAGCTTTGAAGGATTATCTGCTGAAACCAGTGGAAAGATATTGCAGAATTCCAGAAACCTTTCTCTTCTCTTAGTACTTCCCTAAAGCCAATATTGTCCAGTAATTGAACATTCCCCTACAACAGCATTCCTGGCAACCAACCCCATCAGTATTATACCCACCTTCTTATTAATAGATAGTGTGCTATATGAATCAACATTTCTTCAAAGCTCATGGTGTAAGAGGAAGCAACATGAGAGAAACATAAAAATATCTGGCAAATATGACAAGCAAGTGCTTCCAAATATGTAACTTCTAAAGTATATGTCTGTGGTCTATATTTAAATATTGCAGAAGCTATGCAACGGGTGTTTAAGTGAATGATACTGCTTAGTGAACTGAACAAAACTGGTATAAACAGATAGAATGTCAATTTTCAATTTATACGAAAACAGAGGTAGTAGTAGTAGTAGTAGTAGTAGAGGTGGTAGTAGTACTTCATTTGCTCAAGGGTCATAATTTACCATCATTTCACTGCTGGGGACATGTATACATGTCCTGCTATGATGTTCTTGAGGTGCTGTGGACTTGTACACGCATACTGCTTGGGTTTTCCTACAGTGCTATGGACATCTCTGAGTCCTCAGGTGCCAACCTCTTACTGCTGTAGATGAATTACTTACTTATCTGAACGAAAAAAGTTTCGAGTTTTTAGTATGCAACATATGTGCCTCACTGCTTGCTATCATTTGCAAAATACCTCATTTAGATACCTTGAGTCATTTACGAGATATTAAGATTATCATGAGCACGATTTGCGATACACAAGCAACTGAATGGACATGTTGCACATGACTGTCTGCTGGATATAAAACCCAATAACTTGAGAACGAACTGAGATAGTATTCTGGTATCAGTTTTAAATAAAATTTCGATATCGTATCTATATTTTATTCATTGCAATGTTAGAGCTAAAATAAACCATACACATAGTTTACAAAATGTGTTTTTACCTCCGAAAAATCTTTAAAATGTCATGCAATGTTTTACTCAGTTTGATGCAGCACAGTAAGTCTGGTGGATAACGAAAAGAAATTCAGTTTTGTATTGAGTGTGTGAAAATAAAATTTTATTACCTAATAGTTTTTGAAAAATTAGATGATAAGTATTTTTCGTCGCCTGGAATGCCAACTCTCAGCACAGGCACCAGCACTTGGTGAGCACTACAGCCATAACAAAAGCCGCCCTCAGCATGGATGCGGAGAGCACATCTGTAGCAGCGTGTTAGGCATGTCAAATTTATACAATTTTAAAACAGAAACAGATATTAACGGCATTTAGAAAACTGATATACATGTTAA